>NW_024609857.1:126995893-127476214 GCF_016920785.2 Ixodes scapularis | reverse complement strand
CGAGAGAAAATTGGAGTAACGCCAGGTTGTTCGCTGACGATTGCATTATTTTTACCGAAGTAAAAACTGATTCGGACCAACTTAATCTCAACAGATCTCCAGCTCAGATAGGTGACTGGTGCAAGGAGTGGCAAATGTCACTAAAATAATTCAAGGGACTGTGTTTATGACAATTACTCAGAAAATAAAGGCCTTAAATTTTCTGTATAGTATAGACCAGGGGTGGCCAAGCTGGCCTGGCCTAAGAGCCGCAAACAAAACCACGGAGCTTCTAAGAGCCGCGGGGGGGGGGGGGGGGGGGGGCAAACTTAACTTTTGTTCAGAATCTGACTTTACGTATGGGGGCACAAGGCTGTACCACTGTACGTATGGGAGTGCAAGGCTGCCATACTGCAAGCTGCAGTGTGGTTCATTCTGAAATCCTTACTTCTTTTTTTTTTCCTGGGGAAACGCGGAAAAGGAGGGGGGGGGGGGGGGGGAGGGGCGGGGCCGTCCCCTTACGAGAGATCCGCTAGCCGCACTTGGACAAGCAAAGAGCCGCAGGCGGCTCGCGAGCCGCGGTTTGGCCACCCCTGGTATAGACAATGGACCACTGACCCGCGTTTTAGAATATAAATACCTAGGTGTTACAATATCTCATGACCTTTGTTGGGGGGCTCACATCAACAATATAATTAAAAAAGCTAACTCAAAACTGTGGTTTCTGCGACGAACCTTGCAGGAAAGCTCGAGTGACACTAAATTCAAGTCGCTAGTGCGATCACTATTAGAGTGCGCGGAGGAAGTTTGGGATCCTAACGCAAAGTGTGACGTGCTAGAACTGGAGAGGCTGCAGCAGCTGGGCTCTGCGTTTTATTTTTTCCAGGTTTCGCAGGCTGGACTCCCCCACCCTCTGCGCTATATTCCAAAGCAAATCTCCCCTTACTAATATATCGACGAAAAAATAAAAGACTGGCATTTTTGTTTATTATATGGTATAATCTGCTTTTGGTTCGCAAAGATAGTTATTTGACACCGCCTAAGTCAAGGATCTCTAGAAATAAGCACAGTCACACCCTATAACAGTACCGGTGCCTGAAGGTCTGCTTTATGTATTCATTTTCCCAGTGACCATCAGCGATTGGAATCTACTCCCCGAGGCCGTGGTTTCCTGTCATTCCTTATCCTCGTTTTGCGCTCGAATTTATGTGTACAATAATGACTCCCTGTATTTCTAGGATTGTTTTTCTTGTGCCACGGTTGCTAAATATTTGTACTTTGTGGTATTGTTGTAATAGCTGAGTGGTGATGCGTCGTATAGTTGTTTTTATGTATTATTTATTAGCCCACACCTATTTTAGTCCTACATAGGACTGATATTTTGGGAATTAAATAATTAAACTACATCTTATTTTTACGTGTGCAGTATAATGCAGTATAACAAAACACCAACATTGTTCTTAAATAAATAGATAGACTAGATACCTTTAGACGGGAATTTGTAGCTACAGATTGGGACACCGTGCTTGTGCAAAGTAGTGCAGAGGATCCTTATAATAAATTTCTAGAACAAATGCTTAAAAGGCACTTTCATAAATCCCTACATACCTCACTGCGCACGTTGCATTGTTGGAACTAGTCGGTCAGGAAGGAGGGTGGCATGGTTTCGGTTTCTATCGACAGGTCGAGAAGAAATCATACGCAAAGTGTGGACTATTGACAGCCGATAACTTGTGTTTTCTGGTCCCTACCGCATTGCTTTTGATCTCTAAACTAACGTAAATGGCCAAACCTCGAAGCTTTACCACGCGCCTGAATCATACGTTAGGTTTGTCTTGACCATACCTCGGCAAATTCATTCATGAACTTGCTCATTCACCATCATTCACATTCACGGCGTGAATCGGAATGACTCTGAATGATTTCTTGAAACCGAAAAATATCAAGACGTGATGGCGAATGACTTTGTGAATTTGAACGAATTTGTGATGTTATGGTAAATCAAGTCGTGAATTTGATTGAATTCGTGATGTGATGGTGAATCAAGTCGTGAAGTCGTGATCTGATGGTGAATGACTTTGTGAATTTGAAAGAATTTGTGATGTGGTGTTGAGTAAAGTCACGATGTGATGGTGAATGACTTCATGAACTTGAATGAACTTATGACGTGAATTGTGATGTCTGTACATGTAGTGTACAGTATAACAATTATTTTGTGTTCAAACAATCATGCGGCCATTTTCAATCAAAGGTAACGAGTAACGGTAACGTAATTTCATAGGAGATTCCCTAAAATAATAACGGCATTACATTACTTGTTAGTCATTCGGGATTCTAATGAGTACGTTAGTACGTTAGTCAAGAAACTAACGTGTTACCAGTAACGTCGTTACTCTTAACGCGTTAGTTCGAGCACTGCTCTCACATACGACTACGAGGGGGCAGCCAGCCGGCGCCAAGGCGGCGGGCGCTAGTAGCGGCAGGCGCCGCTTCGTCTACGTGGCGCAGTCATATATCGTTTCAAAAGAGACGAAGCCGAAGCCGACGTCACGAGCAGGCGCACCTAACCCGGCGCCGAGGCCAGATCACGTGACCTGCTGGTTCCGCGCGGCGGCTCACTGAGCACATTCACGTGCCACGGTCGCAGCGCGGCATTCCCTGGGTTGGCGCTCTATCAACGTGCTTTGCCCTTCACGCACTCGAAATACCCCACTTCCTCGACGGAGTCAGGTCCTGGTTCCAAGTGGCTGACATAAAAAGGGGCCACAGTCCTATTCCGCAAGAACTGCGAACTCGTGAAGCGCTACCAGCCGTGAAGTCGAATTTAGTCAAAATGAACCTGAATGACTTCCTCAATTATGCGGAATTCATGATGTGATGGTGAAATCCGCTGAATTCGTGATGTGATGGTGATTTCAGATGAATTCATGATGTGATGGTGAATTCGGATGACTTCGTGAAGTGATGGTGAATTCGGATGAACTCGTGAAGTTATGGGGAATTAGGATGAATTCATGATATGATGGTCAATTTCGATGAATTCACGATGGTGAATTTCGGGGAATTCGTGGTGATGATGAATGACTTCGTGAATTGGTGATGTGATGGTGAATGACTCCGTGAATTCGGAGGCGGCGGTGATGTGGTGGGGATGAATTCTTTGCACTAGAAACACTAGAAACAAAAGATGCTTAATGACTGAATCATTTAATTACTGACCCCTAGCTAGAGCACCTACTAATGTATCTTCGTGCGAAAAGTATTTATTAGCATCCGGAGAATTTTTTGAGGTCGTCACGATCCAACCCCCCACTCCTTCCACCCCAAATGTTTTGTTTTTTTTTTAAATAGAAAGAGAGAGAGAATTACATTATGAACAATTTTTACTCTGCCGCCAGGCTAGCGGTGACGTTGCAAATATCATGAGCGCAGTCCAAAGCTCAAACGTGCAAGCGTTCATTCTTCTTGTCTTAGACTTTGGCAACGGCTGCGGCGTCATAGTGCACAGTCGACTAACAGCCACTAATGTGCTAGTGTCAGTCTTCCGCGTTTTGCTGAATGCTGCTGGTTGCTACCGGAAAGCCGGAGGCCTTCAGATTTGCTCTCGCTACTCAACGTGGCAGGTCATCCTCACGGATCTCCCACCGTCATTGCCATGTACCTACCAGGCACCATTCCAAGTGTCTCCAGCGGCACCTTCGTCTCCCTTAAAAGAGTTCTTTGGAGACACGGACCAATCCCTTTATCGTCCCGCCTGTGCTACTTTCAGGTTAGTCTAACCCTGGATCTTATAGAAAAAAGCACTGATTGCTGTTGCTGCTGCTGCTGCTAAACATCAGTTGATTTTTAATTGTTTCTTGCTTTGCCATCTTGTTCTTGATGATGTCGTAGGATGACAATGCTCTTGTTCAAAATGTCGAAGCGCGGTCGGCAGCGATGAAAATGTGTTGACGTGTTCAAAATGCGACTGATTTTAACACATGGGCGATTGCTCTGGTGTAACTGTCACAACATATGAATCTAAAAATGACGTTATAAGTCTTGCCGGTTCCCACGTTGCAAACCAGCGAAATCAAAGGGGTGGGGGAGGAGGGAGGGGGAGGGGGCAACGAAAAATAGACTGGAACTTAATTAGCGTGCTTACTTACGGATACAGAGTTTAAGCATGACAGCATGGAGACCTCGAAAACGGCCATTGACGACATCGAAAAAAAAAAAAAAAAACATTTAAGAGGTGTCTGAGAAATATGATGACGTCCTCAAAAACCAAGTTCGACATGACAAAGAGATTAGATAGTTTGGAAAGCGCATGGTCACCGGAGAACGAAATCAAACGACTTAAGATTTAAATAAGCGATTTTATGTGTCCATCAAGGAAACTCAACGCCGAGGTTCATGGCATTATCAAAACTGAAATATGGAACTTGTTTGATAAAGTCGATGAGGCAGCGTCCAGATTGCAGCTTCCTCGCCTAACAGCTAACGAGGTAGTTGCTATACAACGATTAGCCGCAAAACCCGTCAAGGTGCCGCACATTATTATCCCCTTTGCCAGATAAACCAGGAGAAAACAGTGGCTGCAAAACAAAATAAGTCTGGTCAGAATCAAGCCCGATGCGTTTATTGTTGAAAATATGACTAAGTTAACTATGGCACTCCTCTGGCAGGAAAAAGAGTGGGCTAGAGGGGCTGGCTTTCGGTATATATGGCATTGTAATGAAAATATCTTAATACGAAGACAAGACGATGTCCGACCGATGGTTGGAAGGAGCGAGGGTGAGTTGTTCCGCCTTAGGAGGTAAACCAGTCGTTCTTCGCATCTTCATTTAAATAAGTTGTTCTCCCCTCTATGGCGAACCAAGCACCACTGCTTTTAAAGAACATATATGCCACCTTGAGAAAAGAAGTGGTTAATATTTTACTTGTTTTCATCTATATGTACAGACAGCAATAAAAAAGAACTTACTTTGAGCAAGAAGAGTGGTTGTTTGGGCGAAGTTGTTTGAGATCTTATGCAATCTTGTGCACAGCATAGACGCGGATAACGCCTCGTGGTGTCCTGTACTCACCTTTGTACTAGTCCTTTTCTGAGCAGAATATTGCACGCGAAGTCACCTTTAACTTTTTTTTATCCTTTTGGAGTTATTTTGGATGTTATGTGTTCATCGAGATATATATATATATAGATATATATTGCCGCGCGCGCAGCTGACGAAGTAGGCAGCGCGCGCCTAGCCGAACGGTTATCGCGCTTGCTTTCCACGCTGAAAGCCAGGGTTCGATTTCTGGCCGCGGAGGCGCATTTTTGTTGACTCTGTAAAGTAATGTTCTGGTAAATTCGAGTGCCATGTTGCTTGTTCGAGGTAGGAATGTTCTACACGCCGAACCTTCCCGATTATTCCAGAAGCCCACACGTGTACATAAGGGGCTCCGCGTGGCGATCTGCATTCAGTTTCGCGCCAGCGTTCGACTGTGCTGCTTTTGACGCCCGTGACGCTCTTTTATTATTTTTGTACCCTTTTATTTTTGGCACAAGTTTGCCACATTACACGTTTATTTCTTCCTGTTTATTTTTTGGTTTTGGTCACCACCCGTGACACTATATATATATATATATATATATATATATATATATATATGGGTGGTTTCATCTCAAATCGTGCAGGCAAAAAGGATCGAATTTTTAATTTCGATGAAAAAAATATATGTTATGGCGCCGTTTCTAAAACCGCAGTCGACACAAACCGCAAGTTCGTCAAATGTTTTGTTCTCGACTTATGAATTTTTAAACAGGCCGCGGCGAAAAGCAGTGTTTTTCACACCCTTCGTGGGTCGGATTTTTCGCTTGATCTCCCGCCATGGATTTTCAGTCCACATTATATTATCTTTTTTGAAGCACTCTGTGGACACATTTAAAAGGCTCCAATACCATGACATAATTTTAGGCCTTTTGCTTTTTTTCTGTAAAAATGTCAAAAACGCCTCCTCGGCGTCTCCGGGCTTTGCTGTTTCCAAAAGAGATAACACTTTTAAGGAGAGAACGAGCGGGTTGGTGGGGATAATTAAAATTAAACAGTCCCTTCTCGTTTTCTTTCTCAAGTTTAATAGATAACCCTTCGGTGCTATCGGATCCCCCCTGAGAGAGATAGAGCACGGCCGTTTCAAGGTAAGGATAGGGCGCTCGAAGCTAGGGCAAACAGGCGGTATCGTTTCACGCATGCTCGGATTGCTGGTTTTAAATTTCCCCACATCCCTAACGAAACCGTCCCATCTTCGTGTGTGCGTCTGCGGGATTTGTGTCCCGCGCCGAAGGTTTTAGCGCGCACGCGGCGTTGTTTTGGCTGGCAGAACAGTTGTTGACCGTCGATATTGTAAGGCCATGGTGTCCTCATCCTTTCAGCCAACGTTTCCTTTGCTTTCCCTTGTGCAATACTCTGACAGACTCCTCCTGGGTGGCTGTCACTGTTCGCCGCGTCAACGACACAATCGTACCATTTCACTCCTCGTGACACAGGGTGCGCTGCTCGCTTTACTGTCACGGGCCGTCCCATCTAACACAACGAGCGCGAAAAATCGTGGTCATCTGCTGGCTCCAGAAAGGAGGGACGTTCATGCAGGCCAATGAGAGCCCCGAATCAATAAGACGTCTGCCGACTCCTGCACGTTAAAAATTTACGACCCCTGCTGGTCTGTTAAGAAGTGTTGCTTTCTCTTTTTGGAACTCCTCCAATGTAGCTTGCCGCCTATTAAAAAATTTAAATAATCAATAAATATATCAGGGTGGAAATACTGTATTTTATTTTTATGTGGGAACGTTGAAAAAAAGAAAAAAAAACTATTTCCAAGCTTGTGAAGACGCGCAATTCGCAAGTCCATTTCGAGCCGTAAAAACACGTCTTGTAACGATATTGATGCTTAAATGTAGAACATACAAACAAAATATACACTTTCTAGGTTTGATTTTCGTGTAGATAACTATCATATTTACATTTTAACAAAAAATAAAAAAAATAAAAAATGGGTTTTTTTAGAAAATCAATTTCAAAACTGGTACTTTTTGGTTTTTGCAAAATGTTTACGTAAACGTACCGCAAAGGATATTTTATACAGCCAAGGCATTTTATAATAAATATAAAGAGCGTGTTTTGGGCTCTCCGTGGACTTAAAAAATATCGGTGTAACCCAAGCAGATCGCCAGTAATTAATTGTCAAAGTTTGTCAACAATTGACCGAGGAGGCGTGTTTGATATTTTTACAGAAAAAGAGTAGAAGGCCTAAAATTATTTCAATGTATTGGAGACTTTTAAATGTGTCCACAGAGTGCTTCAAAAAAGATAATCTAATGTGGACTGCAAATCCATGGCGGGAGATCAAGCGAAACATCCGACCCACGACGGGTGTGAAAAACACCGCTTTTCGCCGCGGCCTCTTTAAAAAATCATAAGTCGAGAACAAAAAATCCGACGAACTTGCGGTTTGTGTCGACTGCGGTTTTAGAAACTGCGCCATAACATATATTTTTTTCATTGAAATTAAAAATTCGACCCTTTTTGCCTGCACGGTTTGAGATGAAACCACCCATCTAATATATATATATATATATATATATATATATATATATATATATATATATATATATGGGTGGTTTCATCTCAAATCGTGCAGGCAAAAAGAATCGAATTTTTAATTTCGATGAAAAAAAATATGTTATGGCGCCATTTATAAAACCACAGTTGACACAAACCGCAAGTTCGTCAGATTTTTTGTTCTCGACTTATGATTTTTTAAAGAGGCCGCGGCGAAAAGCAGTGTTTTTCACACCCGTCGTGGGTCGGATGTTTCGCTTGATCTCCCGCCATGGATTTGCAGTCCACATTAGATTATCTTTTTTGAAGCACTCTGTGGACACATTTAAAAGTCTCCAATACCATGAAATAATTTTAGGCCTTTTACTCTTTTTCTGTAAAAATGTCAAAAGCGCCCCCTCGGTCAATTGTTGACGAACTTTGACAATTAATTACTGGCCATCTACTTGGGTTACATTGATATATTTTATGTCCACGGAGAGCCCAAAACACGCTCTTTATATGTATTATAAAATGACTCGGCTGTATGAAATATCCCTTGCGGTACATTTACGTTAATATTATGAGAAAACGAAAAAGTACCTTTTTTGAAAAAGATTTTCTCAAAAAGCCCATTTTTTATTTTTTTTACTTTTTTGTTCAAATGTAGATATAATAGTTGTCTACACAAAAATCAAGCCGAGAAAGTGTGTATTTTGTTTGTATGTTTCATATTTAGGCCTCAATATCGGAAAAAGACGTCTTTGTTTTGAAAGACCTAAGTCAGGCATAGCAACCCATGCGTCTCTATGAATTGCGGAAAAGTTTTCTTGAATTTTCTTCTGCATTTTGTAATCAATTAGAAACGGATTTTGTGGTATTGAATAATTATTTATGTTTTGATAAGAGCGGGAACCACCAGATGCATATCTAACCAAATCAGCAGGCCTGGTAGACTTTCAATAACCAAAAGGCGCAGACGTTATATTGTTTCGATTCATAAAACTTTCACAGTAATCTAGCACGACTAGCTATTAGCTGTCATATTACTAAGACAACGAAAGTCGCCACATCGTCGATATATTATATACAATTCTTTCCGAAACCAAATACTGAGGTTTGTTCACCGCACATCGCACAGGTCAGCAGGGAATGTCCTTTCACTTCCGTAATACACAAAAGTGATGACACAGAAACGGTCCGAAACACACAGAGAGTGTGTCACGGAGAGGGGTAGGAAATAAAAATAAATAAGTAGGAATTAAATTGCCCAACTCCGATCTTAACGAAAATTGCGTTAAAAAAATAAAGTATTCAGGTTCGAGCGGTGGCAAGGCGATAGGTCCACGCCTGGGCCGGTTTGCTCATCTTGCGGCTGCGGACGCGGCCGCGGCCAGGAGGGATTTTTACGTCACGTGACCAGCTCCATGGGGACAAGGAAGTACCTAGCGTCCCTGCCTAATGGCGGAGAGATCCGCGTCGCTTCAAGCACAAAAGCCTAATTTCGCTCGCAGAAACTGATTGGAGGGACTTTCAACTGGAATCTAATTGACCGTCCCTTTATACTGTAGGAGCGGCAGGTAAAGTTACGGCCAGGGAAGGCAAATAGGAGCCAAAATAAAGAAAAACCACACGAGATAAAACGGTAGCGGTATTTTTATATACCTCCGCCGGCGCCGCGCCTCGCGCCTTCTGTTGTGGTCGAGAGGTTAAAGCGCCGGTACTTGTCGTCGCGGCGTGAAGGCGCACTTCGGACTTCTTTTTTTTTTTTTGTATTTTGCGGAATTAATTGGAAATGTAATTAATTATAATTAATTCCATTTCTTGATCCAAAGTCATTTTAGGTGTTTGCATTAGAGAGGGGGTTTGCGATGGTCGATGCCTGATTCATTTTTGCATTTGGTCGTGATCGTCTGCTAGTCTAACTAAAATTCAACAAGTAATGTGTTAATATTACAAAACGATTGCCACAACAAAATGTAAAAAGTATAAATATACTTTTTATCTCATTCCATGCAAGGAAAAGTATGATCTCTTTTAGTTCAGTTTTACTACTTTCTCAGAGGTTTGATCTGCTGCCTTGCCTGTAGGATTTCGCTCAATCAATGTATCCACAGCTGCTAGTCTTTTTTTTTTTTGCTTGTTTTATTTTATTCTTTTTTAATTGCTACAACTGCAGTTTTTATTAGTCCTAAATAGGCGTCTCTTGTTATTGAAAGGAATCGTAGCAAGAGCGTTATGTGAAAACAGATACAATTGTAAACGCTGGGGAAAGGATGCTTGTTTCGGCTCCGCTTGTGTGAAAGCCATACTGATGCTGTTAGCTTGGTTTCCTTTTAATGAACATTACGAAATGATTTCATTAGCGCGTTAACATGCGTTGATCTTTTTTTTCTTTTTCCCGGTGTTTCGATTGAACAGGTGGGACTAACAGTAAAAGCGTGTAAGGCGCAGTAGTGCAAGTGGATGATTTCCAAAAAAGGATCACAGTTCAAAAGTAAGACACGCGCAAAATACAAAAAAAAAAAAAAAAAGTCCTTAGCGCGATTTGAATCCGGAACTTCGCGACGACCAGTACCGGCGCTTTAACCTCTCGACCACAACAGAAGGCGGGAGGCGCGGCGCCGGCGGAGGTTTATAAAAATACCGCTACCGCTTTTATCTCGTGTGGTTTTTTCTTTATTTTGGCTCCTATTTGCCCTTCCTGGCCGTAACTTTACCTGCCGCTCCTACGGTATAAAGGGGCGGTCAATTAGATTCCAGTTGAAAGTCCATCCAATCAGTTTCTGCGAGCGAAATTAGGCTTGTGTGCTTGAAGCGATGCGGATCTCTCCGCCATTAGGCAGGAACGCTAGGTACTTCCTTGTCCCCATGGAGCTGGTCACGTGACGTAACAATCCCTCCTGGCCGCAGCCGCGTCCGCAGCCGCAAGATGAGCAAACCGGCCCTGGTGGAGAGTCAGACAAAGGAGTCGACGACACGTAAAGGTAAAACAAAAAGAAAAATACAATAATTTATTAAAGACTGGAAAACTCAGCCGCACATGGCAAGAACAACAATTAACTCCTCCGGGCATTCCCTAAACGGGACGCAACCAAATGCGTGCAAACACGCTCTCTACATTACCGCCAGGCCGCTTCGCCATGACGAAATAAACCCAACAACTGAACAGTGCTAACAAACAGTTTGTAAGAAAAGATTAAAAAAAAAAAACGTTAAAAAAAAACCGCACCCGAGAAACAAAGTTCAGCGAGTCGAAGAAACACACACGAGTCGGTCCCACGACACTGAAGTCTGGCAGGATGACGGCGTCCAGATGATGCTCGAATCTGTTCCTCCCTCTATTACGCACATCCACGACGGCTGTGCGGAACAGTGGCTGTGCGAAACAAAGTGAAGAATAGATTGGAGCAGCGATGCACGAGAAGGTAACCGACGCTATGCTTCAAGCTTCATATCCGGAGAGGAGCTTTCGAGGTAGTTTCTGCAGTTACTCAAACTTTCTCTTTCCCCTTTCCTTTTTCAAAAAAACACGTCAGCCGGCGCTAACTTTTCATCTCGGGAGATGCCCACTCTTCACAAACGGTTAGTTGACTAGGAGGCTGACTTCGACCCAAATAGCCTCCGGGCAGAATACAAACACAAATATATTGACCAACACGCTCGTTTTAATGTCAGTCTCCGGGCTTTGCTGTTTCCAAAAGAGATAACACTTTATAAGGACAGAACGAGCGGGTTGGTGGGGATAATTAAACTTATACAGTCCCTTCTCGTTTTCTTCCTCAAGTTTAATATTTAACCCTTCGGTGCTATCGGATCTCCCCGGAGAGAGATAGAGCACGGCCGTTTCAAGGTAAGGATAGGGCGCTCGAAGCTAGGGCAAACAGGCGGTATCGTTTCACGCATGCACGAATGGCTGGTTTCAAATTTCCCCACATCCTTAACGAAACCGGCCCATCTTCGTGTGTGCGTCTGCGGAATTTGTGTCCCGCGCCGCCAGTTTTGGCGCGCACGCGGCGTTTTTTTTTTTTTTTTGCTAGCAGAACAGTTGTTGACCGTCGATATTGTAAGGCCGTGGTGTCCTCATCCTTTCAGGCAACGATGCCTTTGCTTTCCCTTGTGCAATACTCTGACTGACCCCTCCTGGGTGGCTGTCACTGTTCGCCGCGTCAACGACACATTCGTACCATTTCACTCCTCGTGACACAGGGTGCGCTGCTCGCTTTACTGTCACGGGCCGTCCTATCTAACACAACGAGCGCGAAAAATCGTGGTCATCTGCTGGCTCCGAAAGGGCGGGACGTTCATGCAGGCCAATGAGGGCCTGGATAAACACGACGTCTGCCGACTCCTAGACGTTAAAAATTTACGACACCTGCTGGTCTGTTAGGAAGTGTTGCCTTCTCTTTTGAACTCCTCCGATGTAGCTTGGCGCGCCTATAATAAAATTTAAATTGTCAATAAATATAACAGGGTGGAACTACTATATTTTATTGTTATGTGGGAAGGTTGGAACAGGCAAAAATATTTCCAAGTTTGTGAAGACCCGCAATTCGCAAGTCCATTTCGAGCCGTAAAAACACGTTTTTGTACAATATTGATGCTTAAATATAGAACCTACAAACAAAATACACACTTTCTCGACTTGTTTTTCGTGTAGAAAACCATCACATCTACATTTTAACAAAAAAGTAGAAGAATAAAAAATCTTTTGTTTTTAGAGAATCAATTTCAAAAATGGTACTTTTTTGGTTTTCACATAACATTAACGTAAACGCACCGCAAAGCATATTTTATACAGCCGAGGCATTTTATAACACATGTAAAGAGAGTGTTTTTGGCTCTCCGTTGGCATAAAAATATCGATGTAACCCAAATAGATCGCCAGTAATTCATTGTCAAAATTCGTCAACAATTGACCGAGGGGGCGTTTTTGATATTTTTACAGAAAAAAAGCAAAACGCCTACGATTATTTTATGGTATTGGAGCCTTTTAAATATGTTAACAGAAAGCTTGAAAAAAGATAATATAATGTGGGCTGAAAATCCACGGCGGGAGATCAAGCGAAACATCCGACCCACGACGGGTGTGAAAAATACTGCTTTTCGCCGCGACATCTTTAAAAATTCATAAGTCGAGAACAAAAAATTACGAACTTGCGGTTTGTGGCGACTGCGTTTTTAGAAACGGCTCCACAACATATATATTTTTTCATCGCCGTTCATATATATATAAACAGTCATTCATATATATATATATGGGTGGTTTCATTTGAAATCGAACACGCTTGTCGGGTGGGTCTTTCGATTTCTTTTGAAAAAATATATGTAATTGCCCCATTTCTGGAAAGAACAAAACTGCTTTTTAAAATTTTTCAAAATATATTTCGCTTCACAAAAAATTATTGAGTGGAGCAGGGTGAAAATCTGTTTTTTACTCCGTGATTTTTCTACCCAGTTCTGTACGCTGGTATGAATACGGGAAGCATACAAAACTCACAGAATTTTTTTGTGCGCTTGTATGTTATTTGTAATATTTTTTTGGTTAAAGAAAAATACTTTTGTAGTTTTGTTTATTGAGGTAACAAATGCCAAACATCGTCTCTTTGACAATCCGCTGACATCTTCAAAGCCTTGTAACTCATGAGTTATTATATTTGTCACTTATTAAATACTATGCGGGTGTAGCCCTATACATGGACTATCGACGGGCATATGTTTTTTTTTATTTTATTTTCACTGCATTTTTTATATAAAATTTGAAATAATAAATGGCCTTTTTGAATAAAGTGGGTTCAAAATATCGGTTAATTTCATTTTCGACGATATTTCAAATTTTATATAAACAATTTAGTGAAAATAAAATAAACTAAACTTATGCCCGTCGATATTCCATGTGTAGGGCTACACCCGCATGGTATTTGGTAAGCGACAAATATAATAACTCATGAGTTACAAGGCTCTGACGTTGACACCGCATTGTCACGTGGGAGCGATTTCGATCACTTCTAGAGAAGATACAACAAAAAAGGGGGAAATCGCATCAAGCCAATCGAAAGTTCATATGATCGGCAGCAATAATAAAAAAATTGAACGAAAGAAAAAATGGCCTTTTTTGATAAAGTGAGTTCAAAATTTCGGTTAATTTCATTTTCGACGATATTTAAAATTTTATATAAAAAATTCAGTGAAAATAAAATAAACAAAAATTATTCCCGTCGATAGCTCATGCATAGGGCTACACTCGCATAGTATTTAATAAGTGACAAATATAATAACGCATGAGTTACAAGGCTCTGAAGATGTCACCGGATTATCCAAGAGACGATGTTTGGCATTTTTTACCTCAATAAACAAAACGACAAAAGTTTTTTCCTTTGAACTGAAAACTAGTCCAAACAACATACAAGAGCACAAAAATTACTGTGAGTTTTGCATGCTTTCCGTATTCATACCAGCCTACAGAACTGGGTAGAAAAATCACGCAGTAAAAAACAGATTTTCACCCTGCTCCACTCAATAATTTTTTGTTAAGCGAAATATTTTTTTTTTAAATTTTGGAAAGCGCGGTTTTGTTCTTTACAGAAATGGGGAAATTACATATATTTTTATTTTTTATAAATCAAAAGACCCACCCCGACAAGCGTGCTCGTTTTCAAATGAAACCACCCCTATATGAATCACTGTTTATGTTTTCGTCGTCCTATGACATTTTTTCGTTCGAATTGAACTTTAAAGCGTGGCAGAGAATTGGCTTTCCTGATGAAAAGACAATCACTGACTAAGATTTTCCGAGTGGAAATACATTTATCACGAAAGATCCGAAAGTATTTTGTTCGCAAAAAAAACAAAAACATTTTAGCTATTGTTTGCCGCCCACCAGACGGTGACATTTCGCCATTTCTTGAATTTTTCAAATATTTCTTCTCCTTCCTAACGGACGTGGCTATAACGGCGTTTGCGGTGGTGACTTCAATATAACTATGTTTTCTGACAGCGCCACGAAAGGGAAAATAAAGATTCTCGTTGGCGTGAAGTTATGTATCAATACGATCGCCAATCGCACAAAACTTACTTTGCACTTAACAACTGATTTATATTTCATTAATACTAATTTTTCATAGATCGAGTGAAAATCGGAGTAACGCCAGGTTGTTCGCTGACGATTGCATCATTTTTACCGAAGTAAAAACTGATTAGGACCAACTTAATCTTAACACATCTCTAGCTCAGATTGGTGACTGGTGCAAAGAGTGGGAAATGTCACTAAATAATTCAGACTGTGTTTATGACTATTACTCACAAAATAAAGGCCTTCAATTTTTAGTATAGTATAGACAATAAACCACTGACCCGTGTTTTAGAAAATAAATACCTAGGTGTTACAATATCTCATGACCTTTGTTGGGGGGCTCACATCAACAATATCATTAAAAAAGCTAACTCAAAACTGTGGTTTCTGTGACGAACCTTGAAGGAAAGCTCGAGTGACACCAAATTGACAGCTTATAAGTCGCTAGTGTGACCACTATTAGAGTACGCAAGGGAAGTTTGGGATCCTCACGCAAAGTGAGACGTGCTAAAACTGGAGAGGGTGCAGCGGCTGGCTCTGCGTTTTATTTTTTCTATGTTTCGCAGGCTGGACTCCCCCATTGAGCTGTATTCCAAAGCAAATGTCCCCGTACTAAAATATTGACGAAAAAATAAAAGACTGAAATTCTTCTTTATGATATGGAATAATCTGCTTTTGGTTGACAAAGATTGTTATTTGACACCACATAAGTCGAGGATCTCTAGAAATGAGCACAGTCACACACTACAACAGTCCCGGTGCCTGAAGGACTGCTTTATGTATTCATTTTTCCCATTGACTATCAGCGATTGGAATCTACTCCCCGAGGCGGTGGTTTCCTGTAATTCCTTATCCGCGTTTGGCGCTCGAATTGATATGTACTATTGTGACTCACTGTATTTCTAGGATTGTTTTTCTTGTGTCACGGTCGCTAAATATTTGTACTTCGTGGTATTGTTGTAATAGCTCAGTGGTAATGCGTTGTATAGTTGTTTCTCTATATTGTTTATGAGCCCACAACTATTATAGTCCTACATAGGACTGATAGTTTGTGAAATAAATAAATAAATCAATAAACTACAAAGGTAACCTGAGTGAGCATCTTCTTATGTTTACGTGTGCAATATAATGTATGTAGAAAGACAACAGAACACCAACCCATAGTTTTCAATATATAGAAATAAATAGACTAGATGTCTTTAGACGGGAAATGGTAGCTTTAGATTGGGACACCGTGCTTGTGCAAAGTAGTGCCGACGATGCTTATAATAAATTTCTAGAACAAATTCTTAAAAGGACTACTACCATAAATCCCTACATGCCTCACTGCGCACGTTGCATTTTTGGAACTCGTTGGTCAGGAAGGAGAGTGGCATGGTTTCGGTTTCTAACGACAGGTTGAGAAGAGAGCATACACAGAGCGTGGACTATTGACAGCCGTTATCTTATATTTCCTGGTCCCTAGCGCATCGTTTTTGGTCTCTAAACTAACATAAATGGCCGAAACTCGAAGCTTTAGCACAAACCTGAACCATACGTAAAGTTTGTCTTGACCATACTTTGGCAAATTCATTCATGAACTCGCTCATTCACCATCATTCACATTCACAGCGTGAATCTCAATGGCTCTGAATGAATTCTTGAAGCTGAAGAAATGTCATGGTGTGATGGTGAATGACTTTGTGAATTTGAATGAATTCGTGATGTGATTTTGAATGAAGTCGTGAATTTGAATGAATTCGTGATGTGATGGTGAATGAAGTCGTGAAGTCGTGATGTGATGGTGAATGACTTTGTGAATTTGAATGAATTCGTGATGTGATGTTGAACGAAGTCGTGAATTTGAATGAATTCGTGATGTGATGGTGAATGAAGTCGTGAAGTCGTGATTTGATGGTGAATGACTTTGTGAATTTGAATGAACTTATAACGTGAATTGTGATGTCTGTACATGTGGTGTGCAGAATAAAGATTATTTTTTTTCAAACAATCATGCGGCCATTTTCAATCAAAAGTAACGCGTAACGGTAACGTAATTTCATAGGAAGTTCCCTAAAATAATAACGACATTACATTACTCGTTAGACATTTGGGATTCTAATGAGTACGTTAGTAGGTTAGTCAAAAAACAAACGCGTTACCAGTAACGTCGTTACTTCTAACGCGTTAGTTCGAACACTGCTCTCACATACGACTACGGGGAGTCAACCAGCCGACGCCGAGGCGGCGGGCTCTAGTAGCAGCAGGCGCCGCTTCGTCTAAGTGGCGCAGTCATATATCGTTTCAAACGAGACGAAGCCGAAGCCGACGTCACGAGCAGGCGTACCTAATGCGGCGCCGAGGCCAGATCACGTGACCTGCTGATTCCGCGCGGCAGCGCACGGAGCACATTCAGGTGACACGATCGCAGCGCGGAATTCGCTGGGTTGGCGCTCTATCAATGTGCTTTGCGCTTCACGCACTCGAAATACCCCACTCCCCAACGGAGTCAGGTCCTGGTTTCAAGTGGCTGACACAAAAAGGCGCCACAGTCCTATTCCCCAAGAACTGCGAACTCGTGAAGGGCTACCAACCGTGAAGTCGAATTTAGTCAGAATGAACCTGAATGACTTCCTGAATTATGCAGAATTCATGATGTGATGGTGAATTCCGGTGAATTCCTGTTGACCGTGATGGTGAATAACTTCGTGAAGTGATTCTGAATTCGGGTGAATTCATGATGTGATGGTGAATTCGGTTGAATTCGTGATGTGATGGTGAATTCAGATGAATTCATGATTTGATGGTGAATTCGGATGAACCAGTGAAGTGATGGTGAATTCGGATGAATTCATGATGAGATGGTGAATTCCGATGAATCCATGATGGTGAATTCCTATGAATTCGTTGTGATGGTGAATGACTTCGTGAATTGGTGATGTGATGGTGAATGACTCCGTGAATTCGGAGTTGGCGGTGATGTGGTGGGAATGAATTCTTGGCACTAGAAACACTAGAAACAAAAGATGCTTAATGGCTGAATCATTTAATTACTGACCCCTAGAAAAGTTACTGATGTATCTTCGTGCGAAAAGTATTTATTAGCATACCGGAAAAAGTTCTGGGGTCGTCACGGTCCAAACTCCCACCCCTTCCCCCGCAAAAAAAAACAAAAACAAAAAAACCTTTTTTTGGTGTGAGGGGGGGGGGGGACGGGGGAGGGGGGAGGGGGGCAGCGAAAAGTTAGGAGTTTTTTTTTTAAGAGAGACAGAGAGAGAGAGATGATTACATTATGAGCAATTTTTACTCTGCCACTAGGCTAGCGATGACGTTGCAATTATCATGAGCGCAGTCCAAAGCTCAAACGTGCAAGCGTTGATTCTTCTTTGACTTTGGCAGCGGCTGCGGCGTGAATAGTGCACAGTCGACTAACAGCCACTAATATGCTACTTTCCGTTTTCCGCGTTTTGCTGAATGCTGGTGGTTGCTACCGCAAAGCCGCAGGCCTTTAGATTTGCTCTCGCTACTCAACGTGCCAGGTCATCCTCACGGATCTCTCACAGTCATTGCCCTGTACCTACCAAGCACCATTCCAAGCGTCTCCAGCGGCACCTTCGTCTCGCTTAAAAGAGTTGTTTGGAGACACGGACCAATCCCTTTATCGTCCCGCCTGTGCTACTTTCGTGTTAGTCTCACCTTGGATTTTATAAAAAAAGTACTGCTTCCTGTTGCTGCTGCTGCTGCTAAACATCAGTTTATTTTTAATCGTTTCTTGCCTTGCCATCTTGTTCTTGATGATGCCGTAGGATGACGATGCTCTTGTTCAAAATGCCGAAGCGCGGTCAAAAGCGATGAAAATGTGTTGACGTGTTCAAAATGTGACTGTTTTTAACACATGGGCGATTGCTCTGGTGTAACAGACACAACATATGAATCTAAAAAGGACGTTATAAGTCTTGGCGGTTCCCACGTTGCAAACCAGCGAAATCAAAAGGGTGGGGGAGGAGGGAGGGGGAGGGGGCAACGAAAATAGACTGGAACCTAATTAGCGTGCTTACTTACGGATACAGACATTTAAGCATGACAGCATGGAGACTTCGAAAACGGCCATTGACGACATCGAAAAAAAAAAAACATTTAAGAGGTGTCTGAGAAATATGATGACGTCCTCAAAAACCAAGTTCGACATGACAAAGAGATTAGATAGTTTGGAAAGCGCATGGTCACCGGAGAACGAAATCAAACGACTCAAGATTTAAATAAGCGATTTTATGTGTCCATCACGGAAACTCAACGCCGAGGTTCATGGCATTATCAAAACTGAAAATTGGAACTTGTTTGATAAAGCCGATGAGGTAGCGTCCAGATTGCAGCTTCCTCGCCTAACAGTTAACGAGGTAGTTGCTATACAACGATTACCCGCGAAACCCGTCAAGGTGCCGCACATTATTATCCCCTTTGCCAGATGAACCATGAGAAAACAGTGGCTGCAAAACAAAACAAGTCTGGTCGGAATCAAGCCCGATGCGTTTATTGTTGAAAATATGACTAAGTTAACTATGGCACTCCTCTGGCAGGAAAAATAGTGGGCTAGAGGGGCTGGCTTTCGGTATATATGGCATTGTAATGAAAATATCTTAATACGAAGACAAGACGATGTCCGACCGAAGGTTGCAAGGAGCGAGGATGAGTTTTTCCGCCTTAGGAGGTAAACCAGTCGTTCTTCCCATCTTCATTTAAATAAGTTGTTCTCCCTTCTATGTCGAACCAAGCACCATTGCTTCCAAGAAACATACATGCCACCTTGGGAAAAGAAGTGGTTCCTATTTTACTTGTTTTCATCTAAATGTACAGTCAGCAATAAAAAAAGAACTGATCTTGAGCAGGAAGAGTGGTTGTTTGGGCGAGTTGTTTTGAGATCTTATGCAATCTTGTGCACAGCATAGACGAGGATAACGCCTTGTGGTGTCCTGTTCCCCTTTTGTACTCGTCCTTTTCTGTGCATAAGATTGCATGCGAAGTCACCTTTCGCTTTTTTTTATCCTTTTCGAGTTTTTTTTTTTTTTTTTGGGATGTTATTTGTTCACCGATATATATGGGTGATTTCATCTGAACTCAGGCACGGCGTACAAAACGTTTGTTAGATCTATACTCGAGTATGCCGACGTTGTGTGGGATCCTTACACAAAATGTAATATTCACAAATTAGAAAGAATTCAGAAGAAGGCATTAAGATTTATATTTAACAAGTATGGCACAGGAGCACCTCGATTTCGGAGCTTTATGTACAGGCCGGCCTTCCGCTTTTAGAAAAACGTAGAAAGATCAATCGACTGACATTTATTTTCAATCTAATAAATGGGAACTACAACTTGGATTATCTAGATTACTTTCACTTCAAAACAGCTAGGTTCACAAGAAATAAACACAGTAAATCAATCACTGAAATAAAGTGCAGGACCGACTGTTACAAATACTCTTATTTTCCTCGTACTATCCATGCCTGGAATGCGTTACCCGAACAAATCGTCTCTTCAAATTGTCTAACGTTGTTTCTAACATTGATAAACGAATTACCAGAGTTTTTTTGAGGTTTCAGGCCTTGATACCCCTCAAACGAATATTTTTCTGCTCTTTGTGTGTTCGTGTTCATATATGTAAAATGTTTTTTTTTTTTTTCTGTTTTGCTGCGCTGCCACACTCTGTGCTTGCTTTTTTCGTAAAACTTGATCCATGTATCCCTCCTACCTTGGCCGCCCCACGGCGGCCGGTAGTATAAATAAAGAAAGTAAGAAGGATTTAGGGTCGAACTTTTAATTTTGACGAAAGAAATATATGTTTTGGGGCAATTCCTATAATAAAAAAGACGCAAACGGTTAATTCGTCGGATTTTTTGTTCTCATGTTATTGACCGTTGAAGCGGTCAAGTGGAAATTGATGTTTTTCCTGCCTATCGGAGGTGCCATATTTCACTCGATCTTTTTTCCCTACTTTTTACGCTACATCAATATAACTTTTTGGGAACACTCTAGACATAGGCTGTTTCCTGCTAATTAGGCGTCTAGGTCATAGCATTCGTAATGATTTGTTTATTATTTGTCAAACCGCCTCTCTGTGATGATATCTGACGAAGTTCAGCAAGCTGTGCTGTGTGACCTAATCAACATATTTTTATGATCTTTATATCACCGTAAAGCACCAATTATGCACTTTCTTTTGAGTATAATTTCAATATTTTGCCACAAGTATAAAATGCGCTACATGTGCCTGAAAAACGAATATTTCGAAAAACTAGCAAGTTTGGAGTCGATTTTCTAAAAAAGCCGACTTTTTATTTTTTTCATTTTTTATTCACTGTTAGTTAATATAGTAGTCTATCAGGAACTACCAACAGAAATTGTAATATATTGTTTGTATGGCCGCTATTAAGACTCGAATCTCGTGCTATGAGCGTTTTGAACGGGACTTCGCACAGGCGCTTTGCTGAGCAGAATTTTGGCCTATATAAGGTTTTCTATTTATCGTTAGCAGTTACCTAATACCCAACCATAAACATTAAAAAAAATTTGAGTAGTGCTCTTAGAAAAAGTTACTTAGAAGTCCGTATTGACAAGTGCGAGCGCGTCTTTTTCTCCCAATACGGGGGAATACAGATCGTTAGAGAAGTCCTCTGAGGCCTTTTGCTTTCGGCTCCGAAATTTTACAGATGCCACCCCAGTCAGGCGGCGTGTATAGAATACTTTATCTTGAACATCACGGGGCTACCGCCTCTATCTTCGTCGGGGTCCTGGAGCCTCTAAGGATTATGCCTTTGGATGCGACCGACACGGAAACCCTTATTGTCGGGAGAACAGGCGTTTCGAGGTTAGAGTTTACGTCGCAAGCCCCCCTCTGTCTCTCCAAGCTCCCCTCCTCGTCCTTCTAACACAACCGTGCCACTAATCCGCGGGCACTAAAAGTGACGCCGCTGCTGCGTGGCACTCAGATTACGCGCGAGGCGGAGAGCGAATGTTTAAGTATGGACCGACGGGAAGATTGGGGACCCAAAGGAAGCCGAATCTTCGCACGTCGTCTAACTGATATTAGCCTTGTCGGTCCCTTTCTGGCTCTTTACTTGAATTCCTAAGCCACGGCGGAAAGCTGGTATTCATTCTACCTCCGTGCTGTCTGAGCTGGATGAACGTAAAACTGATCCTGCTTTCAGAAAGGCAGAAGTGTTCGTTACTGCCATGGCTAATACATTATTCAGTTCAGACCGGAAAGTGTGCGCCGACCATTCAAGGAGACACAAGAGAAGAGTGTTTTACGGACGCCGTTTTCGTCAAGTCTCGGAGCTAAACCTAAGTTTTCTTAAGCAAGTTCTACCGGCTGAGGACGCCCAGCGTGTAAGCCCTGGAGATGTTCTGTGCAATAACTGCTACACAATGTTCTTGGGTCAGATTGAAGACAACAAGCAAGGACAGGAAATTTTGTCATCAAGCTCACCGTCATCATCCCTGAAACCAGCGGACAGATCATTCGTTGACGAGGAAGCCCTGGTCCAAGGAGTGTCTGAAGCTATTGATGCTGCCGAAGTAAGTGTGACACCACTTAAACTCCCTTCTAGCGTGACCCCACGAAGTCGTACCGGCTATGTTAAGCGAAAAAAATCCGAGATAACCGCGGAATTCAAAAAGAAAATATATCGTAAACTAAGTGACGTGTACGGAGAACCTACGGGCACAGACAAAGAAGATCCATGCTCCTCGTGCTCCGACTGGGTCAGCAATTTACGAGCAGCCTACGTCAAGAGCGCGTCGCAGCTAGAACGCTACCGCCTCTTAACTCTCTTTCCATCTAACCTCAAAAAGAAAGATATCCTGAAAGCGATTCCTGAAGTGACGAAGCATGCTTTGGACCAATCAAGAAAGCTGAAAAAAATGGGGGTCTGGGCGTCACCTGACCCATACCAAGGACATGCTCTCAACGAAAACGATGTCGCTCTTGCGTTGACTTACTACACATCAGATGCGAAAGATTGCTCAAGACAAAGCCGGAACAAGAAGGATGTCGCAAGGCTTTTTATTGGTGGTCAGGAAGTCTTCGTCACGAAGCGATTTTTGACGAGATCTATTAGGGAAACCTACAAAGAATTCAAGGCGGCCAATCCCGAGTCAAAAATGGGCCTAACAAAATTTTATTCTCTTCGGCCCAAGTGGGTTAAGAAACACCCTGTACACGAAGAGTGTGTGTGTATGCTGCGCCAACTTCATACTCTGTCTGACATCTCTGTCAAATGCGGCGGGGAAGACCATGACCTTTGAAGACGTCCAGAAAATTTTTCTTTGTGAATATCCTTCCCAAAACTGCTTCTTGCTGAGGTGTGAAGCCTGTTCGAACCGGAAGGACGTATCTCTCGAGATGCTAGGGATGAGCGCTGAAGATGAACTGGAGTTGGCACTCTGGGAATCTGGTGGCGAGTTGGTGAAAAAACATTTGGAGGCCACTGCTTTTCTTAACGAACTCAACAAGGGGACGAAGAAATACATACCCCACTATTATATTCGGCGCGCACAACAGAGAGTAATATGGCTTGAAAAAGCAAATGTGAAGCCACGTGTCGTAGTCCTCCACTTTGATTGCGCCGAAAACTGGAGTATTGTGCTCCAACGTGCAGTGCAGGGATACCACTGGAAAACCAAGATGGTGACCATCTTCACCTGCGTTGCGACGACCACGAAGGGAACACTAAGTTTCGGCGTCGTGAGTGACGATACCTGTCATGATTCTGCACACGCGCTCTTTGCGCTCACAATGATTGAAGACAGGCTCGAGGAACTCTTGCCCGTTTTATTGGAGCTAATCTATGTTTCGGACGGCGCTCCAAGCCATTTCAAAAATCGGCACCAATTACACGAATTTTAGAAGTTTGTTGTTAGCAGGTGGATATACTCGGCGTCAGGCACGGCAAAAGCGCGTGCGATGGAGTGGGTTGTGTGCTGAAGCATCATGCGTCACTGCATAACTTGAAAACAACTGAGCTGAGCTCCATAACTAACGCGCGTACGTTCGTTGAAGCTCTCGGCCAGAAAATCAAGGGGATAACGCTTCTCTTCATCGACCAAGAGGAGCTGTCCCGTTATCGGAAGCTTAAAAGGAAGGGGTGGGAGAAGGTAACCCCATCGAAAGGCATCCAATCTTCTCATGTGTGGAGCAACGCAATGGGGAAAGGGGGAGGTGATGTTATCCTAGAAAGAGTTTACCAAACCCCAGAATAGACGGAGCTAAATGGTGGGACCGTGAAAAGTCCGGACCGTTTCAACAGTGCGTTCGTCCTTGTCACCCTGTGAGTGCGCGCTGCGTGATCAGACGACGCGCCATAGACTTTGACACTGAACTGACTGCAATTTGGACAAAGCGAAAACTGGCTCAGAATCTCATCAACCTATTGTCTCGAAATGTGCGACGTCAAAATATGACTATCCCTATCCCAGGTGTTTATCACTGTTCTTGTGTGAGCAGCGCCGTGTGGTATTGAAAAGGTACTGCGTCGGCTATCCGAAAACCAGACGGAATTTGGCGGTGTTCAATTCGTTTTAAAGTTTATATTTGTATTAACTTTGAGTGTATTTTATGTTAATTAGGAGTATATGAGACATTTGGTCAACACATTTTGATATATTTTACGAAATGACCATGTTTAGGCTACAACATAAAACATTACTTCCCTTCTCTGGTTACGTGTCGCATCTTGAGTTTAAAACTCCGAACTTTATATGTAATTGTCATATTTTCCTATGTGAAACAGATATGCAGTGCATATACATATGTGCGATTTAGTATCTGACGCTTAGGAAGTACGGTCTATTTTGTGCACATACGGGCTCTTTCGTAAAATAACGAGCATTTCGTGCGTGTAAGGCTTCAAATGCGTTAGTCATGTGTTTAGGTTTCATTTCTATTTGCAGTGATTCATGCCAGGTTACTTAGACATTTCCCTCGTGACATTTCCCTCGTGACTTAAGTTTGTCTGTGAGTTTAGATGTTACGTACTTCTCCGTCAATACATAAGGCGAAGCTCACACACCTTTTAAATTACCCCAGTGCCAAGTAAATAAATATTGTAAGATAAATATTGTTACTTCACTTGCTTTTACGCTCAGATATTGTGGTAAGTAGTAACATTAAATAGAAAACTTTACATTGGCCAACTTCTGCTCAGCAAAGCGCCTGTGCGAAGTCCCGTTCAAAACGCTCATAGCACGAGATTCGAGTCTTAATAGCGGCCATACAAACAATATATTACAATTTCTGTTGGTAGTTCCTGATAGACTACAATATTAACTAACTGTGAATAAAAAATGAAAAAATAAAAAGGGGTTTTTTTTAGAAAATCGACTCCAAACTTGCTACTTTTTCGAAATATTCGTTTTTCAGGCACATGTAGCGCATTATATACTTGAGGCAAAATATTGAAATTATACTAAAAAAAAAGAGCATAATTGGTGCTTTACGGTGATATAAAGATCGTAAAAATATGTTGATAAGGTCACACAGCACAGCTTGCTTTACTTCGTCAAATATCATCACAGAGAGGCGGTTTGACAAATAAAAAAAAAAACTCATTAAGAATGTTATGACCTAGACGGTTAATTAGCATGAAAAAGCCTATGTCTAGAGTGTTCCCAAAAGCTTATATTGATGTAGCGTAAAAAGTAGGGAAAAGGGATGGAGTGAAATATGGCACCTCCGATAGGCTGGAAAAACATCAATTTCCACCTTGACCGCTTCAACGGTCCATAACTTGAGAACAAGAAATCCAACGAAATAGCCGTTTGCATCTTCTTTTATTATAGGAATTGCCCCAAAACATATATTTTTTTCGTCAAAATTACAAATTCGACCCTAAATCCGTGCCTGAGTTGAGATGAAATCACCCATATATATACGAAATAATGTATACGTTTTCGCCGTCCTATGTCATTTTATCGTTTGAATCAAACTTTAAAGCGTGGCAAAGAATTGACTCCCCTGATAGAAAAACAATCACTGACTGGCATCTTCTGAGTGCAAATACATTTATCACGAAAGATCCGGAAGTATTGTGTTCGCCAAAAAATAACGTTGGCGTTGTTGTTTGCCGCCCACCAGACACTGACATTTCGCCATTTCTTTAATTTTCCAAATATTTTTTTTTTTTGTTCTTCCTAGTGGATGTGGCTATAACGGCGTTTGCGGTGGTGAATTCAATATAAATATGTTTTCTGACAGCGCCACGAAAGGGAAAATAAAGATCCTGGTTGGCGTGAAGTTGTGTATAATACGATTGCCAATCGCACACAACTTACTTTGCACGTAACAACTGAGTTATATTTAATTATAACAAATTTTTCGTGAAGTTATTTCGGATGTTATTTGTTCACCGATATATATATATATATATATATATATATATATATATATATATATATATATATGAATGACTGTTTGCATTTTCATCGTCCTATGACATTTTTTCGTTTGAATTGAACTTTAAAGCGTGGCAGAGAATTGGCTTTCCTGATGAAACAACAATCACTGACTGAGAGCCTCTCCGTGGAAATGCATTTACCACGAAAGATCCGGAAGTATTGTGTTCGCGAAAAAAAAAAACATTTTCGCTGTTGTTTATTGCCCACCAGACGGTGACATTTCGCCATTTCTTGAATTTTTCAAATATTTTTTGCTCTTCCTAACGGATGTGGCTATAGCGGCGTTTGCGGTGGTGACTTCAATATAACTATGTTTTCTGACAGCGCCACGAAAGGGAAAATAAAGATCCTCGTTGGCGTGAAGTTATGTATCAATACGATCGCCAATCGCAGAAAACTTAATTTGCACTTAACAACTGATTTGTATTTATTTATGACGAATTTGTAATAGATCGAGTGAACATCGGAGTAACGCCAGGTTGTTCGCTGACGATTGCATCATTTTTACAGAAGTAAGAACTGATTCCGACCAACCTAATTTCAACAGATCTCTAGCTCAAATGGGTGACTGGAGCAAGGAGTGGCAAATGTCACTAAATGATTCAAAGACTGTGTTTATGACTATAACTCACAAAATAAAGGCCTTAAATTTTCAGTATAGTATAGACAATGAACCACTGACCCGTGTTTTAGAATATAGATACCTAGGTGTTACAATATCTCATGACCTTCGTTGGGAGGCTCACATCAACAAAATCATTAAAAAAAGCTAACTCAAAAATGTGGTGACTGTGACGAACCTTGAAGGAAAGCTCGAGTGACACTAAATTAACACCATATAAGTCACTAGTGCGACCGCTATTAGAGTACGCGGGGGAAGTTTGGGATCCTCACGCAAAGTGTGACGTGCTAAAACTGGCGATGGTGCAGCAGCTGGCTCTGCGTTTTATTTTTTCCAGGTTTCGCATGCTGGACTTCCCCCACCCCTGAGCTGTATTCCAAAGCAAATCTCCCCTTACTAAAATATCGACGAAAAAATAAAAGACTGAAATTCTTTTTTATGATATGGAACAGGTTTGGACAGTATTTCAAATACAAGTATTTGAAATACGTATTTCAAACATTTTGTGTATTTTGCATTTGTATTTAATTACAAATTGGATAATGTGTTTGACGTGTGTATTTAAATACTAAATCGTGGGTAATTCAAATACAATTGTAATAAATACAATTTTGTGGGCGAAAATACATCACGTCAAATTTATTGTAACTCTCCAGAGCAGGAAGAAAACTACGTTCTGCACCGAATGCAGTGTCTCTCAATCAAGCACAAGCGTTTAGTGACGTTGTGATTACGGTGCTAGTCCAGGGCCAGAATAGTGACGAAATCGACGTTCACAGGCTGACTGGCTAAATAAGTGCCAGTGACAACTTGTGGTGCTTTTCAGCCTCATTTCCATACATATTTTTGCTTGGAACATTCTAAATGAGCGCGTCGTCCAGATTTTCGTAATTGGTGCGAGTTGCAACAATAAAAAAATCTCTAGCTAGTGCTGCGTGTCTTGGTCGTCACGGTTCTTTGTTGGTTTATACCAAAACGTAATCAACAAAAAAAGCTGCTTGAAGCTCTGCACTTTTTTCATCTATTACGTCCAAGCTGATTACATTTTTTTGTGTTTTTATTTCTATTACGTTACGAGAGCCTCGCACATTAACTCCCGAGTTTGCAATGCAAAATTAAAATGAGATACCGAGAAACCCGTTGCAGGTGCCCTGAAGTGGCTGACGCAAATTTTGAGGAATGTATTTTGTAAAGTATTTGGAGGAGACCAAATATATTTGGTTGTATTTGTATCTTGTACTTAAAACTAGTTCATTCAAATTCATGAAGTCATTCACCATCACATCGTGACCTTACTCAACCTCACATCACAAATTGATTCAAATTTACGAAGTCATCCACTCCCTTACGAAAATGGCAGATCTGGACTTATATAAAAAAAAGCAAATCTGGATATATAAAAAATTGGGCAGATCTGGCCATATCAAGCACATCAGTTTATATAAGCCTTATATAGCCAGATCTGCCCAATTTTTATATACCCATATCTGGGTCTGCCAAATAGGGGTATATCTGCCTCCCATATCAGGTTTTTTTTTTTTTCTATTCTTGCAGATTTGTTTTTAAAAAAATCGTGAAAGCTACACTTATGTGGTTTCTGCGGGTGAGTTATACGCCCAGGAGGACATTACGTGGGCGCTAAGCTGTGCGATTACTCGGCTAATTAATTAAAATTCACTAATTAACTTTTTAACTAGTGAAAATAGACATACGGTTCCAATGCGGAGGGCAAGTTCGTCTGCTTCTTGCGCAGGGGGTAGCGGTGACGTCAGGACGCCGAGCCCTGATTGGCTGATGGCGACCCCCTATCTGAGCGTCGTCTGCTCCTTTGCAACGTCGTCTGCTCGCAGCGTCGTCTGCGTCTGTCTTACCTTTCCTGCGACTTTCGGAAGTGCAGAGGCCAGATTCACGAAACGATCTTACGCCAAAAATGTGCGCAAGACAAAACTTAAGAACAAATTCGTATTCACGAAACGAAATTTTCGTAAGTTTTGCGCAGGTTACAACGAAATCCTACGACAGCTCCGAAGCCGTCTTACGCACTTCTTACGATCAAATCAGCATGGCCGACAGCTTCGCGGTCGCGACGACCCACGGACGTTTATTTTTCTACGTGCGCTTCTCACGCGTCCCGACTTCAAGCAGCAAGAAAAAAGTAAAAAGTACTTGAAACAGAACACGACGAACAAGAACGCTGGATCCACAAACACCCGGGAAAAGCTTCAACGGCCACGATTCTACCGAACGCGACCAAGCGAGCTTCGGCAGTTAGGCCTAGCAGGCACTCCGCGACTCGGCGGCCGTCTGCCCAGGACCGGCTGGCGTGCTGAGTGGAATATGCCCGCGCGACCCTTGTGAACCCTTCCCGTATTATACTTTGATCGCTGACCTCAATTTTAGATTAAGAGGTCACTTTCTTCCTCTTGTTATCTCCTTGTTTCCCAAAGCAACGGTGACTCTCGCCGGCGAAAAAGCGGTGAATCTCCGACAGACGCAGGAAAGGTAAAGCAGCCATCGCTTTGACTAGCAGACGTAAAGTAGACGACGTTAACTGCGCCAACCTCTCGCCGCACACGAAAGGAGGGAAAACGTATTTGGGAGGGAACTTGCGGGACACACGCTCGGTTCTTGGCAAACAAACCTCGGAGCCTCAGGACACCTCGCCAGTGAGTCCTTCGACTTCCCTCCTTAGTGCACGTCTGCTAGTTGTTAGACAAAAACAACGTACCGCTCGAGTTATTTCGTCTGCCTTCTCTGAAAGGCGAAGTCGAGCTCGCTCGTGAAGACCTGCACTTCCGAAAGTCGCAGGAAAGGTAAGACAGACGCAGACGACGTTGCAAAGGAGCAGACGACGCTGAGATAGGGGGTCGCGATCAGCCAATCAGAGCTCGGAGACCAAATACATTTGGTTGCAATTGTATGTTGTATTTAAATGCTTTTTTGCAAATGTAATTAGATTTGTAATTAAATACATTTTTGACGAAGTATTTTTTATTTGTATTTCGATACATATTTGCATGTATTTTGCGCATCCCTGATATGGAATAATCTGCTTTTGGTGACAAAGATAGTTGTTTTGCGCCGCATCAGTCGAGGATCTCTAGAAATAAGCACAGTCAAGCCCTGCAACAGTACCGATGCCTGAAGGACTGCTTTATGTATTAATTTTTCCCATTGACTATCAGCGATTGGAATCTACTCCCCGAGGCGGTGGTTTCCTGTCGTTCCTTATCCTTGTTTTGCACTCGAATTGATATGTACAATGATGACTCACTGTATTTCTAGGATTGTTTTTCTTGAGTCACGGTCGCTAAATATTTGCGCTTTGTGGTATTGTTGTAATAGCTGAGTGGTGATGGGTTGTACAGCTGTTTTTATGTATTATTTATTAACCCACACCTTTATAGTCCTACATAGGACTGATAGTTTGTGAAATAAATAAATAAGTAAATAAACTACAAAGGTGACCTGAGTGACCATCTTCTTATGTTTACGTGTGCAGTATAATGTATGCAGAAAAAAACTAAACACCAACCCATAGTTTTTCAATATATAGATGCAGATAGACTAGATGCCTTTAGGCGGGAAATTGTAGCTACAGGTTGGGACACCGTGCTTGTGCAAAGTAGCGCCGACGATGCTTAAGATAAATTTCTAGAACAAATTCACAAAACGACTACTTCCATAAATTCCTACATACCTCACTGCGCACGTTGCATTTTCGGAATTAGTTGGTCAGGAAGGAGAGTGGCATGGTTTCGGTTTCTATCGACAGGTCGACTAGAGATCATACACAGAGCGTGGACTATTGACAGCCGTTCACTTATATTTCCTGGTCCCTAGCGCATCGTTTTTGGTCTCTTAAACTAACGTAAATGTACAAACCTCCACGTTTTAGCATAAGCCTGAACCATACATAAATTTCGTCTTGACCCTACCTCGGCAAATTCATTCATGGACTCGTTCATTCATCATCATTCACATTCACGGCGTGAATATGATTGGCTCTGAATGAATTCTTGAAACTGAAGAATATCTTGATGAGATGGTGAATGACTTCTTGAATTTGAATAAATTCGTGATGTGATGGTGACTGCAGTCGCGAATTTGAATGAATTCGTGATGTGATGGTGAATGAAGTCGTGATGTGATGGTGAATGACTTCGTGAATTTGAATGAACTTATGATGTGAATTGTGATGTCTGTACATGTAGTGTGCAACATAAAGATTATTTTGCTTTCAAACAATCCTGCGGCCATTTTCAATCAAAAATTAACGCGTAGCGGTAACGTAATTTCATAGGAGATTCCCTAAAATAATAACGGCATTACATTACTCGTCAGACATTTGGGATTGTAACGAGTACGTAACTACGTTAGTCAATAAACTAACGCGTTACCAGTAACGTCGTTACTTTTAACGCGTTAGTTCGAACACTGCTCTCCCATACGACTACGAGGGGTCAGCGAGCCGGCGCCAAGGCGGCGGGCACTAGTAGCAGCAGGCGCCGCTTCGTCTACGTGGCGCAGTCATATATCGTTTCAAAAGAGACGAAGCAGAAGCCGACGTCACGAGCAGGCGCACCTAATCCGGCGTCGAGGCCAGATCACGTGACCTGCTGGTTCGCGCGGTGGCGTACGGAGCACATTCACGTGACACGATCGCAGCGCGGCATTCGCTGGGTTGGCGCTCTATCAATGTGCTTTGCGTTTCACGCACTCGAAATACCCCACTTCCCCGACGGAGTCAGGTCCTGGCTGACACTAAAAGGCGCCAGAGTCCTATTCCGCAAGAACTGCGAACTCGTGAAGGGCTACCAGCCGTGAAGTCGAATTCAGTAAAATGAACCTGAATGACTTCCTGAATTATGCGGAATTCATGAAGTGATGGTGAACTCCGGTGAATTCCTGTTGACCGTGATGGTGAATAACTTCGTGAAGTGATGGTGAATTCGGATGACTTCATGATGTGATGGCGAATTCGGATGAATTCGTGATGTGACGGTGATTTCAGATGAATTCATGATGTGATGATGTATTCGGATGACTTCGTGAAGTGAATTGGGATGAACTCGTGAATTGATGGTGAATTCGGATGAATTCATGATGTGTTGGTGAATTCCGATGAATTCACGATGTTGAATTCCTCTGAATTCGTGGTGATGGTGAATGACTTCGTGAATTGGTGATGTGATGGTGAATGACTCCGTGAATTCGGAGGTGGCGGTGATCTAGTGGGGATGAATTCTTGGCACTATAAACACTAGAAACAGAAGATGTTTAATGACTGAATCATTTAATTACTGACCCTTAGAACAGCCACTAATCTATGTTCGTGCGAAAAGTATTTATTAGCATACCGGAGAAATTTCTGAGGTCGTCACCCCTCCCCCCCCCCCCCCCCAAAAAAAACATTTTTTTTAAGGAGGGGGGGAGGGGGGAGGGGGAAGGGGGCAGCGAAAAATTATGAATTTTTTTTAAGAGAGAAAGAGAGAGAGAGAATTACATTATCAGCAATTTTTACTCTGCCTCCAGGCTAGCGATGACGTTGCAATTATCATGAGCGCAGTCCAAAGCTCAAACGTGCAAGCGTTCATTCTTCTTGTCTTTGACTTTGGCAACGGCTGCGGCGTCATAGTGCACAGTCGACTAACAGCCACTAATGTGCTACTGTCAGTCTTCCGCGTTTTGCTGAATGCTGGTGGTTGCTACCGGAAAGCCAGAGGCCTTCAGATTTGCTCTCGCTACTCAACGTGGCAGGTCATTCTCACAGATCTCTCACCGCCATTGCCCTGTGCCTACCAAGCGCCATTCCAAGCGTCTCCAGCGACACCATCGTCTCCGTCAAAAGAGTTCTTTGGAGACACGGACCATCCCTCTAACATCTCCCATGTGCTACTTTCAGGTTAGTCTTACCTTGGATTTTAGAGAAAAAAACACTGATTGCTGTTGCTGCTGCTGCGGCCAAACAGCAGTTTATTTTTAATCGTTTCTTGCCTGGCCATCTTGTTTTTGATGATGTCCTAGGATGAAGATGCTCTTGTTCAAAATGTCGAAGCGCGGTCGGCAGCGATGAAAATGTGTTGACGTGTTCAAAATGCGACTCTTTTTAACACATGGGCGATTGCTCTGGTTTAACTAAGACAACATATAAATCTGAAGAGGACGTTACAAGTCTTGGCTGTTCCCACGTTGCAAACCAGAGAAATCAAAGGGGTGGGGAGGAGGGAGGGGGAGGGGGGCAGCGAAAAATAGACTGTAAGTTATTTAGCGCGCTTACTTACGGGTATAGAGCTTAAGCATGACAGCATGGAAACCTCAAAAACGGCCAGTGACGACATCTAAAAAACATTTAACAGGTGTCTGAGAAAGATTATGACGACCTCAAAAACCAAGTTCGACATGACAAAGACATTAAATAGTTTGGAAAGCGCATGGTCCCCGCGGAATCAAATCAAACGTCTCCGTATTTAAATCAGCAATTTTGTTTGTTCATCAAGGAAACTCAACGCCGAGGTTCATGGCATTATCAAAACTGAAATTCGGAACTTGTTTGATAAATTCGATGAGGTAGCGTCCAGATTGCAGCTTCTTCACCTAACAGTTAACGAGGTAGTTGCTATACAACGATTACCCACGAAACCCGTCAAGGTGCCGCACATTATTATTCCCTTTGCCAGATAAACCATCAGAAAACAGTGGCTGCAAAACAAAATAAGTCTGGTTAGAACCAAGCCCGGTGCGTTTATTGTTGAAAATATGACTAAGATAACTATGGCACTCCTCTGGCAGGAAAAAGAGTGGGCTAGAGGGGCTCGCTTTCGGTACATATGGCATTGTAATGAAAATATCTTAATACGAAGACAAGACGATGTCCGACCGATGGTTGCAAGGAGCGAGGATAAGTTGTTCCACTTTAAGAGATAAACCAGTCGTTCTTCCCATCTTCATTTAAATTAGTGGTTCTCCCCTCTATGGTAAACCAAGCACCACTCCTTCCAAATAACATATATGTCACCTTGAGAAAAGAAGTGGCTCCTATTTTACTTGTTTTTACCTAAATGTACAGTCAGCAATAAAAAAAAAGAACTCATCTTGGGCAAGAAGAGTTGTTTTTGGGCGAATTGGTTTGAGGTCTTATGCAATCGTGTGCACAGCATAGACGAGGAAAACGCCTTGGGGTGTCCTGTTCTCCCTTTTGTCCTCGTCCCTTTCTGTGCACAAGATTGCATGCAAAGTTACCTTCAACTTTAGTTTATACCCTTCTGGAGTTTTTGTTCACCGATATATATATATATATATATATATATATATATATATATATATATATATATATATATTGTAACAGCGCTACTTCATCACCATCAACATCCACACTATCATTACCATCCACAACAGCGCACCGCCTGCACGGGCGGTGTGTTGCTCATGCTAGAGCTCACGGGTGAGAATTGCTCCAGGGCTCGGCCAGTAAAGCCGGTGTTTTTTTTAATCTCTACTTCACCTTTCTTACACATGGTGGAGATAGGGTACACATGGTACCTCATCTCGACATACCTCGTAAAGGTGATCCATGGCCACCGGTGGATCCTGGTAGCCATAGACCACCTTACGAGGTATGTCGAGATGGCTCCTCTCATCTCGGGTACTGCACCAGAAATTGCGGTTTTTTCTTACCAACATAGTTTTACGCCATGGTGTGCCACGATTTCTCCTCAGCGACCGTGCAACCGTGTTCATTTCTGCTCTTGTAAAAGAGGTTCTGGCTGCTTCTAGGGTTATTCACCAATTCACATCCACCTACCACCCGCATACAAACGGTCTTACCGAACGGTTCAATCGAAACCTATCGCAAATGCTTAGCATGTATATCTCCAACGACCATAGGAATTGGCACTTCATTCTTCCCTTCCTCAGCTTCGCCTACAACACTGCTATCCAATTGACCACGAGATTCTTTCTGTTCTTTCTCGTTTACGGTCGGGAAGTTTCCTGCACCATAAACAGCTTTTTCCGTACACTGACAACAACTTTCAAACCTCCTTCGTAGCACAAACGGTTTGCCGAGCCGAAGAATGCCGTCAACTTGCTCGCTTTCGCACCAATGACAATCGACAACAACAAAAGCAGCGTTACGGCGAAGATCGCACTTCAGTAATATACAATCCAGTTGACCCTGTCTTGGTTTGGGCACCGGTACGTACGCCAGGACTCTCCGAGAAACTTCTCCACAAGTATCTTGGACCATATACTGTCCTTCGTCAAACATCCCCAGCCAGTTAGTCCGTGACCCCGCTAAAGCCGTCAACACGATCGGCGCTGCCGGGCGCTACAAAACGTTCATGTATCCCGCATGAAGCCCTTCGTCCAGCGCTCCGACCGTGGCGCAATTTCATCCCCAACCTAAAGGTCGGCCAGGAGGCCTCCATCTTCCTCTGAGGGGAGGATATTGTAACAGCGCAACTTCATCACTGTCAACATCCACAACATTGTTACCAACCACAGCAGCGCACCGCCTGCACGGGCGGTGTATGGCTCATGCTAGAGCTCGCAGAGGAGTACTGCTCCAGGGCTCGGCCAGTAAAGCCGGTGTTTTTTTTATCTCTACTTTCTCTTTCTTACAATATATATATATATATATATATATTTGAATTCTGGGCCTCCCAGTGTCCGCTCGGGTGTACAGGTTAGCCCACCCGACCGGATATTGGGAGGCCCAGAGTTCAAATCCTGGCTCCGCCGTTATTTTGGCTTTCGGCGGGTGCCTGAAAGCCTTAATTATTTGATTCATTGGACTAAGTACGGTTCATTCATCTCCATATATTCGTTTATATATATATATATATATAGATATATATACGAAAGAATGTATACGTTTTCATCGTCCTATGATATTTTTTCCTTTGAATTGAACTTTAAAGCGTGGCAGAGCATTGACTTTCCTGAAGAAAAACAATCACAGTCTGGGATCTTCTGAGTGGAAATACAATTATGGACGAAAGATCCGAAAGTATTGTGTTCGCGAAAAAAAAAAAAAAAAAACATTTTCGCTGTTGTTTGCCGCCCACCAGACGGTGACATTTCGCCATTTCTTTAATGTTTCGAACTTCTTTCTCCTTCCTAACGGATGTGGCTATAACGGCGTTTCCGGTGGTGACTTCAATATAACTGTTTTCTGACAGCGCCACGAAAGGGAAAATAAAGATCCTCGTTGGCGTGAAGTTATGTATTAATACGATTGCCAATCGCACAAAACTTACTTTGCACTTAAGAACCGATTTATATTCAATTATAACTAATTTTTCATAGATCGAATGAAAATCGGAGTAACGCCAGGTTGTTCGCTGACGATTGCATCATTTTTACCGAAGTAAAAACTGATTCGGACCAACTAATCTCAACAGATCTCTAGCTCAGATTGGTGACTAGTGCAAGAAGTGGGAAATGTCACTAAATAATTGAAAGACTGTGTTTATGACTATTAGTCACAAAATAAAGGCCTTAAATTTTCAGTATAGTATAGACAATGAACCACTGACCCGTGTTTTAGTATATAAATATCTCGGTCTTACAATATCTCATGACCTTCGTTGCGGGGCCCACATCAACGATATCATTAAAAAAGCAACTCAAAACTGTGGTTTCTGTGACGAACCTTGAAGCAAAGCTCGAGCGACACCAAATTAACAGCGTATAAACAGTCTTATACGCGTTACAATTTGCATGACTTCGTGAAGTGATGGTGAATTCGGATGAACTCGTGAAGTGATGGTGAATTCGGAAGAATTTATGATGTGATGGTAAATTCCGATGAATTCACGATGGTGAATTTCGATGAATTCGTGGTGATGGTGAATGACTTCGTGAATTGGTGATGTGATGGTGAATGACTCCGTGAATTCGGAGGCGGCGGTGATGTGGTGGGGATGAATTCTTGGCACTGGAAACACTAGAAACAAAAGCTGCTTAATGGCTGAATCCTTTAATTACTGACCCCTAGAGCAGCCACTAATGTATCTTCGTGCGAAAAGTATTTATTGGCATAACGGAGAAATTTCTGAGGTCGTGACAGTCCAACACTCCCCCCCCCCCCCCCCACACACCAAAAAAAAAAAAAAAACATTTTTTTTTGTTGGTGGGTGGGAGGGGGAGGGGGCAGCGAAAAATGATGATTTTTTTAAGAGAGAGAGAGGGATAGAGACAGAAAAAATTGCATTATGAGCAATTTTTACTCTGCCGCCAGGCTACCGATGACGTTGCAATTATCATGAGCGCAGTCCAAACCTCAAACGTGCTAGCGTTCATTCTTCTTGTCTTTGACTTCGGCAGCGGCTGCGGCGTCAATAGTGCAGAGTCGACTAAGAGCCGGTAATGTGCTACTGTCAGTTTTCCGCGTTTTGCTGAATGCTGGTGGTTGATACCAGAAAGCCGCAGGCCTTCAGATTTGCTCTCGCTACTCAACGTGACAGGTCATCCTCACGAATCTTTCACCGTCATTACCCTGTGCCTACCCAGCGCCATTCCAAGCGTCTCCAGCGACACCTTCGTCTCCGTTGAAAGAGTTCTTTGGAGACACGAACCAATCCCTCTAACATCTCCCATGTGCTACTTTCAGGTTATTCTCACCTTGGATTTTATAAAAAAAAAACACTGATTGCTGTTGCTGCTGCTTAACATCAGTTTATATTTAATCGTTTCTTGCCAAACCACCTTGTTCTTGGTGATGTCGCAGGATGACGATGCTCTTGTTCAAAATGTCGAAGCGCGGTCGGCAGCAATGAAAATGTGTTCACGTGTTCAAAATAAAACTGTTTTTAACACATGGGCGATCGCTCTGGTGTAACTGAGACAACATATAAATCTAAAGAGGACGTTAAAAGTCTTGGCGTTTCCCACGTTGCAAACGAGCGAAATCAAAGGGGTGGGGGGAGGAGGGAGGGGGGAGGCGTCGGCGAAAAATAGACTGGAACTCAATTAGCGTGCTTACTTACGGATACAGAGCTTAAGCATGACAGCATGGAAACCTCAAAAACGGCCATTGACGACATCACAAAAAAAAACATTTAAGAGGTGTCTGACAGATACGATGACGTTCTCAAAAACCAAGTTCGACATGACAAAGAGATTAAATAGTTTAGAAAGCGCATGGTCACCGCGGAATGAAATCAAATGACTCAGGATTTAAATAAGCGATTTTATGTATCCATCAATGGTAACTCAACGCCGAGGTTCATGGCATTATCAAAACTGAAAATTGGAACTTGTTTGAGTCGATGAGGAAGCGTCCAGATTGCAGCTTTCTCACCTAACAGTTAACGAGGTAGTTGCTATGCAACGATTACCCGCGAAACCCGTCAAGGCGCCGCACATTATTATCCCCTTTGCCAGATAAACCATGAGAAAACAGTGGCTGCAAAACAAAATAAGTCTGGTCGGAATCAAGCAGATGCGTTTATTGTTGAAAATTTGGCTAAGATAACTAGGGCACTCCTCTGGCAGGAAAAAGAGTGGGCTAGAGGGGCTGGCTTTCGGTATATATGGCATTCTAATGAAAATATCTTAATACGAAGACAAGACGATGTCCGACCGATGGTTGCAACGAGCGAGGATGAGTTGTTCCGCCTTAGGAGGTAAACCAGTCGTTCTTCCCATTTTCATTTAAATGAGTGGTTCTCCCCTCTATGGCGAACCAAGTACCACTGCTTCCAAAGAACATATATGCCGCCTCGAGAAAGGAGTGTTTCCTATTTTACTTGTTTTCATCTAAATGTACAGTCAGCAATAAAAAAAGAACTTATCTTGAGCAAGAACCCCGCAGGGGGCACCTGCGAAAGCAGGTGTTTGGAGATTGGCGTCTCCACGGACCCCGAGCCCCGCAGGGGGCGCCTGCACCTCGGGTGCTAGGTGCTTGGTGTTCTCGCAATCTGTTCTCGCAACTAAAGTTTTGTTTGTGAAATTAACAGAAAGAAAACAGCGTAGCCGACACTGATTACATTAACAAACACCTACTTATCTATGAGGCACTACACAATATTTGGAACTGAAATAATTCACACACCGCTATTCATATTAGCTCGCAAAGAACAAACCTCTTTATAATTGACAGAGCTACCGGCGGCACACTGCCAGTTGTCAATACATTGTTGTCTTTTTCACCGGTGTGCGATGTTCTGATTTTGTACTTCCGGCTTCATTTTAATATACAGAATGGGTGATTACTAAATTCTGATGAATTAGTAAATATGCCCAATGAACTTCAAGAATATTGCAAAAAAAGTGGACATATGTTTAATGAAGTGACGAATGCGAATTATGTTAAATGGCAACGTATGACGCAGAATCCGCTAAGTTAAAAAAAAATCGGTGAGCTTTTCTCCGCATCTGTCGGTTTTGCGGTGAGCTTTTCTCCGGTGAGCTTTTCTCCGGTGAGCTTTTCTCCGGTGTGCTTTCTTCGGTGAGCTTTTCTCCGCCGCCCGGTTCGCCCACCCACGTCTGGCTGTGCGAGGCTTAACCTGTGTCCGGGGAAAAGGGGACCCTGGTGGTTGAGCTGAGCTCGGGGTATGTTTGGACCCTTCAGGGCCCCCCGGGCAAGGCAATACACCGCTTCGGCCCCTGCTTCTCGTAGACGGGTGTCCTGGCTTGGCCCGACCAGGATGATTCAGTCAGTCGCCTCTTCTACCCTCTTTTTCCTCCTTTCACTTTTCCTCCGACCTCTTTCCCTTTTCTTTTACACTCTCGTTCTTTCTTTTTTCCCCTTCTTAGGCGGCAAGGGCCAACCTTGAGTGGAAACAGGTCCTGTCCCTGCAACCACACTAGGGTATAGCGCCCGGGCAGCACTGGTAGAGTAATTGTGTCAGCCAAGCCTTTCTTGCTATGGCACATTACCTACCCCCTTCTGGGGCTCCGTGGTGGGCGGTGCACCCGGGCACTGAATTTCCTTCCCGTCTATATGGGTTCTAAGCTAAAACAATCTGATCGGCCTCCGAGAAGAGTCCGGACCGAAGCACTTTCAACGTTCTTGAACAAAGACGACTCAAACTCCAACGACTACTTTACCAAGTTTTTTGTACTGCACTCCGAGGACACTGCTAAACCGCCGCCCAAGGTGTCTCCCTTCATTGTTGCTAAGGTTCTCCAAAGCATACTAGGATCGAAATATGAAGCTAATAAGCTCTTTTCAGATGACCTTCTTGTGGAGGTATTCCAAAAATTCCAGGCCGCAGCCTTGCTGAATATTAAAACTATTGATGACCTCAAGGTGACTCTTTCTCCTCGCCATACACTCAACACCATCCGCGGTGTGATATCGGAGGATGATCGGGCGGACACCTCCGAAGAAGAAATTGTGGAGGGCCTGCAGGCTCAAAGTGTTGTCGCTGCAAAACGAATCAAAATCCGACGGGATGGCGAGGAACGACCTACTAGACACATAATTCTAACCTTCGAGAAGAGTACGCTGCCACCTTCAGTGAAAGCAGGCTACATCAATTCCAATGTGCGGCTGTATATTCCAAATCCTCTCCGCTGCTTCCGTTGCCAGCGCTATGGTCACGGTTCACGCGCTTGTCGTGGTCGTGAGACCTGCGCCAGGTGCAGTGGCAAAGACCACCCTGATGACGATTGCCGAGCAGACTACAAGTGTGCCAACTTTAATGGTGACCACCCGGCAAACTCAAGAGCTTGCGGCCACTTCAAGAAAGAAAAGGAAATTCGTGCACTCAAAGTGAAGGATAACATTACCCATCAGGATGCGAAGCGTCCTCTCTCCGCTTTTCAGAGAGGCTCTTTTACCGAAACGGTGTCCAGCAGGGAACCTGCACCGTCCAAGGCATCAGTGGCAACCCAGGTCTCTTTTCCTGACCGTGAAAAGCCGCTGCAATCCCCCACGCCCAGGCCGAAAATTGCTCTGCCTGAGCACTCACTCTCAGCTGCAAAAGCAGCTGACACACCTCGTGTTACAAACAACTCGGGTGCCACTGAGGCGATGGTGATGACTCCATCGTCCCTTTCTTCTGCGTCGTCCCCCCGGAAGGGGGAGCAAGCACCTCGCTCGTCCTTTCTTGGAAGGACTTCGCCGAGAAAGCAGCACGTTTCACGTGCAGTGGAGAATGCAAATGGGGCAATTGGTCAGCCCAGTACATCGACCGCCTCATCCAGCAGGGCCAGGCAGAGGCCGGGGGTTGCCTTCCCGGTTGTCTGATAGGTCCCAGGCTCCTGGCAGGCTTGCCAACAAGGCTCTTGACGTAGAGATGACAGCGAGTGCTGGCACCGTTTCTGCTCCAGAAACTGACATAGAGGATATGGAGTGGCAGACAACTAACAGAAAACAGAAGGGGAAAAAACCAGTAGTTCCTCCAAAGTGATCATTCTATTCCTACCTTTTCTTTTAATGCTTTCTTTCATAGGGGCATTTCCATAAAGAATGACTGCGATCATTTAATGGAACTGTCGTGGTCTTATGAGGAACTTCGACGATATGGAGTTCCTCTAGGAGGAACATCGGCCGAAAGCTCTATGTCTGCAGTAAACTCATCATATTATAAGTCATACAAATTTTCTTAGGCGGTATTGCAATTTTAGAAAAGATAGAGCTGACGCATCTGTTTCTGCAGGGGGTGTTGCAGTGGTTGTGCCTAAGCACATTCCCTGCTGTGCGGTCTATTTAGCCACTGGACTGGAGGCGGTGGCGGTGCGCCTCCTCCTTCACAAAGTGGTCACTTTGTGCTCCCTGCTCGCTCTTTGTATTGCTTTGTTTTGCTCTTACCTTAAGTGATTTTAATGATCTTTTACTCCAACTCCCAGAACCTCTTATTTTACTCTGAGATTTTAATACCCACAGCTGTCTATGGGGTAGCGACCACGCTGACACCCGTGGTCGAATGATCGAATCAATTTTAACGTCTCACTCACTTTGTCTTTTTAAGACGGGAGAACCAACCTATTTTAGCCCATCCTCATTATCATCCTCGTGTATTGATCTTTCCATCGGTAGTGCTTCCGTTTTTACTTCTTTTACATGGGTCGCACATACTAACCCACATGGAAGCGACCACTTTCCGATTTTTTTAAAAAACAACCTCCCTCCGAAGTGCATGCCGATGCCGACTGCCCGTTGGAAGTTCGATAAAGCAGATTGGTTTGTTTTTACCGAGGCGACGCAGTTTGCATGTACATCATTTGATACAATCTCGGTGGACCAACTTACAGAACTGTTAAGTGAGTCTATTCTTCATGCAGCATCTCTTGCTATTCCTATGACTTCCACGCATCTCCCTCGGAGACCCAAGCCGTGGCGGAATGAAGAGTGTACTGAATCGAGAAAAAAAGAAAACAGAGCATAGGGTATTTTTCAACGTTACCCCACACAGGGTAATCTCCTCGCGTTTAAACAAATGAAAGCTCGGGCAAGAAACATTCGCCGCCAGTCTAAGCGAGACAATTTCCAGGGGTACGCCTCTTCAATTAATAGTACTGCAACACTAAAACAGGTCTGGGATAAACTTCATCGGATCGAGGGGCGATACCATGCTTTCGCAGTCCCGCTTCTTTCCCACAATGGTGACTGCCCAGAGAGCGTACAGGGTCAGGCCAAACTTCTTGGTCAGCATTTTGCTCGCGTATCAAGTTCCGAAAACTCTTCCTCCGCATTTCTTAGACACAAAGAGCGAGCGGAAGCGCATGCCGTGAAGACCTCAGGTGCAGTTCATGAGGCTTACAATCAGCCCCTCGCGCAGCACGAGCTCGAAATGGTCCTTCGTTCAACTAAGCCTTCAGCTCCTGGACCTGATGGTATCCATTACCGGATGTTTAGTCACCTTCATCCTTCTACATTACTCCTTATTCTGTACCTCTTCAATCGCGTCTGGCAAGAAGGTAGATTCCCGCTGGCATGGAAGGTAGCCATAGTCATACCACTTCTGAAACCCGGGAAGGACGCTTCCCCCGCATCTAGCTACCGCCCAATTGCCCTCACCAGTTGCCTAAGCAAGATATTTGAACGCATCATTAATAGAAAGCTCATGTAATTTCTAGAAAAACAAAACATTTTTGATAAAAATCAATGTGGGTTCCGTTCCTACCATTCCACAGCTGACCACTTGGTGGGTCTTGAAACTTCTATTCGTGAGGTTTTTGTTTATAAACAACCCTGCATAGCAGTGTTTTTTTGACTTGAAGAAGGCGTACGACACAGCATGGCGCTATAGAATTCTTCCTGACTTATATGAAGTAGGGGTACGCGGGAGGTTGCTTGGTATCATAAAGAGCTATCTTTCTGAGCGAACCTTTTTTGTCAAGTTGAGTACTGCTCTCTCCAGAGAATTTGCTCAGGAGACTCAAGTTCCACAAGGCGGTGTCTTGAGTGTTACTCTCTTTATAGTCAAGATAAACTCAATAGCCCGATCTATGCCTCCATCTGTGCAATATTCTCTTTATGTAGACGATATCCAGATCTCCGTCTCATCATCCGATCTTTCCATTTGTAAACGTAGACTTCAAGTTCCAGTCAACAACCTCCTGAAGTGGGCGGAGGAATATGGTTTTCGGTTTTTTTCTGATAAGACGGTGTCCGTCGGCTACTCTCGAAGAAGGGGAATCTCCGAAGAGCCTACCTTACGAATGCACCAGATTTCCATCCCTGTAAAAAAGGAGCATAAGTTTTTGGGCCTCATTTTTGACCGTCAATTGTCCTTCACATCTCACCTAAAAAACCTGTAGATATAATGCCAAAAATCACTGAACCTCCTTAAAGTTCTGTCCCACAAGACATGGAGCTCTGATCGTTAATGTCTTTTGCAAATTTGTCGCTCTGTGATTCGCCCACGCCTCGACTATGGTAGCTTTGTGTATGGATCTGCTAGGCAATCGGCTCTTAAGGCACTAGACCCCATCCATCATCAGGGACTTCGTTTAGCAACTGGAGCCTTCAGTACGTCGCCTGTGCTCGGTTTCTACGCTGAGGGAAATGAGATATCCCTTGACAGACGGCGATCCTCCCTGGGATTTATGTATTCGTTAAGGATACGATCAGTCGCCCACAATCCAGCCCGGGAGGCTGTGGAGGGCACTAAATACCAGAGGACATTCGAAAACAAGCCTAGCATTATCCCCCATTTGTGATGAGAAACCGAAATTTTGCAGTCTGTTGGGATAGACAGCAAGCTCCCGGTTGCTACAGTTGCAAGGACGGTGGCACCATGGGATTTTAACTGCATACGTTGTGATTTTTCATTAACAAAGTTCAATAAGAAGAGTACCCCAACTGAGGTCATGCAACAAGAATTTTTCGAACTCCACAAGGAACACGATTCTCATTCCCACTACTACACAGGCGGTACAAAAACTGAATCGTTTGTTGGATGTGCCATGATTGGCCCTTCAGTAAGAAATGTTCGTAGGCTAAATTCGTCCGCTACTGTTTTCACAGCTGAACTGCATGGCCTTCTGCTTGCAGTAGATCATATTATCCAAACAAGTAACTCCCGGTCATATATATATACAGACTCGCTGAGTGCTTTACGGGCTCTGACGTCACTTGAAACCCCAAAAAAATCCCTCGTTGTTTTATTACACAACAAAATAGTTGCAGCAATCAGGAAAGGATGTAATGTTCTATTCTGCTGGGTACCGAAACATGTAGGAATCCCAGGGAATGAAGAGGTAGATCGCGCTGCGGGCACTTCCGGCAACCGTGCTGTAGACATTAGTAGTATCCCCTATAGAGATTACTGTGGCCTAATCAGATACCATGTGAAAGCTCAGTGGCAAGCAGAATGGAGCCTGCAGGTGTCAAACAAACTGCACATGATCAAGCCCTTTCTTAGTGAGTGGCAGAGCGCTAGGCACAAAGACAGGTTCTATGAGGTAGTCCTTTGTCGACTACGCATGGGACACACGCGGCTCACGCATGGACATCTCTTGCGTGGGGAGGACCCTCCTGAATATCAAAATTGTTAGGAACCATTAAGTGTCTTACATATCCTTCTCATATGTCCTGCTTGATGAAAAACGCGTCCACTACTTCTCCCAGTTGTACAAAGAGCATGTCCCTTTACACCTATGTGTGTTACTCGGAAACGAGCCACTACTCCCACCCACCCAGGTTTTTAAGTTTTCAGAAAGTATTGATCTTTTACGCGAATTGTAGTTTTATTCATAATGTAACTTCCTGCCTATATGTTATACATTTTTCATATCCATAAATTCATAAATTACCAGCTACTAAAGCTCTTTCTTCTCTAAATCCTCTTACGCAATAGTCTCATTTCTTTGCGCATCATAGCCTTAGTTGCTTTTGCACCATAAAACCACAATCTACTACTACCTTGAGAAAGAAGAGTGGTTGTTTGGGCCTGTTGGTTTGAGATCTTGTGGAATCTTGTGCGCAGCATAGACGAGGATAACGCCTTAGGGTGTCCTGTTCTCCCTATTGTTCTCGTCCTTTTCTGTGCGCAAGATTGCATGCAAAAAAGTTACATTTAATTCTTGTTTTTATCCTTTTTGAGTTTTTTTGTTCACCGAGATATATATATATATATATAAATATATATATACATATATATAAATATATATATATATATATATATATATATATATATATATATATATATATATATATATATATATATATATATATATATATATATATATATATATACGAAAGACTGTTTACGTTTTCATCGCCCTATGATATTTTTTTCGTTTGAATTGAACAGTAAAGCGTGGCAGAGAATTGGCTTTCCTGATGAAAAAACAATCTCTGACTGCGATCTTCTGAGTGCAAATGCATTTATCACGAAAGATCCGGCAGTATTGTGTTCGCGAAAAAAAAAACATTTTCGCTGTTGTTTGCCGCCCACCAGACGGTGGCATTTCGCCATTTCTTTAATTTTTCGAACTTCTTTCTTCTTCCTAACGGATGTGGCTATAGCGGCGTTTGCGGTGGTGTCTTGAATATAACTATGTTTTCTGACAGCGCCACGAAAGGGAAAATAAAGATCCTCGTTGGCGTGAAGTTATGTATCAATACGATCGCCAATCGCACAAAACTTACTTTGCACTTAACAACTGAATTATATTTAATTATAACTAATTTTTCATAGATCGAGTGAAAATCGGAGTAACGCTAGGTTGTTCGCTGACGATTGTATCATTTTTACCGAAGTAAAAGCTGATTCGGACCAACTTAATCTCAACAGATCTCTAGCTCAGATTGGTGACTGGTGCAAGAAGTGGCAAATGTCACTAAATAATTCAAAGACTGCGTTTATGACTATTACTCACAAAATAAAGACCTTAAATTTTCTGTATAGTGTAGACAATGAAACACTGACCCGTGTCTTAGACTATAAATACCTATGTGTTCCAATATCTCATGACCTTCGTTGGGGGGCTCACATCAACAATATCATTAAAAAAGCTAACTCAAAACTGTGGTTTCTGCGACGAACCTTGAAAAAAAGCTCGAGTGACACTAAATTAACAGCGTATGAGTCGCTAGTGCGACCACTATTAGAGTACGCGGGGGAAGTTTGGGATCCTCACGGAAAGTGTGACGTGCTAAAACTGGAGATGGTGCAGCAGCTGGCTCTGTGTTTTATTTTTTCCAGCCTTCGCAGGCTGGACTCCCCCACTGAGCTGTATCCCGAAGCGAATCTCCCCTAAATAAAATATCGACGAAAAAATAAAAAAACTGAAATTCTTGTTTATGATATGGAATAATCTGCTTTTGGTTGACAAAGATAGTTATCTGACACCGCATAAGTCGAGGATCTCTAGAAATAAGCACAGTCATACTCTACAACAGCACCTGAAGGACAGGTTTATGTATTAATTTTTCCCATTGACTATCGGCAATTGGAATCCACTCCCCGAGGCGGTGGTTTCCTGTGATTCCTTATCCTCGTTTGGCGATCGAATTGATATGTACAATGATGGCTCCCTGTGTTTCTAGGATTGTTTTTCTTGAGTCACTGTCGCTAAATATTTGTACTTTGTGGTATAGTTGTAATAGCTGAGTGGTGATGTGTTGTATAGTTGGTTTTATGTATTATTTATTAACCCACACCTATTATAGTCCTACATAGGCCTGATCGTTTGTGAAATAAATAAATGAATAAGTAAACTACAAAGGTGACCTCAGTGACCACCTTCTTATGTTTATGTGTGCAGTATAAAGTCTCTAGAAAGACAACATAAAACCAACCCATAGTTTTTCAATATATAGATATGGATATAGATGCCTTTAGACGGGAAATTTTAGCTACAGATTGGGACACCGTGCTTGTGCAAAATATGGCCGACGATGCTTATAATAAATTTCTAGAACAAGTTCTTAAAAAAAGTACTTCCATAAATCCCTACATGCCTCGCTGCGCACGTTGCATTTTTGGAACTAGTTGGTTAGGAAGGAGAGTGGCATGGTTTCGGTTTCTATCGACAGGTCAACAAGAGATCATCCACAGAGCGTGGACTATTGACAGCCGTTATCTTAGGTTTTCTGATCCCTAGTGCATCATTTTTGGTCTCTAAACAAACGTAAATGGCCAAACCTTGAAGTTTTAGCACAAGCCTGAACCATACGTAATGTTTGTCTTGACTCTTAACACGCTTTTTTTTTGCTTTTTTTCTAGCGTTTCGAGGTATGTTAACGGCCTAGTGCTGGAAACCTCGACGCTGCACATCTCGAGCAGCTTGCTTTTGCACGAGTCAACACGCTGTAACAAAAAACAACAGGTACGCATACACCGAGCTCCCACCTTTAAATTTGTGTTGCTGGTGAGGAAGCTTGTTATTTGTTTTGTGCGTGCATTGACGAAATATACCTTTTTGTAATTACTGTATTCTTAATTGATACGTTTTTGTACGCGAGGAAAAAAAATCAGAGACGACGTTGAAAAGCTAAAATCAAACACACTTCTCATCTCTAATCTGTACTTACGCGCAGCACTGCACGAAGTGAAGTTCCCGCATCCTTGCATTCTCCTAATTCAATATATCGCTTATGCGCATGAAGCTGCCCTGCATAGGTCAACTTCATGAAGGACAACTTCAAGTTATCCGTCATAGGATAACCTCAGTACATGAAAACAGTTTTTAAGAAAGCAACAGTCGAGCACTTGCGCGAAGAATGCCGCACCGTTCGCCGTACCGCACGTATACGGGCGTGAACCCCTATATGCACGGTGCGCCAAAAGCACTAAAGGATTCAAAGTGGATTCGACGGTTGCTAATGGCCATAAGAGTTATGATATATATCTGCTTGCTTTCTTCCTGACCGAGTGTGCCGAGATAATTTCAGACATACCGTTAAGACACAGATTTTGGGCGTCGGTAAAAGCTCGTCCAAAAAAGCTTAGTGAAGAGTTCGGAACGCTTGTTTAGGCCTCCGTCGTGGCTAGCCGATCTCAGCGTTTGCGAAAACTTAATCTCCAGTCGGCATAAAATTTGACTTTGAGATATATAATGACACGAGGGAGACTTTATAGTAACTTTTGTGCAGTAGTCAGGTCTAATTTATTGGTTTTCTTAAAGATGGGGGTGGGGGGAAGGGTGCAACGATTTCCGGACTTCGGTCAAACATTTGTGGAAGTTGCCCTCTGACACTTCTAAAGTAAAGAACAGAAAACCGATTTCTCCTGCATGTCCTAGTTGTGTAAAACAAATATTGGCATTTCTGGCATCCCTCAACTCACTTGAAGTCTTCAGGGCCATACCTTGTCTCCTTCCTAGTGACGAAATTTGGGGTTCCGTGTAGCTTTCCCTGTGCTCTTTTGGAGGACGCTTACTTCCCTCTTTCTGCTGATATTAGCGGGCGTTATGCTGCAGCTTAGAGCCGAGCAAGGTCACGGAATCTTCTCGCCGTTGTTCCTTCGGCTGCCACTCGTGGCTGCAGGTGGGAGAAAAAGCTCGACTTTTGCTTTGGGATTATGCAGAGGAATCGCGACATTTTTTTATTGAAGGAGATGGTTTTTCTATCCTCCGGGACACAATAAACAACGTAAAAATGACGATATCCGAATTTTCTTTAATTTAAAATTGTTGCACCCAGTTAAAGTTTTTGGTCCTCCCGGTGGTGTGGAAAGCAGGTTCCGCTCCGATGGTCTCCAGCGTGGTGACACGAACGTCGCTGAGTGACGAATCGACTCACTGCTTGTAGAGAACTATGTGCATTTATTTACACTAGTTACAAGTCCCGACCTGGGAAGCCATCCAGTTCAAAGATCTCCCCAAAATCCTCTCGGCACTCCTTTTCTAAGCCCGTAGGGGCCTCCTCTTCCCTCACGGACCGACCAATTTCTTCAAATTCTACCACTTCCACGTGGTACACTGTTCTCCAATGGTAGGCGAGCTGCAGCCTGGCGCTCCAACCACCAAACCCAAATTCCCTCCAGAATCATCTCCTGCGTTTTTCCCAGTCTCGCTGGCGCCACCAGCTAAATTATTACACCGGACAGAAAGTGACAATTTGATCCTTTAGCGGCGTAACCCTCTATATACAGGCACACTCGGTTAACGCTGCGGTCCCACGGCAGTCAACCAATAGATGGCGACAATAGATGGCGACGAAGTCTTCCTCAAGGCCGAAATATTGGTTCACGGTGAAATGGCTCGAGCACCATCACGTTCCCATCGTGGCCTTGCTCGCGCCGCTGACAGCTCTGCTCAGCTTGCTCAATAGCGTGGCCCAACTAACTCATATATGCGAGATTGCCAGGCTGGGTAATAATTGTTCTCTGATATAGGGACATGCGGTTCGGCGGTTGCCACGGGCTTTCGCAATAAATCCTACCAAGAAGGAATCAGTTTTTGAGTGACGTCTCAATATTATGTCAATAAACAATTCTTCTGCAGGAATGCACGCTCAGTAGACTCAATCTTCCAAGGCACCAGTGGAAGCGGACGTCTAGTAAACTGCTTCGCGATTTACGGTCCCTCACCATTATAATGACGACTGAAAAGTGACGTCACGAAATATTGTGTTTTACGGGATCCGGAAGATGTTCCAAAGGTTGTTACATTATAGTTCCCAAAAAACAAACGCTGTTGCAATGTTTTCCGAAGTACCGACAGACAATATTGTTAGTACAGACTAGGAGGAATATGATGAAAAGCATAAGAATTGATATTAAGACGTTTATTTGCATTGAAGACGCTACGAATGAGCGGCGTTTAGCGACGCCAAGCGATGAGCGCTCGGGAATTCATAAGTTCACATGATTGCTAACTATGGACATGCGGACAATGAAGACCTGTTTTGTAGGGAGATGGAATTGCGGTGATGACCTTATATCGGACGACTCGTGGTAGACAAACAAGCAAGTTCTTTCTCAGCGAATGGTGAACTTCCAGTGTCAAGCACAGCACGTCACTACCAAGATTGTCTACGTTTTGAACGCTTACCGCTTTCGACAAAAGTGTTGGCACCTGGGCTAACTTTGCGGAAAGACTCGAAGTCTTCCTCAAGTCCAGCGCTATCATGAACAGTAACTGAAAACGATCCACTATTCAGTCGGTGGGTGGCGGAACATCCGCATCTGCGGAGTCATGGTCGATCCGTACTCTAAGTGGTTGGAAGTTTACGCAATACTTGCCACGACGTCCAAACGCGTCATTGATGTTCTTCGCTCTCTTTTTATTACTTTTGCCCTACCGAAAATAATTTTCTCTGAAAAAGCGCCGAATCTTGTCTAATAAAAAAAAATAAACAAGTTTTTGAAAAAAAAAAGAAAAAGAAAGGCATCAGGCATTAGATTAGTGAACCATACCGTCCTGCAACTAACAGACAAGCAGAACAGATGGTGTGCGGATCAAAAAAGCCCTCTTGAAGCTTACGGAAGAAGCGGTTCAGTTAAGAATTGCCAGGTTCTTGTTCCGGCAGCACGCGACGGTCTCATCGTCCGGGGGAAAAACCCGCCGAAGCAATACTCGGCGGACGAAGAGCCACACCCCTCGATCTTATGACACTATGACCTACGAACGAAGAACGAGAGATTCCCAGATAGGGAATAATAGCGGTTTATTCAATCGCACAACTCATCTACATGAGGCATTTCAGCGGAAGTCCGGCCTTCCATATGAAACTTGAGTAGAAAAGGCTCCATGTTGGTTGACTAGAGGGTGTCCCTCGGAATACGTTGGATATCAATGGCCTTGAGTGTAAATATATCGAAATTTCAAAACTCTCTTTATGTATTGTGTAACTGCCCTTGTATTTGGTAGTAGAAGCTACGGAGGGGACTTAGACCTTTCACACTAGGCTCCTTTTTTTAATTTTTGCCTCATACTCCTTCGCGGTTTCAGTACGGTTCAAGAATCTTTTGGAACGGCGACACTTTACCTCAACGAGGCCATTTTTTCCAAGCAGTCCATCAAGGGAGGCTGCTAGAAATCCGTGCTTCATATTTACGAATAAGCCGCACTTTTGCACAGTGCAGTTTTCCTGTTCCACGTACAGTTGTAAAGCATCCTCCTCATTGATTCTACCACATTCTGTTGCGGGTGAAGAAAAATCATTGGGTACTCGATACTTAAAACAAGTCTGGCACCGTACGTTGTGGTTCGACACGCACTAATTTCGTCGTCCTTGCGGAGCCTCATCATCTAATCATTACCTCGTCATCTCGTACTGCTCTTCATCAACTGTAAGTACAATAGGCTATCGCCAAATAACAATCCAAGAATTGAAAAGTTGAGTCGTTCAGACCTTCATTATGTTCATTATTAATATAATGTTGTTAGATTACATCACCTCGGGATGGTCGACGTCCATCGTCGATCTTTAAATATATCATTATATAAATTAGACGCACAATCAGAAAGATCACGACGTGCCGCCTCTTTTCTTTGGATCGTCTTTTTGAAACCCGCGCCATGCTCGCGCGTTCTCTCTTCTGAGGAGAGTAGAATGGTCGCACATAAAACCCGCGTTTCTCCTACCCGGCCGCTTCCTCGTCTCATTATGTGTAGTTGGTTATAACTAAATAAGCTATAATAATGGTCTAATATTTATACTAAGTTTCAGTTTCACTCAGAGGAAAGGAGGTTAGCGGGAACTAGAGCCTCTATAAATGAGCTGCGCCTAGAGTATCCGCACTCCGTTCTCCGACATTGTTGTGGGCGCCGCCGTTTTGGTGCTTGTGCAGAGCAGACGCAACTGCCGATCGTCATGATTCAAAAGTGCGACTTCCTCAGTATTAGATTCGGTGTTAGGAAGCTCATGTAATATTGTCGCGAACTGTTTAAACATTTGGGGAGGACGGAAAAACGCTTCCTGTGATTTCAGATAAAGCTTCAAATAACTGGCAACCACGAATTTAAACCACAATATGGCCAAGTGTCGATACTCTGAAGCGTAGCTAATTTAGTGGCACTAGCGGGAGCAATGAGGAAGAGGCAGGCGTCAAAAGGTAGTTCCTTGTGGAACCCACAGTGCTTACGTCATGGCCCCTCCAGGTATGACAAGCTCCTCGAACAAGGGCATGAATAGTGTCACTAAATAAGCTGCGCTTCAGAGTAACAACTCTTGGCTATATTTTGGCCTAAAATCATGGTTGCCAGTTATCTGAAGCTTTATCTTAATCACAAAAAACGCTTTTCCGTCCTCCACAAATGTTTAAGCAGTCCGCGACAGAGCAAAGCAATATTGCATCAGCTTCCTTGCACCGGATCTAATGCTGACGAAGTCGCCCTTTTGAATCATGGCGATCGGCAGTTGCGTCTGCTCTGCTCAAGACCCGAAATGGCGGCGCCCACAAGAATGCAGGGGAACGGAGTGCCGATACTCTAAGCGCAGCTCATTTGGTGGCTCTTGGCATGAAGTGAACTCTGGTGTATTCTTTTCCTTTTTGTCTTTATTGTTTATTGATTTCAGTCATATCGAATACTGAACGCATTATATCACACTACGCTTGTGTAATTATTTATCTTAGATTTATTAACTTGACCCAGTACTTAAGCCATTCATGTTTCGATGGTAAATCTTCCAATATAGTTTCTAAATGTGAAGGTAAAAAGACACGGACACTGATGATGATACAGAAGCGAACGCCGTCCTCGACGATCTCCTGAGCTTTAGAAATCAGCAGTTTGTCTCCCACCCAGCAGGTAGTGCAACAAAACACCCAGACAGTTTATATTGTTTTTTTTTTTAAATTAGCTAAACTCTACACCCATCAAGAAGCCAAAGCAAGATCATTTTGAAAATCTTATACATCGTAAAGTATATCTATTCCATAAAAAAACTGTTATTATATGCTAATAAATCTCATTGATGTCCATCAAAGAAATGCGTCGAAACATTTACGTTTGAAGGGTTCCTGAAGCGTTACGACTTTGAAAATAAAAAAAAAGTCATCGTTCACTTTTTGGCCAACCGCTGTAGTTATAAATGTTATAAATTAATTTATCATAGTTGAATTATCTCCTCAGCGGCATTTGAAGCACCATGACTCGAGGCACAAAAAAGTGCTACGTTTGATATAGAATATCTAAACAAAAAATTACACAACATTAAATCTTTCTCTGCATACTACCAATTATAAGCACTACATCTGTAGTTAATTTTATTTTTCTAGCGCCTGTCATTAAAACATATTTGCGCCGGAAAATTACAATTTTAGGGCAATATTTAGAGAGATGAACAAAACAAAGTAGTGCAAATACCAAAAAAAGTCTATTGTTACATTCTGCTCCAACATTATCTTAACAAAACTGCTCTGTTGGAAGCGTCCTATCTTTAATAGATCGTTTATGAAATATGAACCAGCGGAGCAAGTGAGGGTCCGCGTCATCATATTCGCAACGCTACAAATGCGCATGAACAATATAAACCAATACATGCATAATAACAAATGAAAGAGGATTGCATCGGGTTTCGAGCGACATCAATTTTACAAAACAGTATTTAAAAGAAGATGAGTATTGACCTGTTGAAAAATACGTAAACTGCCACATTTAATGGGACCGTGGCCTTAACAGCCACAAGTAGCCCCAAGAACGGGCTGTCCCAGGGATTTGTCCGAGCAGACTCCCGAAACCCGAGACGTTTCTTAACGACCGCGGGGGAACCGCACCCACCTCTCGGCCGCTCTGCCCCCGCAAAGGCTCCCTCCAACACGCCGACACAAACATAGAAAGCTAAAAAAAAAAATGCCGATGCAACTCTGCAAAGATGAACTTTTTTACCAAAACAAAACACCCTAATTAATAAGCATGATTTCTATATACTTAACTCACCCTTTATATAAATGTTCATGCGCAAAAGTTGCCCTCAACTTCCGGACTCCTGTAAGGATTCGGCTTGTTTTTCGCCCAATAAAGTAACAAGAAGCGGACGTTTGGCCAAAAAAAAATACGCGTAGGGCTTAAAGTGGCCAAATTTGAGTTGTGGATCACGGGTACTAGACACGATTATTAAAATTGAGTTCAAAAATAAAGTGGTGGGGGGACTTGACTTAGCCACGTCGTACTGCATTTGCATACGCACGCCCAATATCCGACATGTCGCAAACCAAGAAAAGTGCCCCGGACATCCTTTTATCTCACTCGAGAATGAGAATATTGTGCAGTCGTCGAAGTCCAATAATCGAAAGCAACAGCAGCGCATTCGGTCATGGCGTGATAGCATGAACTGAAGCTGCTCAATCAAAACCAGAACTGAGTGGCTTTCTAGTTCCCAAAAAAATGTTAAGTTAAGCTAGTTGGCTTTCCATCTGAACTGAACACCTAAAAACCAGGGACAAGAGGAAGTAGAGACAACACGATGGCGGAACTGAAAGTTTAATTAGAAAACCAGACACTTATATACGGTTCGCAACATAGCACGTCAATTACCCTTGCCCACACTCTTCAAAACTACAAATTTTTAATCAAGAAGAATCAATGATGGCTCGCTGACACACTTGCTTCTGCCCCTTGCTTGTATTTCAAAGGCTTTCTGTGTCTCCTTTGATGTTTTATTCCTGTGCCTTCTGAGCATCTTAATCTCCGAAGAAAGTGGAGTGCAATCACATCTATTACACTGCAGAGCAAAGTGGTACGAGTGTGACTGTTTAGTGGCAGCAGCAGGCTCCCTTGCACGATCACGCATGGCCAAGTTTGGTACACGCCCAACGTGTTCTTTCTTCTTCCTATTGTCCCTGTTTTTTAGGCGTTCAGTTTAGATAGTTCCCAGAATGTACTGCCTGGTATTTCGCCGCGACGGGACGCTTTGAATTTTGGAGGAAGTTTATTGATCTTATGGATTCATACTTTCCGCATGAATCCATAAAAAAAATCCAAAAAGTTTTGAAAGCTATGAATGCCTGTGCCATGTTCAAAAAGATTCGCATGAAAGATCCACTATACGAACAATTTCTTAAAATCCGTGATCCGGACGCTCTTCAGAATTGTACGTACTATCGGAAAAACCTAAATAAATAACTGAAGAATACAAAAAAAAGTTACTATTCTTTTCTTTTTTTGAGCAGTTAATAGTTGCAGCAGACGTAATGTGGAACCATCTAGGTTAGTTGGTTAAGGGTGCTCCTGTACCCAAGCTCCTTTGAAGCGTTGTTGCATAAAGGTGTTCACTTGACGGTCAATACTTGGCAAATGTGCTTAATTACCATTTTTCAAATCTAGGTGGCAGTGTCGGTGGTTCAGATTCTTGCTAATATCCCCAACAGTTTTTTATTTTTTATTTATTATTTCTTTTTGTTAAGAGCAGTTTTTTATCGCATTTGTTTAAGGGCATTACAGATCTGCTGTAGACATTGAAAACCCTTGATGCGGCATAGGCAAAGTTCAAGCCTTATAAGTCTGTGGTGTGTCATTTCAGCAAACCATGATTGGTGCAGTGGTGTAGGCTGCGCCGCCGGCTGTACGAGCTGACACACCTTGCATAGCTTCACGTACTCTTCGACAACTTTGTCTAATCCAGGCCACCAAATAAAGCTTCTAGCTAACATCTTCATTCGGCTGGTGCCGGGGTGGTCCTCATGAAGCAACGTCAGAGCTGATGGTCTCAAACTCTCGGGTACGATAACCCGCGATCCCCAAGTCAGACAGCTCTGCTCAATTGAAAGTTCGAGACGTCAGACGTGGTACGGTTGTAGTTTGTCTGCGACGTCTCCTGGCCAGCCAGATCTGGTGTACTCTAGAACTTCGCAAAGTGTGGCATCTTGTGCTGTGGCTTTTGCCACATCTCGGGCTGTCAGGGGAGTGCACTCAAAAACCGAGAGACATTCAGCTGCCTCTTCTCTGGACGTCGAACAGACAGGTAGCCTATACAAGGCATCAGCCACTTCTGTTTCAGTGCCCTTACGGTATTTAAGAGTGTAGTGGTACACTGACATAATTAAGGACCACCTTTGCATGCTAGCAGCTGCTAGGGAAGGAGTTGCTTTGTTTTGCCCCAAAATCCCTAGAAGTTGCTGATGGTCCGTGTACAAAACAAACTGTCGACCAAACAGAAACTTGTGGAATTCCTTTAGGCCGAATATAAGAGGGAGAGCCTCCCTTTCTCCCTGCGCGTAATTCTTCTCTGCAGGTGTCAGTGTTCGCGAAACGAATGCAATCGGACCCTCCTCGCCATTCGGCAGCACGTAGAAAATGACAGCTCCAACGCCGTACGATGGCGCATCACACTGCAAACCCAGCGGCTTGCGAACGTCGTAATATGTGAGCGCGAGGCTGTCGATCAGCAGGTGCTTCGTGGCGTCGAACGGATCGCTGCACTGCTTGGTCAAAACCCATCTTTCGCCCTTCCTCAGTAACGGGTACAATGGCTCTGCCACTGACGCTACATTTTTCAAGAATTTTCCGTAATAGTTTAACAGTCCTAGGTAGGCTTTTAGCTCTGTGGTATTTGTGGGCTCTGGTGCCTGGATGATTGCCTTCACATTTCCTTCTGTTGGGTAGATACCCCCTGAGCTCAGTTTGTGTCCGAGATACGACACCGAGTTTTGGAAGTACCTGCACTTTTCTTGCTTGAGAGTAATGTTGTGCTCGATCAATCGTTCCAAGACGCGCGCCAGTGTACGTTGGCAATCGTGTACGTCTCGACCTGTGGCAATTACGTCGTCAATGTAGCAACCTACATTGCTTAGGCCCATCAACACCTTATCCATTAAGGACTGGAACAAAGCTGAAGCGCTGGCGATACCAAAAAGAAGTCTATTGTACTGATAGAGTCCCTTATGGGTGTTCACCGTAAGGATGCGTTTGGATTCTAGGCTTAGCAACACTTGCTGGTATGCCGAGGATAAATCCAGCACGCAAAACACTTTGCCATCACAAACCGCAGGGAACAACTCCTCTGGCAGTGGATGCGGGTAGTGGTCAACTTTCAGTGCTGGATTGACTGTGACCTTGAAGTCACCACACAGCCTCAGTTTGTTACCTTCTTTTTTTGGCACCACATCCAGCGGAGTTGCTCAGTCACTTTGACTCACTAGCTGGATTATGCCTTGCGTTTCGAGCTCAGACAACTGCTTTTCAACCGCGTCACGTAACGCGAAAGGTACTGGCCGGGCTTTACAAAACAAAGGTAAGCAGCCAGCTTGTAAGGCTATTTTTTCTTCGAAGTTCTTGATAGCTCCAAGCGTAGAAGAAAAAACACGCGGGAACTTGCTGCGTAGTTTAGCTACCCTGTCTTCTGCGCTTAAGCTGAAAATAGAATTCCAGTTCAGCTGCAACATGTCTAACCAGCTCCGTCCTAGAAGCACAGGAAGCTTCCGTTCACACTCCCAAACCACGATGAGGGGCAGCTTAGCAGATTGCCCTCCATAGCGTGCAGTAACGTCACACTGTCCTAAGACCTGCATTTTCTGTCCAGTGTAAGTTTTTAACACGAGTGGCGTTGACTCACATTTGACGTGTGAAAACTTGGACTTGTACACGCTTTCCGGCATTACGGTGACAGCGGCCCCCGTGTCGACCTGCATCGGCAAGTCCTGTCCTGTGACGTTCACAGTCACCATGCAGCCCTTCTTTATTGTCGAATCCGCTGTGCAGTTGTGCCAAATGTACTCGTCCTCCTCTGATGACTCAGATAGTAGATGTGTCGTCAGTGGTTCTTGGTTTACTCGACAGATCTTCTGAAGATGGCCTACTTTTGAGCTTCGCTTACAGGCGTAGGTCTTGTACAAGCAACTATCTAACGCATGTGCCTTGCCACAGCGCTCACATTTTTGTTTAGTGTCCTTTCGGCACGTCGAACTCCTTGTCTTGGGTTTCGACCTCACTTCCGTTTTAACGGTGTTGACAGAGGTGTTCACAGCATTGCTTCGGCTCCCTACTTGTAAGGCAGCGCTTTGCTTGGCGGCCAACTCCCTCTCACGAGCAAACTTGCAGCGCCTTCAAACGTTAAGTCATCCGCCGCAAACAGAGCTCTTTGAGTTTCCTCACACTTGATACCTGCCACTAATCTTTCACTCAGCGCATCCTGAAGGAATACTCCAAAAGTGCACTTTCGAGCGAGGTGTTTCAACTCGAAAATGATGTCCTCCACACTCTCGTGGTCTAATTGGATCCGGCGGTTGAATTTGCAGCTTTCGGCTGTGACTGAAGTCTTCGGGCTGTAGTGGTTCTTTAAAAGAGCCTTGACTTTGTAGCAGAGCTGACAGGTGCTACAACCACACGGGTTGTAGAAAACACCCGAGTGAATGTAGTTCCACACTAAACAACCGAGGCTCCAGTGCGCTGGGCACAGTGCCGGTGAGCGCGCCAGCTCACGCTACCGCGTGGCCTCGGGGGCCACGAGATATAAGAGAATATGTGCCTTTGTCTAAGCTCTGCGCCGGATTTCCCTTTTCTTCTCCGGTGCTTTCGAACACACCGCCGACAACTTCTTCGTACGTCTTTTGCCCTGGAAGGGCGGGAACTATCATGTTCTTCAGGAGTGTCGTATGCTTCTGTCCCAATTAGTGTTAAAAACACCACCTAGTTATTATTATTTTTTTTTTTTTTTGCTGCAGTTATTTCGTTTGCGCTGACGAAAAGTTCAAAGCGTTCTTGGTAAGATTCAAAGTCCTGGATCTTTGGGTCGTACTCGTCGAGTCTGCCTAGTCGCGACATTACTTCAATAGGCACAAGAAACGTCCAAGCAGGTACTTATCTTGTCGCTGCTTTTCCCGACGTCCGTTCGAATTCCAGTGCTGATGCCTGGTCCCCGGCCGCCTTCTCTGAACGTTGACGGCTTCCCATTACTTGCTGTCGCTTTCCTTACGCGACGCTTGGCAGACCAGTGCAGGCGAAACCGATCCTTGTCGCCAATGTAGTAACCACGACGAAGCACGACGATTGAAACAAAGAACCTTTATGGCGCCCGACTCGTTTTTAGAGCTTACAAAAACTTTAATGTCTCATGCGCGAGAGGAACGCGGCCCATGTCACGAGCTTGATGTCAAAGCCACTCGCGCTACTAGCTCAGCGCTTGGTTCTCGCGCTACAACACTGAGAAGCAGATGGTAACCGTATTAGCTTCTGTCACGGCGGACTGCTACCTAACCACGTTGAACTTGGCTCCGCGTCCTTTTTTACAGGCTCAGATCGTAGTGGGCCCCTACTGGTGGCGTCCCTTGGGTTGATGACGTGGCCCTGACTTGGCAGGTCACGGACGATGGACAGCGAAAACGCGCCGATCAAAATTGCTGAGAAGCAGATGGTAATCCTATTTACTTATTTATTTATTTAATTTATTTACCCTCAAGGCCTGGGGCATTATAGAGGGGAGTGGATTACATTTCATGGACAGAACAACATTGTGCAGTTATTAATAAAGACAAATAAGAGGCTCCTATTCATACAATGATAGCTAAGGCTTTCTTGAAAAGAATGTGGTCTTCGATGGCTGCCGTAGGTGCGGGAAGGCGATTCCACTCATCTGATGTGCCTGCAAAAAGGACTGAAAAAAAACGTTAGTTTTGCAGAGTGGAATTCCAACCTTAAAAGCATGATACAACCTGGATGAGATATACGGGGGAGGCAAAATAAAATCGTGGCGCAGATATGGGTGATAAAAGAGCTTGTGAAATAGACATAGTCGAAATAATTTACGGCGAGGTGCTAGAGTTGGTAGGTTAAGGCTAGATTTCATTGGGCTTAGGCTGGCAGTTCTGTTATAGTTAGATAGGATAAAACGAACTGAATTATTTTGAACCATTTCAAGTGAACCTATTAAGGTTTCTTGGTAAAGGTCCCACAAAGATCAAGCATATTCAAGTTTTAAGCGATTTAGTGTTTTATATAACAAAAGTTTTAAGGACAAAGGGGCTTTTGAAAAGTTACGTCGGATGTACCTAAGCATTCTGTTAGCGTTGTTAGTAACATACGAGATGTGAGCGTTCCAGGTGAGATCAGCTGTAATGTGAATACCAAGGTATTTGTAAGAAGTGACGGCATCAAGGGGACGGTGATTTAGAAAGTAGGTGGAAAAACTATTAGATTTTCTAGATACGCGCATATGCTTGCATTTATTAACGTTTAGGTTCATATGCCATGCTTTGCACCATATAGAAATGGCATTAAGGTCGGACTGAAGATTAGTTATGTCGTCATCACAAGTTATTTCACGAAAAACCACGCAGCCATCGGCAAACAAGAGAACGTTAGAAGAAACACCAGAAAGTAGATCGTTTATGTAGATAAGAAAAGGAGAGGACCAAGAACAGAACCCTGTGGCACATCGGAGTAAACACCAGTTGGCTGCGAGTTAGAGTTGTTAGCTGAAACAAACTGTGAACGGTTAATAACAAAACATTTAATTCATGCGAGAAGTTTGTGATCAAGGCTAAGTTGGTGTAGTTTATACAGTAAAAGTTTGTGGCATACCTTGTCAAATGCTTTCGAGAAGTCTAAAAAAATGCAATCGGCAAATGAGGAATGGTCAAGAATGAGGTTTAGTTTATGCGTAAATAATACCAATTGAGTTTCACAGGAGTAAGTTTTGCGGAAGCCATGCTGTGAAGGTGTGGAAAAGCAGTTTGATTGAAGGAACGTAACGAGATGCGAAAACAGAATGTGCTCAGGAAGTTTACAAGGAATGCTGGTTAGTGAGATGAGTCGGTAATTGAAGGGAGAAGACTTGCTACCTGATTTATGGAGTGGAATCACCTTCCCGATCTTCCATTCCCCAGGAAGATAACCGTAGTCGAGAGACTGCTGAAAAATCTTAGAAAGTATAATAGAAGAATATACACATGTACTTTTCAAAAACTTGGGATTAATTGAATCGCATCCAGGAGACGAAGAAGGTTTAAGTGATCTAATGAGGCTCTCGACACCAGTAGGTTAAATGAGTATGGGAGACATGACGAGAAAGTCAAAGCCTTGAGTATTGGATATGGGGACACCTGACGTTAGAGAAAAGTTGCATGAAAACACTTTATTCAGCACCAATGCACACTGGCTAGAAGGAATTACGTTTTCAGTGCTGTCAACTAAAGTGATCGTATCCTCATCGTTTGGTTGTATAACACACCAAAATATTCTGATATCGTTTATTAACATTGATGGCAAAGTGCTTTGATGAAATTCTTCCCTAGCATTTTTTAGTGCAGCTACATATTCGTCGAAGGCATGTTTGTAAACAGCCCAGCGGGCACCATTACCAGATAGTTTAGCTGATCTATATAAGCGCTTTTTTTTTTGTTTGATAAATGTCTGAAGTTACGGCCATACCACGGAGCATCACTATTAGATGTGATGGTGAAAATCGGAATGTATTTATTAATAAATCATTCACTTTAGCCATAAAAATGTCCCAATTAGTTTGTACAGTCAAAACCATTAAAAAAATTATCAAGAAACTCAGACAGTTCATAATTAATTGCTTCAAAATTTGCTTTTGCATAGTTACGAATAGTTTTAATTTTTTTAAGGTTCTTTGGCCGCGACAAGGAAAACTGGAAAGTAAGTAAACAGTGATCGCTTAAGCCAGGCAAGTAACAAATCCCGGATAAAAGATCAGGCTGGGATGTCAAAACAAGATCAAGGGTGTTCGCGACAGATTCTGTTGTCGTTGTAGGTAGTTTAATAAAATGTGTAAAGGAAAATACAGAGCACAAGTTCAAGAATTCAGTGGCTAAAGAGGAGACGGAATGTATACATTGCGGTTCACTGTTTTATGATATGTTCGGAATGTTACAATCACCAAGCAGAAATAAAGGAAACGTGGGGTACCGAGATGAAACTATATGAATTACATCATGAAGTTCATCTACAAAATTGGACGAAACCGTGGGGGGTCGATAACGAACACCAAGATTGATTTCTATCTTGCTTATTTCAACGACAGCTCAAACAATCTCAAGGTCGCAGGGAATAAAAACACACTGGGATGGAAAGTTTTTGGAAATGGACAGCAAAACACCACCACCTTGTCGCGTTGTGCGGTCGCAGCGGTAAATCGTGAAATGCCGAGCAGATAGGAAACTGTCATGATCACGAAAATGCGGATGCAGCCAGGTCTGGGTTAGCACGATGAAATCAGCATTGCGTGTATTGATGGCAGAAGTTAAAGAATCGCGCTTGCTCATAACACTCCGAATATCGCAAAAAAAGAATTGACGTATGAGATAAGGAACGTCCACTGCCCCTCGCGTCCCGCGAGGTCATTGTGTGTGTTGAAAAACTGGGATGCGGGTTGTCTTGTGTTGATTTGGGCATAAGTTCAATCACGTTATCAATTTCGGCAGCGTAGACGTATTGCTTTTTGTTTAAGACAAGCTTGTTATATGTTAGCTGAAAGGGAGGTGCCCCGGGTTGATGTTTAGCGAAGTCGACAAGTTTCTTTCGAGCGGAGCGTGTGGCGGGCGAAAAATCATTGCTTACGGCAGCGTTTTTTTCTTTCAGTTTTGTACGCGCGGAAAGTATCCTGTCTCTTATCTTGAATCCAGAAAATATAGCTATGATAGGACGACACTTATTTGTCAAGTAGGACCCTAAGCGATGAGCTCGCTCGATTGCATTCTCGGGGAAGGTGTCAATTACTCCTGCTTTCACTTTTGTCTCAGATTGTTCCCACGATTCACGTGAGTCAGGAATGCCACGAAAAATAAGATTATCGCGTCGCGACCGGTCTTCCAGTTCGCCAAGACGCACTTGCAACGAGTCATGCTTAGCTGTTAAGGTTTTTACTGAGTCTTGAACGCTAGCGATATCTTGACCAAAGTGGTCGAGCGAATTTGTTTTCTCTTCTAATTCGTCCAATTTTTTTCTGGATACATCCGATCTTAGTTTCAATGCTTTTGTCTCCAGCCTTGATAGCTTTTACGTCAGCCGCCAAGTCAGTCTGACTCCTTGCAGACTGAATCGACCGCGCTTGTCGATCTTTAAAAGACTGAATAATACAGCCATCTGTTCAGAAGGCTCATCGGGCAAACACTCTACATCCAAAAGAGCCTCGGTTACACACCTGCAAAGCGCAGAAGCGTGGCACGTAAGCCATGTTGTCGGTACTGCTTCCGCGCCCACTGAAGAGAAGGTTCCACTTCCAGCCGTTTATATCGTTGCTGGCGTCGCTGTCGAGAACTGATGTCATCGTTGATAACGTTGCTGCTAGGGAAATCCAGCCTCTCAACGATGGGAGTTCCAGAAAAAAAGACGTTGTCAGGGCGCTGGCAGTAGATGCACTCCCGCGATAATGGCAGCGGTATCAGGAAGCCTGCTGAAGTCCGCGTCGGAGGCGGGGACCACAGCAGAACAAAAGCCAAGAATGCGTGCAAAGCGCAGAAGCGCGTCACATAAGCCATGTTGTCGGTACTGCTTCCGCTCCCACTCTTTCTTAGCTTCTGTCACGGCGGACTGCCACCTAACGACGTTGAACTTGACTCCGCGTCCTTCTTTTACAAGCTCAGATCGTAGTGGGTGCCTACTGGTGGCGTCCCTTCCGTTGATAACGTGGCCATGACTTTGCAGGCCACGCACGACGTACAGTGAAAACGTGCCGATCGAAATTGCTGAGAAGCAGATGGTAACAGTATTAGCTTCTGTCACAGCGAACTCCTACCTATAACTACGTTGAACTTAGCTCCGCGTCCTTTTACAGGCTCAGATCGTAGTGGGCGCCTACTGATTGTGTCCCTTGGGTTGATTACTTGGTCATGACTTGGTAGGGCACGCACGACGGACAGCGAAAACGCGCCGATCGAAATTGCCGAAAAGCAGACGCTAACAGTATTAGCTTCTGTCATGGCGGACTGCTACCGAACTACGTTCAACTTGGCTCCGCGTCTTTCTTTTACAGGCTCAGATCGTAGTGGGCGCCTACTGATGGCGTCCTTTGGGTTGATAACGTGGTCATGACTTGGTAAGCCACGGATGACAGACAGCGAAAACGCGCCGATCAAAATTGCTGAGAAGCAGATGGTAGCCGTATTAGCTGCTGTCACGGCGGACTGCTCCCGTACTACGTTCAACTTGGCTCCGCGTCTTTCTTTTACAGGCTCAGATCGTAGTGGGCGCGTGCTGGTGGCGTCCTTTGGGTTGATAACGTGGTCATGACTTGGTAAGCCACGGATGACAGACAGCGAAAACGCGCCGATCAAAATTGCTGAGAAGCAGATGGTAACCGTATTAGCTGCTGTCACGGCGGACTGCTACCGTACTACGTTCAACTTGGCTCCGCCTCCTTCTTTTACAGGCTCAGATAGTAGTGGATGCCTACTGGTGACGTCCCTTGGATTTAACGTGGTGATGACTTGGTAAACCACGGATGACGGACAGCGAAAACGGGCCGATCAAAATTGCCGAGAAGCAGATGGTAACACTGTAAGCCTGAGTAACGGCGGACTACTGCCGAATTACCTCCGTTGAACCCGCATATTAAAATAATAAAAGTCAGAAGAACACCATTTTCTTATGCAAACAATATTTGGCTCACTCGGTTTACAAGGCTTGCCAGACTGCGAAAAGACACCGAAATTCAAAACTGTTCGGATGATTTCAAATTATTTCGAAAATGTTTTTCATTTTCAACTCCTCGTGTTTAGGTGCCGTGTCTGCAATCGACACGATTTTTGATTAATTTTCACAGCGCAGCCAACCGGTACTGCCCGCTCGTATTACTTTTCCGCTTGTCGCTCACCGACATGCTCGTTCTCTTCTTTCGGCTTTGACTCGGGTACGGTATCGGGCAAAAAATCTGGCTCCTCTAAAAGCGCGCTCCGTAACTGAGATCAGCTGTCAGAGCGATGTCGTGCGACCACTGGAAGCGTCCGTATTTTATTCGCTGATGGTGGAAATACATATATAGTTAATATAATAGCCTTGGGAAAACGGTCTCACCCCGCAGGGGGGCACCTGTGAAAGCAGGTGTTTGGAGAGCGGCGTCTCCACGGACTCCGAGCCCCGCAGGGGGCGACTGCACTTTAGGTGATAGGTGCTTGGTGTCACCGCGCACCCTAGCCACGTAGGCCGCCATACCCGCACGCAGGGGGCACCTCCTTTAGTAGGTTCTTGGTGAGTGACGTCACTTCAAACCCCGAGCTATGTGGGTTCGCCCACCTGCGCCTGGATGTGCGTGGCTTAACCTGTGTCCGAGGGAAAGGGGATCCTGGTGGTTGAGCTGAGCCCGGGGCACTTGTGAACCCTTCGGGCCCCCCGGCGAGGCAATTTACCGCTTCGGCCCCGGCTTCTTGTAGACGGGTGTTCTGGCTTGGCTGTACCAGGATGATTCAGTCAGTCGCCTGTTCTACGCTCTTCTTCCTTCTTTCACTTATCCTTCCACCTTTTCCTCTTTTATTCTACACTCTCTTCCTTCCTTTTTAACTTCTTAAGGGGCAAGGGCTAACCTCTGGTGGAAACAGGTCCTGTTCCTACAACCACGCTCATGTATAGTGCCCGGGCAGCACGGGCAGCACTGGAAGAGTAATTGTGTCAGCCAAGCCTTTATTGCTATGGCACATTACCTACCCCCTCGTTGAGCTCCGTGGTGGGCCGTGCACCCGGACACTGAATTTTCGTCCCATCTTTATGGGTTCCAAAGCTAAATTACCTGATCGGGCCCTGAAAAGGACCCGCACCGAAGTCCTTGACATTTCCACTAAGACCCCTGATCTTTTCAAATTCCCAAAGTTTCTTGTTTTGCACTCTAAGGTTGAAAGGTCAATGGCTAAACGTTTTTCATTTGTAGTGTCCAAAGTGCTTGAAGGTGTTATCGAACTAAACTTGAGCGCCTAAAAGAGGGCATCAGGTGACCATCTTGTTGAGGTCAATACAAGGAAAAAATGTGAATCACTTTTAGCCCTGAACTCCGTCTCAGAGTCCAAAGTCAGTGTGACCCTTCATCGAAAGTCAAACACGATCCAAGGTTCATCTCTGAAGATGACTTGCTCGACTTGACAGACACAGAGCTAGTTGAGAGTCTCCCTGGACAGGGAGTTGCTGCGGCACGACGCATCGCCATCCGTCGCAATGGCGTAGAACGCAAAACGAGGCATGTTAACCTAACTTTCGTCTCTACGACTCTACCCGCTAATGTAAAGGCAGGCTACCTTCAGTGCCGTGTCCGGCCCTATGTGCCGAACCCTCCGCGCTGCTCTAAGTGCCAAAGATTTGGCCATGGGTCGCGGAACTGTCGAGGTAGCGAGACCTGCGCCAAATGCTCTAGCAAGGAGCACGTCGCTGATCTGTGTGAGAACGAATCTCAGTGCACTAACTGTAATGGAAAACATCCAGCACACTCCCGAGCTTGCCCGTTCTGGAAGCAAGAAAAAGAAATTCTTACCTTGGAGGTTAATGAAAACAATTCTCACATTGATGCAAAAAACCGTTTCGCCTTTGTCTTCAAAGGCTCTTATGCCAAGGCCGTACATAGGGGACATGTACGCCCAATGGTTTCGGCTGGAACACAGACGTCTACGGACGATTTGATATTCCCGTCGAGGTCTCCTGCGTCCTCGGGAGCGCTGCCAGTGGCACCGCTTTCGAATCGCAAGGTGGATGCTGCCTCTTAAGCATCCACCTCGGAGCAGTGGCTGACCCCCCCTGCTCCACCTGGCACTTCGATCCCTAGGGGCCGAGGCCTACCCCCTCGCACATCTGCCCCCCAGAGGAAGTCCTTGGAGTTGCCGAAGCAGTTGACTTCCATGGGTCAGCCGCCGGCGGCAACAGACGAGCCCAGGAAGAAGGCACGGGCCTTCTTCTTGAAGCCCGGCCTGGCCCTGGCCCGCTGACTCTTAGTCTTACCCGACCCGAACCCGGCCCGACGGGTACCTACCTAATCAAGCTCGCCCCGTATCTGGCCCGATGGGATCCCTGTCTGATCAGGCCCGGCCCGGGCCCGTCCCGGTAATAGCCCAAGGCGTGCTTCATCTCTTAAACTCGAAGCTGTTATTGGGAGGTGTAGATGCATTTGATTCGTTTAGCTTAATTTGCATGAAAGACGCTGTCAAGACGTTATGTGTCGGCATAAAATTGCGAATGTCAACGTCGAGATCTTATTGACACTCGTTCAGATGATGAAGAAAAGTTTCGAGACATTATAGAACATATACAAGTCACGGAGTCTACGCAGTCCAGTATGAACAAAAGTCAACATGGATTAAAAATGTTCAGTATTTGCGTGTTTCCGGGCCCGAGCCAGGCCCTGGCCCGGAAACAAGCAGTACTACAAGCTCAGAAAAAATGAAAGAAAAAGGTAGCAACGGCGCGTCTTCCTCCCTTCTACTGACCCGCCCCCAAGCGGACACGAGAAAAGGGGAGGAATGAGACGTTTTTATCCTTCCTCAGGCAGACGGGAGAAAGCTTTCGCCCTCCCGACTCATCTTCTTTCAGTTCGTTTTTCGAGCACGTCGCGCACGTTGTTTAATAAATGTTTGTTAAGTTGAGAGCTTCAGCGGCAGCGAAGGCCGCCTATAATTCCGCCTTCTAGTTCAAACGTGCAGAACATTTCGGTTGCATTGGCGTTTTTACCACTGATGTTATCAAACGAGCAAACGAAGCCGCTAGAAAGAGCGAAGTTCTGGAGCAGTGCCAGCAGCGCTACATACACTGGGTAAGATGATCGTCTCCGGTTTGTGGGCAAGGAGATTTAAAACCTCCTTGTTTGTGGGACCCATGCAGAACTGCGTCGACGTTTTCGACGCATAGGAATCGCAGAAACTGCGTCCAAGACAGGCAGATTTTGCTGCCGGCTGCCTGCGTGCCTTCCGTGCTAAGTTCGGTTCTGTTTTCCCATGCCGGGTGCCAACCGGCAATCAACGTGGTTCTGTATTTCTGCGTCTCAGCAACATAGCAGCAACATCGTGATGGCAGCGTTATGCGTTTTGAACAGAAGACTGGAATTATCGCCGATGTGACCGTGTGTTCGCGTATCAGTGGTGTAACAAGATGAGATGATGTAAGCTGTCGGGCATTGGTACCGCTGTTCGGGCCGTATTCGGAGGGGGCGGGATGTCGCAGGTTGACATTCCGCTTTGCATTACATTAAAGAATTTAGGACCACTCGAGGTATTAGGTGCAATCGATCGACGTACGGATAGTCATGTTGGAACGCTGGTCTGAACGGTAAACTCCTATCGTACAGTGGCCAATGTGACTATCGGTACCCGAGAGCGATTGCGCTCTGGGGAAAGGACTGAAAAGTACGAAATTATTACGGAAAGTACGTATATTTACACTGCAATTTTAGCATTCAAAAGAATAGTAGGTAAAATCAAAAAAAAAAAAAGAAGCTATGCTTTATTTTGCTGTTTAAATATACTACGGTTCACGGAAAGACGGCCCTCAAAGTGGCGCGCTGGGAGGAGCGCCAGAAGTTTTAGACCCGCCCCGAGGTAGCTCCGTACACTTAACACCTGCCGCAAGTCACGGCTTTAGCTGCATTCAAGTTGATCGAAAAGCGATTTCTCTGCTCGTGAAGCATCACTTCCAGTTGAGTGAATATTCGCTCTACAGAGATTAATTCTAGACGGCAGTTGCAGCCGTGCGCGAACAACACAAATAGAAAACAAACAGTATACAATAGGAATACTGCCTACGAAATGCCGTGCGGGGAAACAAACTCATGGCTTGGAACAGCATTGGAGCGGCTTGATTTATTGGCTTTCAAATAATTACGGCATCATCAAGCGTTTTCGTTTTGTTAAGAGATTCACCCCCTGAGCCATTAAAAATACTCTCAGAGTTATGACATTGCTGGAAAACAATCAACATGCTGGGAGTATATTTTATTGCTTAGGCAATCACCGAGAAATTCCGTACGTTCAAACCGACCAGTATACAACACGGAAACGCAGAGATCTGGTGTAGTGATCGGGTTAGTGTGCCGTTGTATTGACGCTTGTATGTGCCCTCTATGTGTATGCCCTTAGTGCATGGTTAGCTGATGCTTGTAGTATCCGTAATGTGTCTACATGTGTGTATATTAGAGGTTCCTGAAGATCCCGAAGCGCAATGGTGCCGTGAGAAAATAAAAATATTCTTGTAGAACATGAATTGGGCGGTACTTAGCGTCCCTTGCCTGGCTATTTGCGATCACACTGCTCGACCCTGCCATCTGGGCTCGTTTGCTCGAAAGAGCTAACCGCGGCTAAAGTTAACCGCAGTACCTAAAAGAGGAAGTTTAAAATCACGTGACTGGCTCGGTAGGGATGCGGGGAAACTTGGCGGTGCCCCGTGAGTGCGCGTGCCGCTCGCTTTGGAACATATGTCGTTGTAGCTGCAATATCGGGCGCGTTAGTCAGCAATGAATTGTGCAGAGGAGGCTTTCGCTTTGCCTTACCTCACTTAAATCGCAAAGCATGAGCAATGACCTCGCCGCATTTTTTAGTCTTTTAATTCTGGCCATTCCTAGGCCTAAATGAACGCGATAACTGTCGGACTGGCAACGTCTTTGGAAAGTGGATAGCCTTGACTCAATCGGCCGGGCATTGATAGCACACAAAAGCCTCGTTCAAATTTGCTTCCAAGTTTGAAAGAGGACGACGAAGTTTAGTCCTAGAAATGACAAGGAAGAAGTGAGCAGTGAAAGGCGGGCGGTACACCGGACAACGTTACTGGATCGGAGCTCATCTAGTAACGTTGACACCGGCAGCATGGTTTGCCAGCATGTCCGAACTGTATATAACACCATCATAAATTGAAAAAACCTGTAATTCGGCTTCAGTGAAAATAGACCTATTAGTAAATTAGTAATCATCGAGTAGAACGCTGAAAGTGTAAATCCACGGTCCGCGCGCGCTGGCCTTTCTCTTACAAAAGATTCGAAGTAAATAATCAAAAGGCATTGACGAACGCACGTTCAAGGCAAAATTTGTATTAGACTTTTTGCTTTAAAACAATTACTACTGCAGACGCCAGCACGTCCAGCGCGTGTAACTGCACTCGTAGCATGCACCTCAGTACTTGGGAAATTTAGAAAAAGGTCTATCGGGACGCTGTCTGCTTTTGTGTGCTATCAAAACCCGGCCGATTGAGTCAAGGCACGTTGTCATGCCGACAATAATCGCGTTCATTTAGGCTTAGGAATGGCCGTAATCAAAAGACTATCTAAAAAAAAAAAAGGCGAAGTCATTGCTTATGTTTTGCGATTTCAGTGAGGTAAGGCAAAGCGCAAGCCTCCTGCGCCATTAGTTGCTGACTAACGCGCCCGAAATTGCAGCTACAACGACATATTAGTTTTAAAGCGAGCGGTGCTCACTTACCGGGGTACCGCCATGTTTTCCCGCATCCCTACCGAGCCCAGTCACGTGATTTAAAAATCCCTCTCCTAGGTACTGCGGCTAACGCCATAATATTTTGTTACCGTGCTGAAATGAGCTGAGAGGCTACTTCAGATTAGCTGTTCTTGAGAGCGGCTTTTGGTTTAATGGGCGAATAGTTTACCACTCCTCCATGATGTGCGGTTGACGAAATAATTGTGGCTCGAGGAATAGCAAAGGTAATACATAAAGTGCGCGAAGTAACTGCGTGCCGGTTGTCTTTGTTTAACATCTCAGTGCTGACGGTGAGAAGACTGAGTGACTGCATGCTTTCGAAACGTAAGTGTTTTTATCTGCAGGGGGAAGCCGGCTTCGGAAATACAGTTCGCGGAAAGCTCGTGTTACGTTTTTATTTGCTGCTCGCCACGCCCCGTACAATAGACTTAGTGTTCTCGTTAAGCCTTATTGAGCTTGATTTGCTCGATTCATGGCCGCCATATTAAGATGCAGGCGACGGAGGAACTTTGCTCTCCTGCTTTCAGGATGAAAGTTTCTCCCTTTCTGAAGGAACATATGTGTCAAAAGCGTTCCTCCCATTAGACAGGATTACACTGATTCGTTTTTCTAAGAGTGCACTTGGCCCGGGCCTGACCCGGGTTCAGAAACAACCTGGGCTACCCGGCCCGGGCCAGACCCGCGGGCCGGGCCCGGCCCGGGCTATCGGGCAGGCCCGGCCCAGTGCAGAGCTCTAGCCCATGGACGAAAGTGGGCTCAGGTCCGATGAGGATGCTCCCCTCTCAGCATCGGAGCCCTCTCTTTCTGTGGGCAGTGCCTTCAATCGGAAACAGAAAGATCCTTCTAAAAAGCAGAGCACCCCACGTGTAAAAATAGATTTTAAACCTTAACGAACCCCCCTTTTGGATCACTTGTATATATGTTTTTTTTTTTTCTCTAAATGGCAAAGAACTTTAGTATCATGCAGTGGAATTGCCGAGGTATTTTCCCTAACATTTATGATTAATTGTTTTCTTGGCGAGCTTCGACCTGTCGCTATATGCCTACGGAAGGCTCATCTTAAGGACACACAAATATATGTTCTACGGTTTTTTTAGAAAAGACCGTGCATCCCCTAGTAACTCCACAAATGGAGTAGCTGTGGTTGTGCAAAGTGGTAATGCCTGTGCTTCAGTTTTTCTCACAACCTCTCTAGAAGCAGTGGCAGTTCGTGTTCTTCTTGACCGTCTATTACGCTTGTTTCTCTTGTGGAGATCTGGCTGCCCTGCCCCGCGCCGACCCTCCGGGCCCCAATTTCCGGCCTCCGAGATACGTCATGCCTCGGGGGAGCGGCGGTGACCTCGCGCAGCACAAGGTCCGGCTGGACCACTCCCCTAAGCCGTCTGACGTCACGGGACTGGCTTCCCAGAAGGAAGGACCCAAGGCTTGAAAAGGGGAAGCCGGGCAAAGGAAGCCCTAAGGGAGGAAGTGGCCGAGTGGGCTAACGCGTCTCAGCTCGGAGCGTGGAGCGAAAGCTTGCGCTGGGAACCTCCTGGGTTCGATCCCCGCCGCCCGCGCCCGTTTCGATCTGGATGAGTTTCGTACCGGCACGCGTTCGTGTGATCATTACTGCGTGATGCACGTTAAAAATCCCAGGTTAGCGGTTGTACCGCACTGGCTAAATTTCTCATCTACAGCTAAGAGACCGATTACCCGTTGAGGCGCATCTCCATCAAGGCTGTATAAACATAAAGAGCAAGCCAATTTTTTAAGGAAGCCCTCTTGGACGGCAGCGCTCTCGAACGGCGGGACACGAAGGATGGTGCAGCGGTGACAAAGAGACGAAGACGCTGGCGCGGGATTTGGCGGGAGACGGACGCAGGCGCGGGGAAGGTGCGGGCACTACGTCGAGTGGCGGACTCGACAAACGGACCGGACAGCGACCCTGGACGACGACGTCCCCATGACGCGGTGTGGACGACCACCGCTGGGACTCAGAGCAGCTGCTGTGGCAGCGGACTCTCCCCCGGGCCTCGCTGATGACCGTTCCCCGATCCCGAAAACCTTCCCAAGGCAATGAGTGAGTGAATAAACCCTTTTACCGAGAGCGACGTATTGAAGTGTCATATTCATCCGGAGACAGGGTTTGTGAGAATTGGAGTTAGAAGAAGCCCGCATAAACTGGCGCCGCAACGTGGGGCCTGATTTTAGATCAGGCTGGCATTCCGATTTCTAACCTGTTTCCGGTTGAATTAGGGCACTGTTTCGCGCTCTTTTGGGGGGTCATCTTTGTCGCGGGAGCGCCGCACGAAGTTTTGTTGCGGGAGCGCCGCACGCAGGTCCTGACGTTATCCCAGGCAGCACATAAACGTGAAGAAAACGTCGAAAGAACGTCGAAGGCGTCTGTAACGTGACGTCGTACAAGGTCGAAGGTCCGGACGTTACCTTCCTTCGACGTCGATGAAACCTTTAAATGTCCGCGAGAAAAGGTGCACAGGAGGTTGAGAAAACGTTCCCAATTACGTTTGTCACACGTCTCATGCACGTCTTAGTGGGCCGTTGCGTCCTCCCTCGACGTTTATGATACGTGTGTTTACGACATCCGGACTACCAACGACGTTCATAGAACGTCGAGAAACCATTCCAAATTACGTTCCCTAGGCGTCGTGGGGAAGACGTTCTGTGCACGTACCCCTCCCCTCCCCTCCCCCCCCCCCTTTTCTCTCTCACCCTCTTCTTGCCGATTTTCCGACGCATCGCATGGGGCTCTATGGAGATGCCACCGGCATCTCCTCTCCTGCCTTTCCACCTCTCTCTCGCGCCGCGTTGGCGCCGGCCCTGTTTCTTTTCTTATTTTTTTTTTTTTTTTGTAGTTAGGTGCGGGCTGGACTTGAACGCTTTTTGGACCGTCATCTTTGGCCATTCAACGGTGGGCATCATGAGTGCCAATCTACACAAGCTGTTGACAGTATCTACCGGATTTCATCATTGCCGGGCATTTTATTTTTTGAAGTAGTGTTCAAAAATGCGCAAGTGTGCAGTGAAATTGTGCTCCGATTTAGGGTGCGCCGGCGTGCGATTTTTGTTTGGGTACGTCATCTGTGCCAAAGAAAGCAAGATCTGTTTTGACAGTCGCGTAACAAGACTGCACACCGATCTACTGAAAGCGCTAATGCGCTGGAAGTTGGTGTTGTGAATGAACTGTGATGTTGATGCGAATTTTGTGGTTGTGCGCAAGTGGGCATGGGTACCAAAAAAACAATGCCAGGTTGTCGCGGAGGAGTATGGATGCTCCTAGGAAATGATGCATGCCTGAAATAACCTGGAGAGGGGATAGTGTGGCGACGCGCCTGTGGCGCGTCCCAGGACTCAAGGAAGACGACAACGAGCGTGCAAAAAACAAGAATGGCACAATTCTAAAAAAGAGCGTGTGGCCGGTGCCATTTTGAGTGATCGTGCGTACGGCGCGTGCTTTGCTCGCTTTCTGAAGCGACGAACACGCACGTGCTGGGCTGTGAAGATTTCACACTAGACTGATTTTGTAACCACTGGAAACGTCTATACTCCGCTTCATACTTAGTATGCCACTCTGTAAAAGCTACTGGCTCGAGCGTGTGAATATTCACACGCTCGAAGCGTGTGAATGAATAAACAAATTCCTCAAGCTCTCAAAAATTAAGTTTTGCTTGCGGCCCTTGAGCAGTGTCACATTGATCACAGCTGTAATTAAGCTTTTAACAGTGAACGCGTACTATGCGTGATTCTGCGGCTAGAGATGGAGCTGGAAAAGCTAAAAAAAACGCAAAACAAAGGTTGTGGCATGACATCACCAGGGCGTCAATGGCAGGACAAAACTGGGACGTAATTTAAATATGTCGTCAACGTTGAACAAAACGTGAGTGGTCGACGTTGCCAGTACGCCCTGTATGACATTTACGACAATTATGTCTGAACGCGACGTCGCTGAAACGTCACTGACGAGACAATAATGTAACGTCGCTGTGGACTTTATTTTAACGTCGAAGAAACGTGAGTGTTCGACGCTGTTAAAACGTCTTGTCGTGACGTCGTGGCGACGATGACGACGTAGAAGTTGAAGCATGACGTCGCCAGCACGTCACGGACAGGACGATAATGGAACGTCATTTATGAACTGCACTTCAACGTCAAAGAAACGTGAGCGTTGGACGTTGCCTGAACGTCGTGCATCGACGTCGTGGGAACGTTGACGACGTCTGAGTTGAAATACAACGTCGTCACAACGTCACTGATTGGACTCTAATGGAACGTTATATAAGGACGTCACATCGACATCGAATAAACGTGATCAAAGTCACGCGGGACGTCACGGACGTCAGGGACCTTTTCTCGACGTTTCCACGACGTTTTGTGCTGCCTGGGATCGCCTGTCTGACTAGGAGGCGCGGTTTTTGAACGCTGTTTTAAGGGGTTAACCCTTTTCCCCAGCCTGTCAGGAATTTGCTTATTCCCTGTCCCGAGAAGCGCCTTGAGTATTTGCTGTTCAGCGCACCGTTGGATGCGGGCAGGTTGATCCTGCTGCGCATGAGCGTTGTGTGCGTCGAAATTACGGCACATCTCGAGGTCTGTAGCGTCGGGCGCCCCCCACCTACGCCTCCGGCCGTCCACGTCTGCTGGGAAAGATGCCGGCTCACGGTTTGGGGGATGTCATGCGCCTAACCGCCTTTGCTCGCGTATCGATGTAATGTTTTGAAACGCTTGTTACCTATTGGACGCGTTAGAGAGGCACCGCTCCGGGTGGAGAACGTTCCCATTGCGGATGGCGGTTGCACGGACTATGTTTGGAAATTATTCCCGCATTGCATTTTGTCCGGGAGGAGACTAGCGTCTCGGTTTGACCGCATGCTAGCTCCCAGTTGGCCTTCCTTGAGATGTCAGCGCGGTTTTTAGCTTCGTTAGTTGACAGCTTTTTAAGGTACGGATGCGCTCTTGTGGTTCCGGCCAAGATCGCTTTGAACGAGTACCTTTTGGCCAGAGGCTACATTTAGGGGCTAAGCCCACTAAATCGTGCCGGATACGCGATGTCTGGTGCGCAGACATTGGAATGCAGAAAACCACAGAGTTTCCGTTTTCACTTTATCAGTGGCAGTGTGTAATGCTCCGTGGAGTCCAGTTTGACGCGATGGGCATGACCCGTGCGTATCTGGTTGTAAAGTCGTGAGGTTGATCCCGTTTAATTGTGCGCACAGTAGGTTCCGGATTCTCACACCGCCATATCGATGGTTGAGCCTCGCGGCGGGAGTTACTCTTTCATTTCGTTTTCTCCGTCTCCGGAGGAGCGGCGGCCAGCGCGCGCTGTGCGCTGGCGCCGGATACAGTACCGGTTCTCAGCCGTGTTTGGGTTCGCGTTGGGACGCGAGGGAGAGGGTGATAAATCGTGCAGAGGCCTGGATTAGAGATAAATTATAAATTTAGGGGGAGAAAAGACAGCTAGGTGGGGAAAGAGCTGGGCTCGTGCAGTGAAAACCTGCCCGAGGGGAGTGGCGGTCTTGCGATGATGTGACGAGTTGTTCATAGTTTTATCCTGTACAGATGCGTGGTTGACCCGGAAAAACGTACGGTTCACGTCGGCGGGTACGTGTCCGGGAAGCCTAGAAATTATGGCAGCGGCATGGCCGTCGGCGGCCTATAACTGTTGTGCGTTGGGTCAGCCCGTCGCTGTACAAACTGCAGCCTTTACATGAATGGGTAGCGGATGTTGGAATGCGGCGGTAAATGCTGTAGACACTTCGACGCTGCGGAAACTGTTTATGCAGAGCAAATATAGTTTATTAGCTCGTCCATTTCCATGACCGGCAGGTTAGATTATTTGGCATTTCGGTATCGCGCTCGTTGCGCGGAAGTTGAGAGGTGCGCGTGTAGGATACTTACATTGTTCGAACCCTGCCTGTCCTCACAGTCGCAAGAAGACTTTTCAGTCATGCGGCGTGTTGACTTGGCTGGGGGCGAGCGTTTTGCGTAACCTACTGCGTTTGTATGTGGACACGTTGCTCTATTCGAGAACGTTGAAGAGTCGCGAGACGCGTTGACGGCGTACCTTTATTGCTCGATCCCGGCCGGCCTTGACATCAGCTGGAAGACTTTTTAGTTATGCGGTGTCGGGGTTTGGCCGACGGAGAACTCTAACGTGCGTCGATGCGCTTGTCGCCGTTATCGAGCCCGCGCAGGGTTCGGTGCGGACCGCCGTTACGCGCTCGTCGCTCCTGTTGGGTGGTCGCCTCCGAGCAGTGAAGCGGTAATATCTGGTACATGCCCAGACGTTACGGACATAGCCGTGTAAATAGGCTGTCCAATGAGATCTGCTGTTTGCACGATCCAGGTACTGTTCCCTTTGTACTGGTGTAAGTGGCCGGTACCACGGAACAACGGCCTTTCAGTAAGGTGATTACCCCTTCTGATGAAGGCGTGCTGCGTAGCTTGGCTGTAGCGTGTTTGTAGCTCGGGTGTCGCGAACGCCAAGTGCATGGGTGCCTGTCTTGGGTAATTGCTACTGTTGACAGCGTGTTCCTTCCGAGTCGCACCTCGAGAACGGGACAGGATTTATGGCCGTTTCAGTTTTACGGGAGGTTGTTGTTATTTTTTGAAGTTTTATGCGTTTTTCGAGATTGTGTTGGAGATTAACATTGTTGTCAGAGGTGTGCGGTTTTAACGCCCTGGTAGATTGTTTTCTGTTTTAAAAGAATGCGGTTGAGTTTTTTAGGAGCAAACGTTGTATTGCGGGCGTATGTACGATTTGAGCATGCAGCGAGTGCTCATACTTTTTAGTTAAGGAATGGTTTTCCACTTAAGTACCTCATGAACGCGCAGCGTGATGTTCTTGATGATTGCCTGCCTGCTAGTATTGAGATGAAGAGTTTCGTTTTTATTTCGTGGCATGTCCAACGATCGAAAGATTTTGGTTTCGTCGCGCTGTCTGATATAGCGTGCCGGTATTCGTTTTTGCGAGATTCGCTGTCTGTTACATTAGGGACGGAAGCGAACTTTAAGAGCCGGCGTGTGGTGTGTGCCTGAGTGCCCGTGCGTGTTGTGAGCTGTGGTGCTCCGGACTGGTTCCGGGGCCGTGCTCCGTCGGTCGCGAGCTGCCCAGTGAATGAACGTCCACCACCGGCCTGCCTGGTTTGATGCTAGCGCCATCATCATCCTCGAGGGTGCTCGTCATCATCGGTGACGCACAGCTGAGCGAGCTCCCTGCCGGAGCCTGCTGAGCAAGTTCCCAGCCTGAGGTCCTGGGGACCATGCAAATCCAAGCCCCCTGAAGTCCGAGCCTTGAGGGGAGGGAGGTGTGGAGATCTGGCTGCCCTACCCCGCGCCGACCCCCCGGGCCCTAATTTCCGGCCTCCGAGATACGTCATGCCTCGGGGGAGCGGCGGTGACCTCGCGCAGCACGAGGTCCTGCTGGACCACTCCCCTAAGCCGCCTGACGTCACGGGACTGGCTTCCCAGAAGGAAGGACCCAAGGCTTGAAAAGGGGAAGCCGGACAAAGGAAGCCCTCTTGGACGGCAGCGCTCTCGAACGGCGGGACACGAAGGATGGTGCAGCGGTGACAAGGAGACGAAGACGCTGGCGCGGGATTTGGCGGGAGACGGACGCAGGCGCGGGGAAGGTGCGGGCACTACGTCGAGCGGCGGACTCGACAAACGGACCGGACAGCGACCCTGGACGACGACGTCCCCATGACGCGGTGTGGACGACCACCGCTGGGACATGGAGCAGCTGCTGTGGCAGCGGACTCTCCCCCGGCCTCGCTGATGACCGTTCCCCGATCCCGAAAACCTTCCCAAGGCAATGAGTGAGTGAATAAACCCTTTTGCCGAGAGCGAAGTATTGAAGTGACATATTCATCCGGAGACAGGGTTTGTGAGAATCGGAGTTAGAAGAAGCCCGCACACTTTACCTGCAACCAAATATTCCACTGCATTTACATGACCTGCATGGATTTGCGGCGCAACTTCCGCAACCTTTTTTTTAATCTTGGGGAATTTTAACGCCCATTACTTCATGTGGGGTAGTCCTCTCCAAGACTCTCGTGGTGGTGTCACTGAGAGATTTTTATTGTCATCCGGCCATTGCCTTTTAAATGGACAAGATCCTACATTTTTAGTATCGAGTAAACTAGTAAACCTCATAATGCTTTCACTTCCACCGATTTGTCTTTTTCATCCTTAATTTTACTTCCTTGTTTTTTTTTTTTTTGGAAGGTCCTAGATAACCCTTTTGGGACAGACTACTCTCCTGTTATTTTAGAAAGTACCCTGTAGCACCTCCTTCACGTTCAACACGTAGCCGTAGGTGGAAATTAGACAAAGCCGACTGGGCTCTTTTTGTATTGGAAGCAGTGCTTGACCCAACTGAATTTTTAGCTATGTCCCCTGAAGAAAACACCTTGTATGTTACTGACCGTATCATCTGCCTCCATTCCACAAACATCTAAAAATCTTCCGAAGCGCTGCAAGCCTTGGTGGAACAAAGATTGTACTGTTACGCTTAGATGTCAAAACAGGGCCTGGCCCACTTTTTGCCGCTACCCAACGGTCTGGAATACGATCGAGTTGAAACAAATCTAAAGCAAAGGCTCATTGGACAAAGAAACAAGCCAAGAAAAGCTCATGAATGAAATATGTTTTCTAGGTGAACAGTTTTGTCACTGCTAAGGAGGTATGGGACCGAGTGAGAAAAATTAAGGGTAACTCCCCTCTTTTACCACACCTCATTTTCCCTGCCTTCGCCAACCTTGAAGGGCCAGGCAAATGTTCTTGCGGAACGTTTTTGAGAAGTGTCTAGCTCATCTAATTATTCTGCAAAAGTTAAAAAGTTCAGAGCTGTAGCAGAAAGGCTGCCGATTGCTATGTCGGGATCAGACACTCTTGTATACAACCAGCCTATCGCAATGTGCAAACTCGAGGTGGCCCTTGAATCAAAAAAGCAGTCGGCACCTGGCCCTGACCAAATCCACTATAAAATGTTTCAGCACTTGTCTCTTGAATCTCTAGGCCATTTGTTAACCTTTTTTAATCATTTGTGGAAGGCTTTTTCATTTCCTCGGTGCTGGAAGCGGGTACATACAATTCCCCTCCTGAAACACGGTAAAGACTCTACCAGTAGGTCATCGCCCATTGCAATGACTAGTTTCCCTGAGAAAACTTGCGAAAAACTAATAAATAGGCGATTAGTACACCTTTTAGCGACTGAGAAAATCTTAGATCGGAATCAGTGTGGGTTCAGAATGGGGCGATCAACATTCGATCATCTTGTTCTTCTGGAAACTTTCACACGTGAAGCATTTGTTCATTGACAGCACTCTGTTTCGGTATTTTTTGACCTAGAGAAAGCTTATGATACTACTTGGCGTAACGGGATTCTAAAAGACTTATACACATGCAGTGTCCGTGGCCGCATGTTGCGCAAAATAAGGAAGTTTTTGATTAACCGATATTTTCCGGTTAGGTTTGGTTCCACACATTCGGATGTTTTTCTTCGGGAAAATGGCGTCCCTCAAGGGAATGTATTGAGCGTCACTTTGTTTGTGGTGAAGATAAACAGCCTTGCTGCAGTGGTACCTTCATCAGTTTCATATTCATTATATGTGGATGATGTGCAGATTTCCTTTTCGTCCTGCAATCTCTCAAGTTGCAAGCGCTACTTTGAAGTCTCAATAAACAAAATGAGCAAATGGGCCGATGAAAATGGTTTTTAAGTAATGCACCGTAATCAGATGGTATCACATAATTACTTCTCATCAGAGCTAAAGAAACTGTAATCTGGTGTACCGCAAGGTAGTATTTTAGGCCTTCTATTATTTTTTATATATGTTAATGATATTTTTATGCTCCCCTTTCAGTAAATATTATTGCCTATGCTGATGATCTTACAATGCTTGTAACAGGAAAAACGGTTGGCGAGTTGTCTGCATGTGGCAATCAATTCCTTTCATACTTGCACCAATGGTCCGAAAAAAATCACTTGAAGGTTAATACTAACAAAACTAAAGATATAATATTTCGAACGAAGAATAAAGTAATATCTGAAGTTATCCAAGTTCTACTAGGACAAAACAGGATCAATATCGTACCAACGATGAAATGCTTAGGCGTTGTGTTTTCCGAGACGCTTAACTGGGATGCACAGATTCAACATTCACGCATAAAAATTAACAAAATAATTGGCGTACTGTGTCGCCATAGATACTCGCTTCCTACAAGTGTTAAATTCCTCATTTATAATGCATTTTTACTAGCTATTATTACTTACTGTCATATCATCTGGGGAACAACCACAAAACAAAACAAACTCAAATTACTTCTTGCGCAAAAAAGGGCAGTAAGCCTGATTGCGAATGTCTCATGGTGCGCGCACACCGAACGATATTTTTTCAAGTTCAGTATTATGAAGTCAACCTCTCTTTATGCTTTCAAATTGTTGTGTATGTATGAGAGTGCTGTCGCGACTAACAATGATGTCCTGTTAGTTATGTTTAAACTCACTCGCCACACACCCGCATATAACATGCGTCACAACATTGCTTGGTCATTGCCATTTTGCCGCACATCTTATCGCGCCCAATCTTTATGTTATAACTTACCGCTTTATCTCAACATTCTTTTGCATAATAATATTTCCATAGAAACAAACCCCAAGAAAAAATTGATCGATGTCCTTCATCATTTAGATCTACATTTTGTGTAAGAATTGTGTAACTGTTCCTTTCACTGAGATATGCATAGTGCCCCATTACGTTGAATGTGTCAGTGTACTTTTATTGGAACTGTTCTTCTGTTCCTGCCCACTGCCGTCGTGTGTAAGGGCGCAGGCGCCCTCAAGCTGCACCACGCAGCTTTTTCCCTTGCGTCCCATCTGACAATGGAATGTTGAGAGATATATAAATTCAAATCTGAGAAAACAGTGTGTGCGCCCTTTTCGCTACGTCGTAGTCTCTTGCTTAATGCTTGTTTTCAGCTCAATAGCGCTGCAATACCTGTAAAATATGAGCACAAATTTTTAGGGGTTATTTTTGACAAGAAACTTACCTTTCTGGCTCACGTAAAGGAGCTGAAGGAGAAATGCTTGCGGTCGTCTAATATTCTCAAAGTGCTTTTGCACACATTCGGGGGTCTGACAGGCGATGTCTCAATTGATTGTACAACCCACTGGTCCGCTCCCGTCTAGACTAGAGTCACTGTATGGGTTCCCCGAGTAACGCATTCCTTTTCTTTTTGCGTTTTGCCGACAACATAGTTCATACTCAATCTAGCCGATCATGTTTTCGCTTGGTGAGCATCATTGGACGGTAGCGATCACGTGACACAAGCACCACTTGACTCACATCCATCAGCGCTTCAAGCAGCTCTAATCGCCACAAACTTGGGTTCAGCAAACAACTGCTCATCGAACGCTTGTCTACGCGCTGTCGCTTCCACGCGGTTACCGACGTCAAAAACAAGAAGGTTGTGTACTTAGTGGCCGAATGCCTGCCTGTTGCGCATTCGGGTGCGGCAGCAGGTTGGAGGATGGAAAGAAACCCTTCCGGATCCCGCTTGCAACGAACGCAACTGCAAGACGGAGTAAGAAGGCATGGCTGGCCATAGTAAAACGGAAAGGTTTCGAGCCCACTGCAACAAGCAAGCTTTGTGAGGTGAGTGCCGGTTACAGCTGGTTCATTCGGGGTATCACGGAATGAACCAGCTCCTTCAACACGCTCCAATGCATGTCACTATTGCCTTCACACCCCCGTCCAAGCGTGGACCCAAGATGGCGGCGCCTTAGTTTCGGTTTCAGCACCGCGCCGCGGTTCTAGAACGAACCTTCGGAGTTTCGTTACTCTGGGAACCCATACAGTGACTCTAGTCTGGACTATGGTGCAATTGTGTACGGGTCAGCACAGAAATCTGTCTTAAAAATGCTAGATCCAGTTCATCATCTTGGCCTTCGACTTGCCACATTTCGGACATTGCCTGTGCTGAGCCTGCATGTAGATGAACATCAAATGTCACTAGAGAAGTGCAGACAGTATCTTGGCTTGTGTTACTGGTACAAAGTGAAATCTGATCCTGCGCATTCATCAAATAATTTTATTCACACCTCCATGTTTTTGCGGCCTTTGGGAAACAAACCTAGCATAATACGCCCATTAAGCTTCCGGCTTCAGAGCACTTCTGCCTCCCTGCAGCTGGCTCTTCCTGAAAGTAACTTGATTAAGGAAGCACAAACTGTTGCTCCTTGGGAGACAGTAAGATTATCATGTGGCTGATCACTCACAGAATATAATGAAAGGTCAATTAACCATCGGGTTCTTCGCAAGGAATTTCTCGCATTACAAGAGAAATATCAAGACTATGTGTGAGTTTTTAATGAGGAGGCCAAAAGCTCGTCTTTTCTAGGTTCCGCAGTTTATTCGGAACACTTTAGTAGAGCGAGACGTGTCGACAGTGTTGCAAGTATTTTCACTGCTGAGCTTTACGCTTTGCTCATAGCGTTTGAACAAATCATAGAAGACCGTGTGAAGAAGGCCATTTTGTTTGTAGATTCCCAGAGGGCTCTTCTGGCTGTACGTTCTCTTACCGTTACGAAGAATCACCTCGTGCAACAAGCGTGTGTTCAAATGAATCGCGCTCCCCCACTTGGCCTTGATATAAAGCTATACTGGGTGCCAAACCATGTAGCCATTCCAGGTAATGAAGCAGCAGATAGATTGGCTGCCTCTGTTAATGGTGGCCTAAAAGCATCGGTTGGCCTACCCTGTGAGGATTTTAAACCAGTTATTAAAAAATCAATTTATGAGCTTTGGCAGTTAGAATATAATCAAGAAACAGACAGTAAACTACATAATATCAAACGTTCTTTAAGATTATGGGAGACCCCACCAGAGGAACCGGTTCCACGAGGTCTTGATGTGCTGCTTGCGTATTGGATACACACGTTTAACGCATCTAGATTTACTTTGTAATGACGATACCCCGCGCTGTGAGCACTGGCAAAACATTGACTCTCCTACATATTCTTTGGCACTGTAGGCACTTGGATCAAAAACGACGAGCATGTTTTGCTACTATTTTTGGATCCCATCTTCCATTTCATCCCACATGTAAAGTTTTGGAGTTTCTTAATATCACAGGGTATCGACACCTGTTATAACACCTCCTTTTCCACCATGTTTTTTTTTCAGATAATTTCTTATTGATTATAACTTTTATGCTTACCTAAATTTATATCCATATTTTTTGGCACGATTCATGTTCATAATTTTATTCTATCACCAGCTACTATAGCTGAGTCTGCTCCCCAACCCTTTTCGTGCAATAGTTTATGCACCCGGCGCATTTTGGCCTAGTTGCTTCCGCGCTATAAAACTCCAATCAATCAATCAACGGTCTCATGCGTTCGGGCCGCTTCGGGAGGGCGGAGCATAGAGGCGGACATCGGCGGTCCCACTTGGTAGTCCCGATAGGCCCATATCGCTGGCAATGCCTTAATGTGCACAAAGAAGCAGCAAAACATCATCTATAGGATCTGTAGCTTGTGTTCTTCTAGCTTACTTTGCAGGAAAGCACTGGAATTCCGAATTGTGTAAACATAAGTAATGTTGACAAGCGCTCGAGCACCCTCAACCCGTCCTGGCAAACCAAACACGCCTGACCTTTCGCCTGCTCTCTTTCTCCGATCTTCTTTCTCTCACTTTCTCATTCCTTCTTTCGGCACCGCCGAGGTCAGCGGTCAGAATTTGCAGCGTTCTGCCCTCGTCTTTAAAGGCCGACGACCAGACTCGAGATTCTGCAAGGCAGAAGATCCTCCTCACCCTGGGGGAGGAGGAAACAGGCAACGGTGGACAGGGCAGAAGGGAGAACGGGGGAATGGAGAGAAAAGTGGAAAGCGCAAACTGGTCGTCGGTCTTCAACCCCCTTGAGTTGAAGTGCCTCGGTGATATTTCAGCAAATGGTCGTCCCAAGAGCGAGAAGCGCGTGCATCGTTTTTTTTTTCGGATGCAAGCGTCTTTTGTCGTTTCCTATAAACGGTGTATCTGTTTCCCGATACTAGGTTTCGCGATACTAGACTCGCAAAAAAAAAAAAAATGCGCCTTTTTACTGAACTTTTTATTACTAACAAAAACGCCGGAGCAAAATTTAGTTGTCCGATTTGTACAACGGCTATGACATATTTTGACGACGAGACACAAATATCTCATTAAAATGTGCAAGCTAGCGTGGTTAGTTGAAAAGTTTAACTAGTTTCTTGTTGGATATTATTCTACTCTTTTTTTTACACTCTCTGCTTCATGTTCCGAAACGGTCGATCACATTTTCCGAACAAAGCATTTGTTCATTTCAAATAACACTTCGGAAATCTTCTCAGTAATAAGGGAAGCAATCAGTATGGTGGGTGTGCTTGATATGTTGTAAATTTTATTATATTTCTGAAATTATTTTAAGAACAATGATATATAATACATAAGACAATATTTTACAAGATATCGCAAATACATAAGTAGTTTACAAGTTTACAAGATATCGCAAATGCATAAGTATTGGCGAGTTTTTCGACTTATTATTTAGATAACATATTTCTGACTGCTTATACTGATGAATCTCTCAAGGTCAATTTTAACATTGCTACAGTACAGTGTGGCCTTTTGGATAACCGCATATTTCTGGACTGAAGCTCGTGGGAAATCGCTCTCGAACGACTAATATAAACTTGGACACAGTGCAGGGTGAAGTACAGCCTTGAATGGAGGCCTTAACGAGACCCTGCGTTCCATTCCTGTAGAGTACTCTGATTTCTGGCTCCTCTTCGCTTGATGCTGTGACCTCGAAAAGCACAATAGATCCGTAATGTGGTTTCTCAGAAAATGTGGAGTCCAGTCCCATGAGTGTGGCCATCAGGTTGAGGTCGTGGTAGGAGAGGAGCTGAAGCCTCACGCCGGTTGCAAACCGCTGTTGACGCCCATAGCTAAAAACGCTCGTAGCGTTCTCGGAAGGAGCCTTGTAGCGCATTTCAAGGTGGTCTGCGATGTCCCTGTGTTTAGGAAAAGCAGCAGTGTAGGGCAATAGTTTAGTCTTTGTATTGAATATGTTTTTTTTTTGTTTTTTTTTTGTTTTAGCGAAGTCATAATTAAGCGAACATTATATGTCTATAAAAAGAAGAAGCGAATCCTATTCTCCCCTCAAATGTAAGCATATTGCAAACGTGACTTTAATAGTGTTACGCATTATGTTTCAACTTTCCATCATTACATTGAATTCCTGCGAAGAGTATTTTAACTTGCCCTATAACAGAACTTACTTCGTATGCTTCTTTTGTTATTTTACCCTTCAAAAACCTTTGCGCACTAAAGTGCCGGCAAAACTTCGCAACTCAAGAAACCCCTGAAAAAAAAATGCTTGCAATCTGGTTAGGACACGCGTGTAAAAACAATTTTTATTTTGCGTGAAAAAAAAATTTGAACAAAATTGAGGGCGCGAGGCGCAATTTAGTCGGTAGTCACCTCCTTTCCGCTTATTTTCACCCTCGGCATTTCGAGCGCGGGGAGGAAAGGTGGATCGGCTTCGCCGTCAGGTTTAGATGGAAGGAGCGAATTACCATTTCGTGTAGCGAATACCCATTCCGTGACATCATGAACTTCGCCCGCAGAATTTCAAAGTAATCTCTTTTCGTCAATATTGCTCTAAAAATATTTTTTTCTCATGTAAAATTATATTTCGACACCCGTGTTCCAACCAAACTCTTCAAAAAAGATTTGTGTTTTTTTTCATGGGCCCTTTAACGCGACGAGTAGATTTTTTTACAGATACGTATTTAACTATTCATATATTCCTCTGAAATATTATTAGTCGGAATTCTGACGGGAACAATTTTTTTTTTTTTCATTGGTGAGGTAACAGCTCTCGCGAAGAGACCGAATTATGGCCGTGTTTGTGTTTGTTAACCTTATCCAGAATAGGCGCCACAAGTGCCAACCAGCGCTCGACTGGACTTTGCTCAAAGCTATAGACCTCTTTCACAAGGGCGCCACCATCTTGAATTGTCGTCACTTCCAGTATGGGCGAAAACATTGTTTTGCCGTCGCCACGCCAATAGAAGACATTTAGGATATAAGCGTAACCGTCAGATATTCTCGTTATGCCTCCACACTATTTTTTTTTTACTATTTACAGGCTCAAACGTTTCAATATTTTTTCGTCGCCCATACCGGATACGCCTATTAGGTGGCTGGGGCGAGAATGCACGAAACAGGTCTATAGCGTTTCGCCCAAGTATATTTAACATTAAAGGAATGCAGCGCCGAAAATCGAATTTCAGAAAACAACGCATAATCGATAGGTGGGACTCTACAAATCCCAAGACGTCACTCATAAAGCGGAAAAGCGGAATCTCTCACGGATCATCGTATTTTTGTAAAAGATGAGCGCGCTCGCACAAGGCCGAAGAGACGCGTGATTTCGCGATTCTCATTTCCTCCACTTTTCGCTTTGACTCCGCGAGGGCGCGGAGAGAAAAGGGAGCGAGGCCATTTCTCCTCCTTCTCAACTTTTCTGCGATAAGATGACGTCAACATTTTCCCTCATTCGCTCCTTTATTTTCCAGAAATACGGCCATCTGCTCGAGATATGGCTATATGAGCATACCTCGGCAAACCTCACTCTTGAGGGCTCTCACTCACCCTCACTTACCCTCATCCCCACAGGTGAGGTGAGGGTGAGTGAGTTTCTGAACCAGGAAAATTCATGAGTGCGAGGGTGAGTGAAGGCCGTAAGGGCTGTGAGGGCGGTGAGGGCCATGAGTGCGTGAGGGCCGTGAGGGCGGTGAGGGCCATGAGTGCGTGACGGGTGTGAGGGCGGTAAGTGCGTGAGGGGTGTGAGGGCCATGAGTGCGTGAGGGCAGTGAGTGGCATGAGAGGCGTGAGGGGCGTGAGGGCCGTGAGGGCAGTGAGTGCAAGGGGGGGGGGGGGGGGTGAGGGCCATGAGTGCGTGAGGGGCGTGAGGGCGGTGAGTGCGTGAGGCCACCTTCAGACGGAGAATCTTTCTCAGCAATTTTGGTGTTGATGGCGGGTTGTTCCCTAGCTTTCCCTAGATCGACACGAATTGCTGAGATGGGGTCCGGCTCGAAATAATCAAGCAACTCGGAGCAATTCGAAGACGTTTCACGCGGCTCCATCCAATCAGCCAGGGACGCAAAATTTTCACGTGATACCTCGTGCCGGAGATGATGACACCGAAAGACTTGGTTCTGGTCTGAAATCGATCGTTTTTGAAAGAAACTGTTTCAGAAAAGTACATTAGTATTCTCAACGAGATTTAAATGCATAAAAACACGTTTATAACGCGTAATTGTGTCTAAATAGTGCAAGAAAAATAAAATTTCATGATGATGATGGCAAATTGCAGAAATTGGTTGCTGCGTGTGATCGCGGGCGGCCCGTGTTGCTGGTGTTGCGACGTCAAGTTTCTGGGCGAAATTGCCCCATCTAAAGCTGGCCTGAGTGGCGTGAGGGCCATGAGTACGTGAAAGGCGTGAGGGGTATGACGGCCGTGAGGGCGGTGAGGGCGTGAAGGCGGTGAGTGGCGTGAGGGCCATGAGTGCGTGAGGGCGGTGAGTGCGTGAGGGGCGTGAGGGCGGTGAGTGGCGTGAGGGCGGTGAGTGGCGTGAGGGCGTTGAGTGGTGTGATGGCTATGAGTGCGTGAGGGCGGTGAGGGGCGTGAGGGCGGTGAGTGGCGTGAGGGCCATGAGTGCGTGAGGGCCGTGAGGGCGGTGAGTGGCGTGATGGCTATGAGTGCGTGAGGGCGGTGAGGGGCGTGAGGGCTGTGAGTGGCGTGAGGGCGGTGAGTGGCGTGAGGGCCATGAGTGCGTGAGGGCCTTGAGTGCTTGAGGTTCGTGAGGGCCATGAGTATGTGAGGGGCGTGAGGGCCGTGAGGTTCAGTAGGGTGAGTGAAGGGCTGAAGGTGAGTGTGACTGTGAGGATGAGGGTGAGTGAGGGGCCGAAGGCGAGTGTAGCTGTGAGGGTGACTGTGAGTGAGGGGCTTAGGTGAGTGTGGCTGTGAGGGTGAGGGTGAGTGAGAGCGACCTTAAATGCCGACATCTGTATATGAGTGATGTTTCGCGGTTTATGGCGCCCTGTTGAGCACTTCTGCAAGCTTATTTTGTAAAATCCGAATTTCGGTTCAGCATCCCTTTAAGCTCTAAGTGTGAGTTCTGGCTCAAGTTATGCAAGCACAGTAAGTGTCAGAATACGTATCGATGCATGAAGTCGCCAAGTGCTGCTTTAAGAATAGCATAACCTCAATAACAAAAGATTTTCTCCCTAAAAGTTGTTGCGTGTTCATCGTGTACACAAGCGTCTCCTCCCTATGTATACTTACAATCAATCTGTTAACGTTCAACATGTGCTCCTAGTTTACAAGATTTATTTGCGTAATAGGAGCTAGGGCCCTTAGACGTACTGAATGGATATCACGGCTGTTGGTCCATAAGAACTGCCTAGTGGCGAGCGATGTGATAGCAACAAAATGACCTTATTGAGTTATGAATATTTCAGCATAGCGTGAAAAGGCGATTTTTTTTTTTAATTTCTTTTTGAGTTATAGTGAGTGTTGTGGTAAAGGCTTGAAAAAATAATGGAGCTCTAATATGATACAGGAACATCGTGAAAGCGACACTAGTGCCGTGTTTAGTATAAATACAGCAGCCTGGTTAATTATCATTCCTTCATGTCTGAACACTCGTATTCTCTTACGATTGTACCGCAGGAAATTGTTATCAAATCTGCGGCAGCAATGTAAGGGCTAATAAAAACTCTCTCTCATGCAACTCACGTCGTCGCTACAATTTTTCCCCCGCTTCTATCAGTCAGAAACACTTTACCTCCAGACAAAAAACCTTATATATTGTAGTTCGAAAATAAATAGACTTTACCTGCTTCACGAGATTGCAATAAAACGTTCACCTTAATATTTCGCCTCCCATGTTCGTAATGGCGGCCTTGGCCATCATGGTGCTTATCTGTTTGTAAGCGGCGGACAGATTGCTGTACCGTTCCTCGAACCAAGGCAGCAAAGGCAAAGCGTACTCCTTCTGAACAACCATGGCGTCAAGCAACACGGGGATGATGGGCGCCTGATCCTCCACGCTAAGATGCAGTGCAGCGGTAGCTCCCGCCAGGAATTGAACCAGGCCTTCATTATGGCCATTTGGGGTAACTGCCTGCTTCCAAAGTTTCTTCATTTCACTGAGACATAGAATTCTGTAAACCACCACATATTTTGCTTTCATTACAGAAGGCATTCATCGTTATCAAAATCGAGCAAGAAGGTTGACTTAACACGCTTTTATAAATCCCCCTTAGATGAACAAGTAATCCATGGTTATGGCCGCGCTAACCCTGAGACAAAAAAACATTCATTAACTTTCCATAGCAACACAATTTGAGAAGCGTTTATTCCGAGTTGACGAATTGGAAACACACGCTGAAATTTCATGTTGAAAATGACGTAAATGGCAGGAATTACCTAAAACGACCTACCGCAGTCTGCGGTCTGTAAGTTCAACCTTCGTATACGTTGCACACCCGTGTAAAGACTCTTTTTGATAAGACTGAGTTTGTACATAAGTTGCTCCTTTATTTAAAAATACGCTGAAAAAAACGATAGAGGTAATTACTAGCATTTTTTTTGTCTTGTGAATATGAATATTGATCTATTTATTTATTTTCATAATACCTCATTACACAAGGGACGGGAAACTAAACATTCCAATATAGAACATGGTAATACAAACCAGTGATCATCAATAACAAAAATACAAATAAATAAATATAAATCACTAATATTCGACGCGAACGTATTAATAGAGCAAGAAAAACAGAAAATCCAACAGCTGGGTTTGACGTCATACACAGATGTTTCAACTGCCTTGCGCGTTCCGCTTGTCAGTGAACGCGCACAGTGTTTTTGATTGCTCGGGTAAGGCTTGCGGAAGGCGGGTAAACTGCCGAGATCTCTGTATAATACGTCACGATTCCCTCCTCCCACCGAGCAGGACGGGAAGGAGGAGCCTCATCGCTACTTTGAAAGCGCTCTTCTGGCTACCTCGCCCAAAAACCTTCAGTAATATTTTTTATATATATTTGTGATCCTGGAGGCCAAGTGAAGACGATTCAAGTGGTTTCTTTTTTTCTCGAATGCAGAACCACTTTATTTTCCCTTTAAATCGTATCTATGCTGTTGTATGGTCGGCCCGGCGAAACTGCATTGAAAAGCCTGGATATATATATTATGATCTCTATATATACGCAAGCGACGATATGTTTTAATATTATCGTCAACGAATCGAACGAGAATTATGACCTTTGTGGCAAATCTCCGCAGTTAATGTCCATACTTACTTTAAGAAATGCATCTAAGCCGCGCATCCTCATAAACACCACGGAAATTTTGAAATATAAAAAAGTACGACTTATACACCGGAAATAACGTTGATAAATTTAGTAAGTGTTTCTTACTGGTGGAGTTTACACAAATATATTTTTTCAGATGTTTCTGTTAGTTGTCAACAGCAGAAAACACGACCTGAATTAAAGCGGTTCTAATAAAAAAATATATTTAACTCCGCCCTACGTAGACGTCATATCCCAAATTTCGCATGTGACAGTTTTACTCTTTTTTTGTGAAGGATTGACGCAATAAAACATGCTTCTGCATATTGCAAACAGTTGCATTGACACTCGCTGGTTTTTTTTGTATTTTTTTTCAAAGATATTGACGCCCTTTTACTTACGGAACTTACGTGTATTTGTCGTGTCCTTCGGGAAGTCTCGTAATTGGTATAGGAAACCATTGCTCCCCTGTCTTCCACTGACGTGATCCTGTAGCCGGGTGCAGTTCATACAGTAGAAAGGAGGCACTTGTGAAGCATCTATACCAAGGCAATGGCATAGGCTTTCATTAGGTGCGTCCTGGTTAATGTGTTGTGCCAATATAATGAAAAAATCTGTTGAGGCTACACTTTACAGACACGAGTGGACAGGGTCCTCCCGCACACTTAAGTAAGGTCCGCGAATGATGCACACGGCACACGAGCCCCGTTGAGAACTGTCCCCGTATTCATGTACTCGCCAAGACCGTGAAAATATCCAATACGCTTCTACATTTCTACGAACAAAGAGGTCAGCTCAATATACATGTTACCGTGAATATAGGTCGAACCCAATTATTCCATTATCTTGGATTTCAGTAAGTACGTTGAGCATACATTTATGCTCTTGATGTCTCAGTTAAAGTTTACAAACATACCTTATACATGCAATGGTTTTTGTTATTCAAAAATTATTAAAATGATTCAGTTTGTTTATTGACAGGTACATTTTGACTTTACAGAATTTACCCTCTTATTTTCGAAGAGAGTCAAGTCAGATATTTCCTCGTCCCCAGCAAATGATCAATTGAGCCCATTTTACGAGAGACCAGTTTTAGCATACTTCAATCTATTTGTATATAAGCTATAAAATTGAATAGGCTACATAAACTATTTCAAATATGGGTGCTCACCGAGAGGTCGGGCTGCTTCGCACTTTTGTCTCCTTCGTATCATTAGAAAGAAAATACTGATAGCGGGCCCGGAGATAACTGCCAAGGTCAATCATTGTTTGTATGCCCCGAAGGGTCAGTTCCCCATAACCGTGATGCCAGTATTTGCTGTCATGATGAGGGTCATTGGGATAACTGAGCATCGGTGCACGGTCGCCGTGACGAAACAGACCGATTACAAGGTCTAGATTCTCGGGAGCCAGCTCATCAGCGGGTGCGTCAACGGAGACAACTAATAATGGCAGCAGCACCACACAAATGACTCCACTCCAGAACTGGCACATGGTAGTTAATCTGCATAAAACAAGCATTCATAGTAATGTTTCACTGATTTAACATTGTGAAGATAAAGATATGCATAGTCCAATTTCAATTAATAAATTTGAGGGCTCGCCATGTAAACCTGACACTGTTTGTAACGGGCCTAGCAACCTGGGGCCCAGCATATTTTCGTTTAAGATTGGGGATCGTAAAGTAAACAAAATAAAGAAATTCAATTAAAGGGAAACTTAAAGGGTTCTGTATTTGAGAGATAAAACACCAAAGTCATCTTCAATTGGCTCTTAGGATCACAAATGTCAAACCTACATTTGAGATCGACGCGCGAGTTAGCCACAACAGCCCTTTTAAAATAGCGCTCAAGCCCCTAATTCCGCGCGTTCGGTGGGAGGAGGGGAATTGTGACGCGCTATACAGAAATCTCACCATTTCCGCACCTTACGCAAGCATTACCGGGAACATTCTAGATCGCTGCAGGCGTTCCCCCATGAGTACCAAGCGCCAGGCAGTTGAGACCTCTGGGTATGGCGACATACATAGCAATTTTTTTTTTCTTTTGAGGGGGGGGGGGGGGGGGGGGAGTTGCGTGTTTTCATATGTTGGGATCAAATCCTCGTGATATTCAGATTTACGGGACAAAAATACGCGAGAACATTCCACTAAACTCGTTTTTTAGTAGCTTTTTTTTGTATTTTTGTAGGTTTTAAATATTTCGAGTAAACATATCGTCTGTTCACAAATCTTGGAAGTTTAAAACGACTATCGTATTGCCTACCTTGAAAATTGCAATTGCAATATAGCTCCTCGTAAAAGTCACTGAAAAGGTAAAGAAGGATATTTATATTTTAAATATTGCACCCCGTTTTTATAACTTCACGTGAACACGGAGCCCGGTGCCTTCGTTGCAGAGACGTCATTCAAGTAAGGGCAAACGTTTTTTAATCGACCGTATTAGTAACGAAAATCTCGTATCTTTTTTAAAGTAGACGTGTGCCGAACGTGCATTTTATGGAGAGAGGCTACCAAACGAAGGGTCAGTTATAGCTTTCGTAGAGAAAACAAAATACGAATAGAGACACAGGGGCAAGCCATATTACATTCACGCGATCCAAATATATCATGAATAACATTTTAATTGAAATTATTTCAAATCTTGTTGTTCGATTTCCTCCTTTATCAGGACAAAGCACTGTCGTCTCTTCTCAATATCGTGATCTTGTCAGGGCGGGTGCTTGGTTCCTGAGTGGTGCCACAATTATTTGAGTTAGCATTCTACAGCACGTTTATGAGCGATATTCGGGCTTAAAGAAAATGTATGTCAGCCAAAGAATGAAGTCCGATTAAACTTGTCACAAATATGGGTTTATTTGGGGCATTTGTCATGCTCAAAATTGGTAAGTGTAGGGTTCTAAAAAAATATTCGTGCCAAAAAGAAAAAACAAAACGTTATTCATATGACCGGAGAAGAAAACGGAAACTACCCGTCTGGCTGACGAGGCTCCTCACAGGTGGCACAACATGAACCAAAAACACGAAAGCCTCCTTGAAATGAGCAAAGAAAGCAGATCCAGCAAATCCGAGCGTGTGTTGTACCACATGTGAGTGTACAGCGTCAACGAGGCGGTTTGTTTTCGTTTGCCTCCCTGGCCATAGCAATGACAACGGTCTTTTTGGCTTGCTACTTTTTTTTTTTCAGAAACTTACACTCAAAAACATTGAGTATGATAAATTCCCAATCTAAAGACACCTTTGTAAAAAGTTTAATTGCACTCCGTTGATTACGAGTCATAAAAAAAACTGATTCAATTTATGCACCTAATAGAAGGCAAGAAGTAACTCACCTGCAGAGACGATCACTGCTGACGGCGCAATAGTATCCTTTACACCGCTGCTGCTAAAATAATATTCCAGCGCTACAGTTGTGGCTTCTTAGCTAATTCGGCTGTGTTCTGTGTGACCATACCTTTGAGTAAGTCTGACATGACCATTCGTTTGACCTTCGGGTATTATCTTTGGAAGCACGATCGACAGCAGGCTTCGTTTCAAAGATGCCGCAGAAAAACATTGCTGATCTTGTGGGTACCTGTTTCATAAACAAAACGCAGATAAGATAATACGTGTCTGTGCGCTCTTGAAACGAGTCTGCGTTAGAAGAACCTTTAAATGTTGCATAGAAAACAGAGCCATATGATTGGCATCACGCTCCCGCTGCATCTAGTTAGTGAGCCACAATGTTTAGATGCAAACACATTGTATTTTTGTTGTTTTTTGTGTTTTTTTTTTGGAAGGGGAGGGAGGGGGGTTATTACATGAGTGCTGCTTTTAGTGTGTTACACCTCAGCTGACATTAGATTTGGGGATAAGCATAACCGTCACTCTAGGGTGGTTAATTTCAAACTTCGGTTAAGTAACTTTTAAGGAAACGCTTCAATAGAACGTGTTGCATTTACAATTCCAATCGCAATTATAATTAGGCTTAACCAATCTAAACGACTTGCGAATTGGTAACAATTTCGAGATATTAATTTATTAGTTTTCATCTTTTTATTGCCTTATCACATAACCTGACGCAAACAGAACTTCGGAAGTCCCGTCCGCAGTGATGCTTAGAAAGCAGATATTCTCGTTCTCAGTATTTCCTCATTATCTTGGCGGACTGGCGTCGACACATCCACCAAAGTTGAGCGTACTAAAACAAATATGACACCCTGGCAAAACACAAACGACTAAGATTTTTTGAACTGTTAATATTTATTTTCTTTATTCATGGCGGACTACTGATTAGCTCCGTTTTTGCATCACTTGGCTATTTTCAGAGGGATTCCAGCAACAGCAACGAGAACAGTTCAAATGATATTTTGTATTCAGCGTGACGTCCGCCAAATTCACAACGCTATATCCAGTTTACAGACAAGTCAACAAAACAAAAATGTTTTCACAGACAAGTCAGACTTGGCGGTTTTACGAGCCAAACCAACAAAAGGGCGTCTAGCACGCCCCACCGGAGGACAGGATTCTTTTGGACCACCTGAGGATCTTTGACGTGCAACCACAAGCTCGGTTACGCCGCGCCTTCCTGCAATGTGGAGAGCAAGTCGCCTGCTTCTTGCGCAGAGGTTGCGGTGACGTCACAAAGACGCCGAGCTGTGATTGGCTCGTATTGAAGAATAGTACGTAGAGCTCAAAGCAAGCTGCCTTGAGGTCTACCCACTATCATTTATTCTGAACCAATCAGTGCTTGGCGTTCTGACGTCACCTCAAACCCTGCATAAGAAGCAGACGAACTTGCGCTCCGCGTAACTTCCCGTCAGAGGGAGGGGGACAAAAACTTTCTCTATAAGGGTGGTGACGTTACGGTGTTCACATTTGTATTCCTTCGCCCCTCTCTCTCGGCCAGTTATAGCAAGAAAAACATGTGACGGATGTTTGTCAGAGGTGTGCCTTTCAATCGTACGTTGTCAGCTGCTAGGCGCCGGCTCTCCGGATGGCTTATCAGGCCCTTCACTCTCGAGAAAATAGTGCGTCGTCTGCTGTGCGACATGTAGGCATCGGTCTCAAACGCGACTCGCGAACGGAGGGACCGAAGCTCTCTTCCGATTGAGCTAAACGACATTGGCGCTATGTGGCAAAGGTACCTGCGTTGCTTTGCACGATACAAGAAAAGATGTCCAGAAGGTTGTCTACCTCGTATCGTGAACGATGACGGAAGGGCACAATTATAACCTTTTTCCCATAACGCTTTCATGTTCCATAGTGGTAGGACGAGTCAATTATTACTTTGCTGCCTTGACTTACAATGCAACTGAGCGAAACTACTAGACTTTGCAGGGGCGCCACACGTTACAGAATAATACATAATAATTTGAAGCCGCCATTTCACTAGTTCATTACATTTGTTAAGGTCAACCTAGAAGCGGAGAAAGTCGCGGCGAGGCAGCATGTTGGTGGCGTCAGTCGAGCATCTTATGAATCATACCGCGTCGTGAGGTGAGTGCACCGTTATCAATGTCCCCACAAAACAGTTGGAAACAAACATTTGTGCCGCTACAATTTTGGGGCGTGGCTGAAGTCAGGGGACAGAACCAAACGAATAAAGAGAAACATTAGGCTGCGACGATTCATATCAAACGTATTCTTGACGATCTCGAGGCCTGTTCCCTCGATGAGGCGGGCACATCAAACACGTCGATCGCGACAGGACCCTTGAATCTCAAGTCGCCACACTGAAACTACAGCGTAGAACACCGGACATCGACATAACTCCATGGAGTATACAGGGGTAGGTGAACATAAGAAAATTAACTGGTAGAAGCCACAGCCTCTTGGACCTTCAATGTCGCCGACCTTGCGAGGTTTAGAAGGATATTCGCGGCAACTTTGAAACTTTTCCCGATTGTCAAAAATCGCGACTTTGCTGCTTTGCCCACAATAATGTAATTTTACATGCATTTCTCACATTAGCCATAATGTTTTCAATTATTTTAGACTATCTTAGAGCGGCATCTCTTAGGCGCCCGTTTGCGGCTTGAGCGGCGTCGCCGTTGCCGTAACTGTGCGTTGCATTGTGGGATCTTTTCCATAATGATGTCACGAGGGTCAACGTTATCAGATTAGCTCAGTTACGGAACTGCTCATCGATGCAGCTTGCACGAGCAGTACCCCCTCCCCCCTCACTCACCACGACTCACCTCCCGTCGTTCGGCCTGCCGGACGGCCGTTATGGTAACTGCAGCGTACACAGCGTCTAGATGGCGCTCCAGTTCTGCTCTACGGAACACACAGTTATGAAACGAAAGTCTATATGGCGCTTTAAACGACGGGAGACGGACTGAAGTGACTGAGGGGTGGTACCCCTTTCCGCGGGAGTTCCACAACTGAGGTAATCTAGTAACGTTGGCTTAGGCTGAAGCTCAAGTGGTATTGCTTACAGCCGCAGGCACACTGCTAATACATTTTACAAGAACAATAGTCTGCGTACGCCGTCTGGAGCGTGTTTCTTCCTTTCATGACGGTCCTGTCAAAACAGGCACACCATTTTTCCAGCTAAATTTAGCGGAAACATTTCCCGCTAAATTTAGCGGGAAACGTTTTACTCTCGTGAAGTCACACAGGACTCTCCCCTGCGTGGTCTCCCCTCCTCCTCCTCAAAAGCTCCGCTCTAATAGACCTATTGCTATATTACCCAAGCATCAAGGAGATTGCAGGGATTGGTGTTCCACGCACCGCACGTGCTGGCCTCAGCAGTAGTAACTTTTCTAAAGCGAATACCTAAAACAAATGGCATCTTGCACGCGCGTTCGTCAGCGCTTTATTTTTGGTTATTTACTTCGAATCTTTTATACGGGGAAGGCGTGCGCGTGTGACGCGTGGAACACCAATCCCTGCATTCTCCTTGATGCTTGGGTAATATAGCAAATGGTCTATTCGGCATTACAGAGAACTGTAAACGCCCTTCATTTCTTCTACTTCTATTTTTCCTTTTTCATCGCGCGGAAAAGCGCATCTAACACTTGCTTTAATCACAACATTTTTGTGCGTGGCTCTCTCGCCCCGTCTTCACACTTCCCGGCCTCATCGAACACACCCGCATCTGATGATGATGATGATGGTTTGCGGCTGTTCCCTTTTGAATCGGGCGGTCCCGTAGAGTTTGGAACCTAGCCAGTGGGAATTCGGTTATCCCCGTTGGTGAACGAGCATCCACCAGTTCTCTAATCTTCGCTTCGTGGCTTCCACCTGCTCACGCCACCCTCCGTTGGTTCTCGGTGTAGCGTCGGTGTTGTTGTTGCCGTTAGTCCCACCCGCAGAGTCTGCCACTGAGCTGGAAGCAGACCCAAAGCCGAGTGCCTCTGCCAGTGCGAGCTCCCGGGTTGCCTGTCCACACTCCGCCGGTTGAACTGGTTGCAGACCGGTGCACGACAGCACAATGTGTTCAATTGTCTCATCCGCCTGACTACACACACGGCATGCTGCAGATTCCACCGTCTGGTCGAAGCGACGGCGATACATCTGCGTTCGCAGCCCTCCTGCGCGTGACTCAAAGAGGAGCCGGCTGCCCAGGCTGTTGTCGTATAGTCTAGTCTCTGCCGAAATGTTGTGCTTATATCGACTGTACATATATAGCGTCGACTTGGACTTCGCCGTTTCTGCCCACCGAGCTGCCTCCTCCTCTCTCACCCTGTTTCGAATCTCCATTTCCCACTTCCTGTCTGATGTAATAGTTACAGGGGTTCTGTAACTATTACAGAACCCCTGTAATAGCCAAGCGACAGAGCCACCTCGCGGAAATACGCATCGCCTAGACACCTAAAGGCTCTGTTTTACCCCGATGTTGAGCGCAGAGAACGCAGCGTAGTGTAGAACGCTCGCGTTTCATCGTCCGGCGAGAAGGAGCTCGATATCTGCGACCAATAAGTATCTGTGTGTGCTGCACTTCGCCGCTTTGGTACGCTTGACGTCGGACTATAACAGATCCTTAAAAGAGGGGGGGTGCCAAGATTTCCGGAATTCGGTCAAAAATTTGTGGAAGTTGCCCTATAGCACTTCGGAAGTAAAAAACAGAACCGACTTCGCCCTTGTGTGTCCTAGTTTTTGTGTCAAAAACAAAAGATAAATATTGCCACTTCTGGTACCCCTCAACTCACTCCCAGTCTTCAGGGGAACACCTGGTCCCCCCCAAGTGACGTAATTCGGGGTGCAGTGTAGCTTCCCGTGTGCTCTCTCGGAGGACGCCTCCTCTCTCTCTCTCTGCTGACGTTAGCGAGCGTTATGCTGCAGCTTAGAGCCGAGCCGGGTCATGTAATGCTCTTGCCGTAGTTCCTTCGTCTGCCACTCGCGGCTGCAAGTGGGGGAAAAAGCTCGACGGTTGCAAAAAATTGGGTTATGGGGATATTTATACAGCGTGTAGTTGGTCTGCCATTTAAAGTTGCGACGAGTCTCCCAGCTGTAGATGAGCAATGTAGCCAGTGCAATACAACCGCTAGTTTGGGGTCTTTAACGTGCACCACGCAGTAGTGATACACGACCGCACGCCGGTGCGATGTTCATCCAGATCGAAACGGACACGGGTGGGATCTCTGGGTTTTGCAGCGCGAGCTTTCGCTCCACGCGCGTCGAGCTGGGTGTGCGCTTCAGCCCACTCGGCCACCGATCCCCCCTTCGATGTTTGCTTTGCAGCGGAATCGCGACATTTTTTAATTAATATGTTTTCTCTACCGTCCGGAACGCAATAAACAATGTAAAAATGACGCACCCCTCTTTAGCGGTGAACTATTTAATGCCGAACGAGAGCCTCTGTTGTGGGCGCCGCAGCAGTCGCAGCTATTCTTTGCGAAAGCGAGTCGCCGCCGGTAGACACTGCCCGGGGAAAGAGGCAATGCTTCTACTGGTCGATTTCCCCTTTCCCACTGGCCGTGAGCTAGTGATACACGGTCGAGCCTTTTGTTCTGCGTTGCACGGAAAAAAATGAAACAGAAAAGCGGAACGCCTTCCAAGACGACCTTGTGTTGTATTTGTTCACTCCTTTCTTTAGCTTGTTTCATACTAACGGTCTTTTCCACTTTATTCAGGTCGGCATAGTTTAGCCTTTTGCTCCCCTCCCTATTATTATAATGGACCCGACTGAGAAAGAACAAGAATAGAGCTCTTAAAACAACCTGAAAAGAAAAAAAAATTTTAACGATCTGTTAGAGACACGCGTGTCAAAAAATTATTTTTACGCGAAAAACGAATTTTAGAGCAATATTGAAGGCGCGAGACGCGATTAATACCCAATTCACACAGCAGCGTAAAGGTAAATTTGGCGCAGGTACCTGTAGTAAAGGGAGCTGGGGATCGTGATCACACGGCGCATAAAGGTCCTTTTCCCCAAGGGCGGTCCTGTGTTAAACGGAGCTCGCCAAGCTCCCTTTACAGCTATACAGGGAGCAGCCTCGGACCCACGAACTCAAAATAAAAATCACAGACATATAAATATAACTTGTTTAATGCATTATAACAAATTGAATACACATAAGCAAATTATGAAATGATTGTGAACCCAAATGTGATGAAATATTACATTACCGAGGAACGCATACTCCAGCTAGCAGGTAGCAGCGGTGGAGCGTGGAAAACAATGTCTGCTACGAACCCGAACACGATGGACCAGTGCGAGCTGTTTTTCGAGGTTGTAGATGAGTCGTCCGACTCTCCCGCCCAGGACCCTTCGTCCTCGTCGTCTTCCTTCCCTTTCGATGGCGTGACTGGCGTAACCGTGAGACTCTGACGTAGTTCTGCATTCCAGCAAGAACAACTTCTCCCCCCCTTTTTTTTTTGCCTGTACGACAACCCCCCCCCCCCCCCCCCCCCAACGTGGTTCATTTATGCCGGGCACTGTTTAGCTGCTATAGTGAGAACTTTCCGGAAACAATGGAGCTGTTTAGCAGAAAAAGGTCGCCCTCCGCGCAATGGAAACTGGTAAACGCAGACGATTTAAGGCCAGTGTGGCCAGACGGGTCGGACGTTTTAAAACAAGACTCAATTAGATGCGCCCTTAGACTGAGAGAAAAACAATTACGTGCCGCAAAAGCAAACACCAATAATATTTAGGTTTTAAATGATATTTCACACACAAAAATCAAAAACTGGGTGTCAAACCGATTTCGAGGAATAATTGTTTCTCACGTGCTCCTCTCGCAGTTTAGCAGGAATGCAATCGACATCAGCTCAAACTGCTCCGTTTACTTATCGTGTGTTCAAGAACGCCTTTTAGTACAAGTGCCTTCAGCTAAGGGATCTAAGCTAAAGGTACCTTTACGCTGCCGTCTGAATTGGGTATTAGTTGGTAGTCACCTCCTTTCCACTTGTTTTCTCTCTCGGAATTTCGGCCGCGTGGAGGAGAGGTGGATCGGTTTCGCCTTCATGACCGAAATGGTCATTCCGGAATGACTCGTGACGTCATAGACTTCACTCCCAGAATTTCAAATAAATCTCGCGCCGTCCATAATGCTCGAAAAACTTTTTTTTACGTAAAATGTAGTTCTTCACGCGCGTGTCACAGCCAAACTGTTAAAAAAAATTCTTTTTAGATGACCTTTAAGAGAAAGAGGAAGGCAATAAGTAGTAATCGCAGTCATTGTGAGTTGTCGTCAATGCCCTCAAGATATTTTTTTTCAGTATCTTCAAAGTAACTAAGTTATATCACGAAGTAACTGTAACTGTAACGCGTTACTTTTATATTTAAGTAACTGTAACTTAAATACATTTTGACAAACTATCTGTAACTGTAACTAATTACTTTTTAAAAGTAACTTACCCAAGACTGACTCTAGGTCACTCCCTGCCAGGGGAAAACAACACGTGTTCAGACATACAGCGGAGCAGTGCTCGGTGAAACCAGCGCGCTCCCGGCTTCCCCGAAGAAAGAGCGCAGAAAAGAGTGGCAGAAAGAAGAGTAAAGAAAGCAGACGCTCACTTTGCCGCAATGGGCTCCTTCAGCGGCTCCGGGAGCCAAGGAGCTACTTCCACTAGACGGAAAAAAGCGACTACAAGTGCACGTGTGCACGTTACTCCGGAATAATGTTATAGAAAACCTCAGTTGGGAAACTGCCATAGGGTATGCTTTGAACAAGTGCCTTCGATCCGTACTCGAGAGTGTGAGTGAACGACTTTATTGAACCAAATTACTAGGCCGCAAGGCCACCAAGGGTTCGGGATTAGGTGATGGGGAGTATGGGAGGGTTGACTCTTTGTCGTAGTCGGGTTCTCAGCCGGTCTTCAATTTCTTGTGCCTGAGTGATGGCCGCTATCTGAGTGTCCAGATCCTCGGCCGCCAGGATGGTCTCCCAGACAGGCGGCCTGTCGTCTTGCTCGGGTTGCAGCTCCCGTAGGGCAGCAGGCAGCAGGGCCCCCGAGCACTCCCAATAGGTGTGCCGCCAGGACCCGTCGCCGCTGCCACACTCCTCGCACCTCCCGCTGAAGAGGTCCGGCCAGGTCCTCTTCAGGTTGTGGGGGGGGGGGGGGGGGGGGGGGGGGGGGTAAGAGTGTTGCGGAGCTGCAACTTCCTTCAGATGGTTTCCTGCTGTCGGAAGAGCCCCTTGTGGGGCCCGGCCAGGGTCTTCCGTTGGAGCCGGAGGCCCCTCAGGAGCTCGCCATAGGTTAAGGGGCCCCGCGTGTAGGGTCAGGCCCCGTAACTGTGGTCGCCACTGATCGTGAGGAGGCCTGACTCCCTGGTGACACAGTAATAAAGTGCGCGCACCACGAGTGAGTGGGCCATCTCGTTGCCTGTATGCCCAGAGTGTCCGGGCACCCAGGTCAACGTGAGTGTTGCGTCGTAGCTTGCGGGTCTTCTCTTGTACAGCAGGTGCGCCGCGTGTACAGTTCTTCCCCGACTCATGTTCAATAGAGCCGTTCGCGAGTCAGTTGTGATGGTAGCGATCTTTACACCCTGGAGCTCTGCTTGCATAGGCGGTAGGGCCGCAGCAGCTTCTTCCTTTTCATCTACGTCCGTTGCCTTGATTGTAGCAACCGTGTCACGTTGGGAGATATGTACCGCTATTACGTATTTTCCAGGTTCGCCGGGGGTAGGGTCCTGCGTCCGCATGGAACACGTGCTCTTTCCCAGAGTGCAGCTTGTCGACTGCTTTTGCTCTGGCAAGTCTTCGTCCTAGGTTATGCTCTGAGTTCATAGTTTTAGGCAGTGGGACGCACCGCATGCTGCTTGTCCACTCTGTCGGTATTGTAAACTTGATATCCCTCTCCTGGTGTAGGGTTATTTCCATTCGGCGCAAGACTTGTCTCCCAGTGGTAGTCTTGGAAAGCCATAGAATTTGGGTCTCCCGTTGCGCCTGGACCATCTCCTCAAATGCGTTGTGAATGTCGATTTGTCGAGCTCTGAGAAAGTCGCATCTTGACAGCAACCGCAGAACATGGAACCGGCCACAAGTAAGACATCGGCGGAGCGCTCACGCGCTTACCTTGCACGACGCAGGGCCGCTCCACGCCATCCAGTCTCCACATGTGTGCAGTTTCTACAAACTAATGGTGCTTAACACTTGCGAACTCACCGGCGGATCCGCGCGGGCGGAAAATAGATATTGGAGCCGGGAGGCGAAATTGGCTCGTCGCAGTTGGAAAATCTGACTATGGGTCCCAGACTGATCCATATTTTCCTCCAGCGACGTGTCGATTTTGTCAGCCGGCTGCAAAATCCACTTCCCGCATGCGTTGATCCGTTCGCGAATCCGCAAGTGTAAACGCGCCCTTAAACATTACATTCTGTGTTACCCCCTGCCTTTGCCAGGATAGTACGGCACAGGGGCGACTTGTGGGAGTGCCTCACACCCGCGCTTGTACAGCAAAACCGTTCTCAAATTATTTTGTTTTATTTAGCATGTGATAAGTACTTCGCGCCAAGCCGAGCATTTGTTAACAGTGGGCGATACGCGGCATGGCAAGGCGGCTCGCGCCGGATTGGCATCTCCTCGAAGGGACGCTGCGTCGTCTCACACATATTTAAATATTTGTTTATGCACAGTACCCGCAGCGCCTATCGGCACAACAGCTGGCATACGCATTAAACAAATTCAAATGAACAGTTGATCATCTTCAACAAACTAAGAACAAAGCATCTATAAAGTACAATAAAATACATCAATGCATCGCTACACTGAAGCAACCTTTTAAGCCTCGCAAGTTCAAAAACTATTCCGACAGATCTTTTGACATCCAAAGCACCCATCAGATTGCGCGTCAGTCAACGCACCCTATCACACTTCGCGGCTTTGAAAACAAATAGACGACACACAAAACACTATCTTTCTGAACACAACAAGGTCTTCAGCACCTATACACAAAAACAATTATAATCTACTTTGCTAATAAAACTTCTGCCTGTGATTTATTTTTCACGCACTCTTTTCAATCAAATAAGCCTACCGTTTCTAAAGCAGTATCAAAGGCATATTCTGATAAAACTGAGACAACACTAAAAAGTAATTTCTACCAATTGCAGACTGTTTATGGAGAAAATGAGCTCTTAAATGCTGCAGTCTTGCACCTATATTCGTGCACTTTATGAGTAGGATCCACATGCGCGATTGGGTAATAGGTGGAAACAGCCAGGTTTCGCGGGAGGTGCCAGTCTGGGAGTAAAATATACTGTGGAAAAAGTTTAAACGAAGACTTTTTCTGCGGCATTCCAGTGTATTCCATTTAAACTTTTGCCGCGAGCGCGTTGCACGAACTCTATTCGCAACTTTCAGCGATGGTGGTACCGGGGGTGTTGAGAATCGCGCTCTCTAGCTCCTGGATGATGGCCTTCACAATAAATGTGCTTGCGTACCCCCTCATCACGGGAAAAAATAAAGTAAGGCTTTAATATTGCTGCTCGTACATAGCAAAACTATAATTACTTACGCATCGCAGACCCAGCCTCGTGCTAGTGTTCAAGGACGACCCCCCAGATGACAGCCATTTTTATAGGCACCAGTGCGCCCCCTATAGGTCGTGAAAGTTGCGAACATATTAAAGATGTTCTTAAAACATAACCGAAACATAGACACGCGCGGTTGCTGCGCCAGCCGGCAGTGGACGTTGCGCATATACCACTGGAACGCATGTTAACCTAAACCCCCCCCCCCCCCCCCCCCCCCCCCGGGGGGCCCCAGGAACGCCTTCCGACCGGCGCAGCAATCGCGTGTTGCTATGTGTGACGGCGCAACGTCCTCTTCGAGGAGCAGCCAATGCGGCGCGAGCGGCGTTGCCATGCCACGTGTCGCCCATTGTTTACAAATACGCGGCACCGCCAGGCCATACCCATGCGCGACCAAACGTCCGCATTGCTCGTACGACATGCCAAAAATTATGACTGATCCCGATCAGACATCGGCAATCAAGGCCTCACGTGAATGCACACGACCTAGTGATTGAGCGGAGTCTGATGGGTCGGACGTTTGGTCGTGCATGCGTATGACATGACCTGACCGGTCCCCCAGTGATTATCGTCTATTGTGTGACAGTAAAAAATGAAAGCCGTTTACAACTCCCTGTAATGCCGAATTGGAGCGCAGCTCTTGAGGAGGAGGAGGGAAGGGTACTGAGGGGAGGGTATACCCCTCCTCCCTCGTGATCCTGCCTGCTACTCCTCCTCCGCCCCTCCCCTCATCCTCCTCCTCCACCCCCTCCTTCTCCTTCACCTCCTCCTCATCCTCCCGGGGGTCACGTGACCTGGGGGTGTCGCGTGACCTGGTGGGGTTACGTGATCTGGGGGTCACGTGACCTTGGGGGGTCACGTGACCTTACGGTTACGCTGACGCCGACGGCGACGCCTGCTCAAGCCGGAAACGGGCGCCTAAGAGCTACGCTCTAAAACTTGCAAGGCCGCCTTTTCGGAGTCATTGATATGATAGAAGCAGCTGTCCATGCGTGAGTGTAAGGCACTCCCAAACAGTGGTTTAAAGGCCGGCCCGCAAGCAGAGAGAAGGAACCCGACCCTCACTTTCCTTCTCGCCACTGTGAAAAAACAAAAAATCGCCTCTCGTTTCCTCCTCGCCATTTTCCGATTTTTTTTTTTTTTTTTCACAAGTTTGGGGTGGAGGAAATGAAAGCTTTAAGGATTTGAAAAGATTATCCAGAAGCCAGCCGGCACACCTGCGACAGGGAGCTGACCGAGTAGCTGTTTTGAGCGAGCTTGGAACTTGCTCTTCCCAACGAGTTGCATTGGCTCTTTTTTAGCATTGGTTGGGAAGACGATTCTTTGCTGTTGTGAGAGCACAAATGCCTTGTTCTGCTCAAAGAAGTAGTCATTGAAGTATCAATTTTAATATAAATATCTGATTTGGCATCTTTCGTTGTTTAGGCGGATTCATGGCGACAACGGGAAGTACGAGCGGCGTTTTCTGTATATCAAGGATGGCGCTCCGTAGACCAGTGGTTCTGAATCATCATGGTTCGTAAACCGGCAGAGGTGACGGAGGATCCCATCCGTAGTGGGTCTAGTACTTTTCGGTGTAGAACGTTTTGCTGTAGGGCATTTCGGTGCGGACTTTTTGGTGCACAGACATTTCAGTGCACGGACTTTTCGCTGCAAAGACTTTTCGGTGTGGGACTTTTCGGTGCGCGGATATTTCGGTGCACGGACATTTTGATACATGGACATTCGACGCTATGGTTTGCTCGCCGGTATCTTTTTCCCAACGTACGCAGACACGCTTCACATCGTGTTCGTGCGTTGAGTTGACAGAGATAGTCCCCTCTATAAGGTTTTGGCTTTATTATTGGTCCTGCGTGTAGGAAACGACCCAAACAGCAAGACGTTTGAAGTTGTTTGTGTATTCAGAACAATTTTTAATATCTTCAAATGCGCCTCCTCTGCGTAACCGCATAGCTCCGATTGTTAATAATAAATTGTGATGACCTCACACGACAAAAAACAACAAAAAACAATGTAATTATCACTTGTAACTCATTAGGGAATAAAGTAGGCGTGTGCGGGTACAAAATAAGTGTAATCAAATCAAATATCGTTTTGAATCATCTAAACAAGCCGAATTTGGTGAATGCTAAATCTATTTTATTTGGTATCAAATGTTTGCTCATTCTCGTACAAAAAAAAAAAACACAGTGACCACAGATCATACACAGAGTATGATCTGTGGTCAACGTCTCCTTCCATGCCGTAATGATGTCGCCGGACGTAAAGAACTGCCTTACAATCGTGCTTATACAGGGCGATATTTTTTTTTAACGACTAGACATTTTTCTAAAAAAGACGTCAGAGTTACGCAATTTCGGTTGGTGCCTTATCTGTAGTCATCAAAAACACCAAATCATTCATTTTTAAAGAGATGTAGTGGACGTGAAGTGGCTCACGGCGTCCTAAAAAGCCTAACTTGGACGCGAATCGTGTTACCGCAATCTTTTTGGCCACCGCACTCCTCGCCCCTTCTACAGTGGCGTTGTCACAGCGATGCGCATGATTTGTCGCTTTGGCTTCATGGCGTTAGGCTGTGCCACGCGGAGATGGAGCCCACATAAAATCAGAACTATATTTTCGCGCCCAAATTAGGAGGACGCCGTATAATGGTGTACGCGCGTTACATCTTTTTAAGAATGGACGGTTTGGTGGCTTGCGATTATGGCCAACAACTTTCTAAATACAAGATGCCGTTTTCTTCTCTAATTAAAAGGTTAATTTGCGAATTTTAGGTAATTAGTCGGTTTTTGTTGCGTTCTTTCTTGAACCCAATCTTCGCCTGGCCCGTATAGCTTACATCCACAAAACGTTAATTTCGACGTTTTTTTCTAATATCTAGTAGGTGAAAAAAAAAATAAACGTTGTATATAAAACAGAGGGCAGTTCTTTTCTGATATAAAGAAAGCGTGGGGCACGCGTCTTGCATGCATTTCTTTTTTTTTTTCCGGCCTATGAAAACAAATCCCGGGACATTCGAAATTGAGTCTATGATGGGGCGGGCGCTTTATCAGGGGGTATTTTGTCATGTTTCATAAGCTCTATTACTAGTCAGAAGGAAGCCACGCGAGCCGTATCACGTTGCAAACAGCTAATCGGGTGTTTCTCAAGCAGCTCTAGAACTTTCCAATTGACATTTTGGTTCTTAATACATCTAAAATAGTTTGGTACTTAGTCATAAACATTTAATTTATTAGGCATAATTAAAATACTGCAACTCTCACAAGACGTCTGCCCAAAACATAAAGTTGGTTTCATTGGCGTAAAGTGGCTGCGTCTTTCATTTTTATGCTTGGTCTTTAAAGATTCGTGAAAAGCATTCGCGACCTTATCTGTCAAATCGCGTACGCGGACAGCGCGGCCTCCTCGGCAAGTTGTTCCCTCATCGAAGACGACAATGAATAAAAGGTACGATCAAAATCTTAATGCCTGAAGAAAGCGCAAGTTTAAAATAATTCTAAGGGTGTCAGTTGATTTTATTTCTACTATATTCAAATTTCAACACTCGTCGCGGGCAGCATGAAGGGAAGCACTGCACTCTTTGCGCAAACCAGTGCCCAGTCAACGGTCCTACACTCAAACACGCATCACCACCCGACCTGTTTGAAAAATAAATAATTTCCAGTACTTTTGGTAGAAAAGGCGAATTTTCTACTGAGCGTGATATTTTGTGTACCAAAAGTCCTGTAGCCGAGATCGGTAGTTCATAGCTTCAGGAAGACGAAGAACGACGGATGCATTATTTCCCGCGGAAGTACTGTTTTGACTTTGAATTCCACATAAAATTGTATATGCACAAATTGTGGCACGATACCGAACTTGCTTGATTACTTTTCTTTTAAAGACATCATAGCCAGGCATAATCTACAGATATTGCAGAATTCATTTTAATTGGCGTACAGCGCGAAATACAAGTATAGACGTAAAGAACACAATAGAGCTCTGCATTTCTACTGCATTTCTTTCCGTACTTGTGGACAGTTAGTCCGCATGACTATATTCAAAAACTGCCAAATCGTTTAAGCCTACCCCTTTTTACAGTTTTTTTTTGTAAATGAATTGTGGCGAATCCCGGCTGGGTTCGGGTAAACATCTCGCACGTGTTCAAGGACACAATTCGGCATGATTTCCCGCTTGGTGACGACGTTGAGCTGACCGCTGTTCCGCTTCTTTTCTAAGTAGGCGGGGAACGCCAGACGCCTAAATTTGCCAAGCAGCCCCAAAACTTGCGGTAGCACACCATCCGAACTCCTGGGTATTTTTTTGGAGATGGCCTTCGCCCACCCTGACAAAGCCCCAAACAATTATAGTAAGGGCTGCAGAGGCTATCTGGTCATTCCATTTCTTCATCAGCGAACAAATGCGAACAGAAGAGAATGAAAACTTCGTAATACCTGCTGTCTTTTAATAAATGGCATAATATGCTACTATTGCTAGTTGCACTATTTTACGCCAAGAAAATTGTGATTTTGCGGTTCAATCTCCGTGTTTCCCGTTCTCTTTGTTGATACGCAAAATATTTGTCGGGTGTCAAGTTTTCAGTTACATTTGTTGACAGAAACTAAATGCACGTTTGGCCACGAAGAAATTTTTTTCAAAGGCTGAAGATAGATGAAATATACAATAAATTGTTTCAGTTTTTATGGAAGTTTGTTTTTACTCTTCTTAGTAGCTTCAACGAGGCGGCCGTCACTCTAGAAAACACCTGTAGTACGAAGCTATATATTATGCCCCAGAAATGGTCAGACTGTGTCCCTCTGACTGCAATATCTTTGACTTGTAATTACTCATGATCATTAGTTTGTACAAAAAACAAAAAACAAGAAAACACAATAATGATACAATCACTCTTCAGTGTGCCGTTGCTAGAACGACAAATTTTCAATTATCTGGGTAGAGCTCAAAGTTCGGATAAAAATACCCATCTTTTTTCCTTCTGCTGTGATGTTCAAGTTCCGTTCACTCGAAATAAATATGCGGTGTTGTAGCGTGTGTGGCCGCATGCGGAAGTATCTGAATGTAAAATAACCTGTTGTTGGGCAAGTTGGTGTTGACTATCTGAGTGTTTTTTAGAACTGCAGAAAAAGAGCAAAACAAAACAAAAAAAGAAAAGCGAGCCAGCCCGAACCCTTCCGACCTCATATCCAGCCTGCCAAACTAATCCCTGGTGTTTGGGATTGAAGCAGAGAACCTTGAAGGGTTACGGAGATTTCGTCGGGGGGCCGGTAAGCCCATTAGCACTCGTGCGAGAAGGCCGAAAAAAGCGAGGAGGAAAATGGAGGAGGAAAGGGGAGGAGGAAAAAAAGAAAAGAGGGGGAATCTTCTGCCACGCTGAAGAAAATTTTGAGTGCCCGCCTTTAAGCAGGGAATCGAGAAGCTGTCACACAGGTGGCTCAAGAACATTCGGCTCCTGGGGGAGTCTGTCGAGAAGGTGGACATATGTGCCGACCTTTACATTAACAATATGTCTAGTAAAACAATAAGTGTAAATCAATATGGTGGGCCCCTCGTGCCTAGGAGTCAGATTTGCAAGCGATCTCGCTTGGAGGTCCTCTGCTAAATGTGACTAGGGTACTAGGCTACTAGAACACTAGAATACATTAAACGTACTATTTATCGCCTATCTAAGATCCTAGAACTAACCGCATTTTAATGTTTGCCAGGTCAAAACCAGAGTATGCTGATATTAGCTGGTATTTTTGTGAAGCATACCTTTTTAACGAGTTTGAATCTATTCGAAATAAGGCACGACGTTACGTCACTTATGCCAACTATTTTACATCGTGTCATAGCTTTTAAATAAAACCTAGACTAGCCGCTAGAGACAAAATTGCCCGTCTTGTCTTTTTTATGACATCTACACTATTCATTATTTGAGTTTGGCTGCTGACATCTCTAACACCCCCCTTTCATTTCCAAGCGCCTTGATCATCCCTTTCAAGAGATACTGCAATGAAAATTTAAATATACCTCTCAACAGGCACGTAGCCAGAATTTTGATTCGGAACGCCCATGACAAACTGCTGTATGATGGGGAAGGGGGAGAGGAGGCCCCTCAGCATAATGGAAGATTCCGGAGGGGGGGGGGGGGGGATGCCCATGGGCTCCGTGGCTAATGCCCCTGAAAAAAAAAACAGATAGCGACATCTCCCTCCTTCTCTGACGCGCACACCTTTTATATTTATGTTCTGTTTTTTTACACCCGCGCGCGTCGACTGCGCCACCTGGATCGGCTCAAGATAGCAGACGGCCTTCCTGTACTTGTGTCAGAACGCAGTCAACAGCTGAAAAACACACAAATACATACAGAGGCTAAAAGCGCACTGTCACGGTCAACCAGCCTCGAAGGATGTTCTCAAAGAAAGACGATGAAAGCCGTGACGTTGCACAGTCGGCGTTATTTGATTGGCGACATGAGCTCATAGCATGCACTGCAATCCGACCTCATAGGCATTTCCTCTCCCTCCTCCTCTAACAAGCACACATTTTATTTTTATGTTTTGTTTTTTTACACCCGCGCGTCAACTGTAGTGCCGCCTGGTATGACCCAAGATAGCAGGCGGCATTCTTCAAAGAATGTCGCTGCTTTTTTGTACAACCAAGCTTTATCCTCCCCCCCCCCCCCCCCCCCCCCCCCCCTTGGACACGTGCTTGCCTCTCACGTTCGCAATAAGTTAACCATGATCCAAACTCCCTGCGAATGGCAATCTCGCGCTTGTATTTCGAACGGATGGCCATATCTTTCACCCTCAACGGCCGATTCTTGCAAGCGCTGAAGACCAGCCATTAGAACACACGATGCGACTCGGGAGATCCGACTCCTCGGACCTCAGGTGAATCGTGACCTCATTCATCTCAGCGCGAGCAAGTCTAGGTCAAGGCCACGGCCTCCGAGATCCGACACGCGCGTCCGTCGTCTCATTCGTACGGAGAGAGCGAAGGCGGAGAAGGAATGTGGCGACGCTCTAGCCGCATGGCGGCGCTCGCCTCCGATGCACCGACTGCGCCGATACCAGGTAACGCAAGTGGGACAACATCAGCCCGCTCAAATTTGATTTAAAGTGCAACGGACGAAATACTGGACGGCGTTTTCTGGGGCTGTACAACACTAGAGCGCACGACACAAGAGCGCCGACAGTAGAGCGCCGCGACGTTAGAGCGCGCGACACTAGAGCGCCGCGACGTTAGAGTGCGCGACTCAAGAGCGCTGCGACGTTAGCGCGCGCGACTCGAGAGCGCACTGACATTAGCCGGCGTGTCCTGAGAGCGCCCGTCACGAGAGCGCACAACCAGTCCAGCGCGAGCGGCCCGACCGGACTGACCACTTGTTCGGGCATTGCGTGTTTTATGTGAAATTCGCGGGGATTTATGACGCGGAATTCAGCAATGACTGTGCGAAATACGTCGACGAAACTTTTGCGTGTGACAAACCAAGACTTGTTACGAAAAGCTGACAGCAGAGCAAAAAAAAAAAGAATATCTGTCGCGTGCATTTTTGCAGAAAAAACATTGCAGCTCGCCTAGCTTCATTAGTTCTTTGATTTTGTACATCACAGAATTGCAGGGGGGGGGGGGGGGGGGGGTTCCTGTATCCGTCAAAAGGCTGGAAATATCTGCATCCGATAAAATTCAGCTGAGCTTTCCATTGATGAATGTTTTACTAATACTCTTTAGAGGTGAACTTTCTTCATTACAGACACGAACGTCAGAATAACATATAAACTGATGCGAGGGACGTCTAAATAGCCACCAAATAGATCGCAGCCCAAATGCCTGTCAAGAATAGACCAAATATAGCTAAAAGTAAACTATGTATAGTATATCCGAGAGGCACACCGCAGCACTGTGAAGAAATCTTAGACTTGCTGCTTCACTCAACTGGAAACTTTCCCTGTACTTATATGCCTCACCCCACTACCCTGTCCCCTTTTCTCTCCGATGGCAGTAAACAATTGGCAAGGAAGAATCGTACCCGTTTTATCTTTATTTTTTATTGAAGGCATATTCAATAAATAAAAAATCATCTATGCATGCTTCAATCCGATGAGTCGCACAATTTGTTGTCTGATTAGCCGCGGGTACATCACAATTTTGCGGTGTTCGCTCAAATGGGGTGCGCTCTCGTGTCGCGCGCTCAACTGGTTTTGCGCTCTCGTGCCGCGCGCTCAACTGGTCGTGCGCTCTCGTGTTGCGCGCTCAACTGGTCGTGCGATCTCGTGTTGCGCGCTCAACTGGTCGTGTGCTCTCGTGACATGCGCTCTGGTGTCAAGCGCGCTACTGTCGCAGCGCCCTCGTGTCGCGCGCTCTAACGTCGGCGCTCTAGTGTCGCACGCTCTAAACCCTCTCCCGTTTCCTGGAAAAGAAAATGACAAACTTCGGAGGCCTATTGAATTTATTAATGCACCCATTGGGTCACGCGGCGACTCACACCAGGTATAGGAGTCTTCCAATATCGCTGCAATTACTTAACTTTGTGCCACGAATGAAATTCGCGGAAAGTACTGCGTAGCCACCAAAAATCAGGAATCGCTTAAAGGCAAGCTATCGCGATCTAATATTATATTTATTCTCACATCTCATAAACCCCAATGTATATTTAAGAGACTGGGCATGCTATTAGATAGTATCGGAACGCAATTGTCGCTTGTCTTTGTTTCGTTTTTCTACTCTCATTTCTTGGTTGTTATGTCATTTGCACAACCTTTAGGGGAAGAAACCCCAAAGTACTTAAGATTCTATGTTTTTGTGTATAAATTAAAAAAAGAAAATCGCAAGCAATTTCTTTTTTTTTAATCTATTTATTTAAGTTTTTTTAGGTTATATATGGCCGATATATATGGCCTTGAAAGTGAAAAGCCAAAAAGCAGAGTTGCATTTTTTTATGCAAGTCTGTTAATTGCGCAGGATGTGAGATCCCAAAGAAAGTTTAATTTTGCGTATGTGATAATGATATTCACTTATGTTTACAGGTAAAACAGCGCGAACAAGGACTCAGAGCAGAGAAGATGCACACAGACGGAGCGCCGGTATTCACTCACTATGCCATACCGACTGAGCATTATCGCTTCTTTGTAACACAGTTAGGTTTCCCGCGGGACAAAATGCGTCTTGATTACGGAGGAAGAAACACATTTAGATGATGACTCTCCGTCCGACGTGGCGGTTACATTATGTACGGGCACCGAGCACGCTTCACTCGCACGGGGATATATGGCGCCCAACTATGGGGTCCCTTCCAAACCGTGTTTCTTCCACCGTGCTCCAGGCTTCACTCACACGAGGATAGATGGCGCCCAAGCATCGAGTCCCTCCCAAATCGTGTTTATTGCACCACTGCTTCAGGAAAGCGTCATTCGATGGAGCTTTAAACAAGAGCTCGCTCTGCACAGTTCCGGTTCCCACAATTGCAGTTGGGAAGGAAGCACTTCTTTCCCATCCTTATAGCATGGCCTCTTCTTCTTCGGGGTAAGGCTCACCTTCGTGCACGATGGTGGCACCTGTGATCGACACAGCACCAAAACAAAACACGAGGCCAGCCACTGGCCACACACCACCACCACACCACCATACCACCACACCACCACACCGCGAGAAAGGCGAGCACGCTACGCCGCCGACACCGTGGCCACCGAGGCGGGACCCCATACCGCAGCGCCCTCCGCGGTGGCGCGGAACTAACTACTCCTGGTTCGAGGCTAGCTCCGAATACGATCTGTTTGCTTGCTCCCCGCGGGAAGAGCGGCGAGTGGCATCACCTAACTGTGTTTCTTCCACCGTTGTCCTGACTTCCGACCTTTTGTTCCGAGGCGTCTACCGAATATCGGCCTGAGGAGCAACTTGCGTTCAATATGCTATTGTTTACCGGTAACCCGCTCGTGAAAACTGGCACACTGTGTCAACAGAGCCACGAGGGCGATAAACTTTGTGGAAGGCGTATGTTTGTACATATTTGCAAAAGATGCCTTACTTTCAGGCTCAAGTGTGTGCATATGCGAGTGGAGCGGGGCTTATGCAAATTATGTTCGCATAAGCCGGTCGGCCATCAAACTTCGAGTTTAAGCCACTTTGTGGAGTAACTCTTAACGCAAACAGACACGAGAACCTCAGTACAAATAGCAGCGACGTGGTGGTGTGAGCCAGTTGGTTCATTGTGCACTACTATAAAAGAGCGCTGATGGAAACGAAAGAACAAAAGAGACCAGAACAGTGCGAGGGGCACTCGCCGCTTAGTTTATTCCAAAATAGCACAAAAATTATATAGCTTACGGACAAAAAAATAAAGAAAAAAAAATAGTCAAGTTCATATGTCAGCATGAACCTCTCTTCTCGTATAAGAAAGCAAACTCATAGCTCAATTGAGCTAGAAAAGCCTTCATAACGCAGTCACCCCCTTTGCATTCTTACTACAAACGCTTCGTGGTCACTTCATAATGTAGATGCGCTTATCCCCCATTATTTTATGACATTGAAATCTTGACATAACAAAAGGGTAAAACTTCGAATTTTTTTTAGTTTCATACAGTTTTATCTTATTTCTTTTCGGTTTTAAAAAGATATTACTTTTCTAGTGGTAAATACGATAGAACTTAATGCCCCATTTACACGGCTAGCATAAAGGTATATTTAACATAGGTCCCTTTTCAATCGGCGAATCAGCCAACTCTATTGGCTCGCGAGCAGTTGTCACGCGCGGAGGATCGCGAACAGATTCGCCGGTGGACATAAAGGTCCCTTAGCTAAAGGTACCTCAACGACCGTTTGAATGGGGTATAATACCCAATTCACACGGCAGCGTAAAGGTAAATTTGGCACAGGCACCTGTAGTAAAGGGAGCTGGAGATCGTGATCACACGGCGTATAAAGGTCCCTTTCGCCAAGGGAGGTCCTGTGTTTAACGGAGCTCGCCAAGCTCCATTTATAGCTACAGGGAGTAGCCTCGGACCCACGAACTCAAAATAAAAATCACAGATATATAAATATATCTTGTTTAATGCGTTATAACAAATGGAATATATGTAAGTAGCAAATTATGAAAAGATTGTGAACAGAAATGTGATGGAATAATACATAATCGAGGAACGCATACTCCAGCTAGCAGCAGCGGCACTATGAACCCGAAAACGATGGACCACTGCGAGCTGTTTTTTGAGGTTGTAGACGAGTCGCCCGACTCTCCCGGACGGGACCTTTTATCCTCGTCGTCGTCCATCCCTTTCAATGGCGTGACTGCCGTAACCGTGAGACTATACGACGTGGTTCGTTTCTGTCGGGCACTATTTAGCTACTTGAGTGAGAACTTTACGGAAAAAAGGAGCTGCTAAACTGAAAAAGGTCGCCCACCTCGTAATGGAAACTCGTAAACGCAGATGATTTAGGGCCAATGTGGCCAGACGGGTCGGACGTTTTAAAGCAAGACTCATTTAGGTGCGCCCTTAGACTTTGAGAAAAAATAAATAAAGTTCCGCAAAAGCAAACACAAAGTATATTTAGGCTTTAAATGTGATATTTAACACGCAATAATAAGAAACTGCGCGTCAAACTTATTTCGAGGAATAATTGTTTTTCACGAGCTCCTCTCGTGGTTTAGCAGGAATGCAATCAACATTAACTTAAAGTGCTCCGTTTATTTTTCGTGTGATCAAGAACGCCGTTTACTACAGGTACCTTCAGCTAGGGGAGCTAAGCTGCCGTGTGAATTGGGTATTAGACTGCTTCGCTTCAGCTTAAGTGCATGCAGACGCAACCGACGTTACAAGCTCGGGCATGTGGCCCCCAACACTGCTTGCACTGCACGAGCGCGCGTGCTTGGCAGGGACACTGAAAGCCCGGATCTCGCGCTTGAAGCATCGGCTGCGTCTAATCTGAAGTGGAAAGGAATTTTTTGTATAGACGCGGCTGCAGTGCGTATTTAATGTTGTAGCCAGATTGAAGACGCGGCTAGAGCGTATACTGTAGGCGCTTCTTCGATGCGGGGAAATAAATTTACCACCAGCTGACTTATATTTCTTGCTTTACCCCTGGCAGCTTTTCATATCCTAGTCTAACGTTTTTTTTTATTATTAAGGAAATTGGTGGGAAGTGTGTGTTTTGGAATACACGATCTAAAATAATATAAATATTTGTTTTGTTTAAAGTAGCTGTATATAGCCTCTGTATAGGCAAAAGGAAAAAGCACCAGGGGAAAGTCAATATATCTAGAAGCGATATTGGCTTCCGACATACCTAAGATTAAAAAACAAAACGTATTCATAAATTTTACCAATTTCACCATGTCAATTTAAACTCTTCCTCTCTTAAACTGCTAACCTATCCGACTCACAAAAACAGTTTCGTTCACCATTTGAATACAATATATCTATCAAACATAATCGAGATTTCTATTCCTCTCAAAATTCTCTCAGTTCAAAAAAAACCATCAAGATGTCTCAGACAAAGATAATGCATAAACACCCAAATGACTCCAAATACCCGTTAAGATTCTCTATCACATCAAATACTAAGAGCCGTTTAAAAATGATGTAATGTTAACATAGTTCATCTTCTTATTACCGCAGTGCATGTTCTAAATGGCGCAAGGACGATTACTAGCGAAACCGATCACTTCATTCAAACCATACGGCGAGCAAGTGTCCCAAAATGCGTCATTGGCGCATCGGAACGCGAGGAGGAGCACACCAATCCGAGGGCAACATATGGAACGCGCGCGGAAAGCCCGATGTCGAGGCAACCATGCGCTCGCCGTCATTGGTTGCCGTCGTGGTGAGACAAAAGCACGTGGACGAGTTTGGGGGGTAAACAAAAGCGCGAGGTGCGCAAGGAGCAGACGAACACCGTATAAGCAGTATTCACTGGACGCCATATTTGTGGGTGGTGTATAGAGCGCAGGCTCAGAACGAACTCACATTATTAGGTTGCTAAGACCGGAAATCTTGATGGTGTGGAATGCACGTTGCGAAAGAACTGTGCAAGCTCGCGATGAGCACGCGCTCAGCAGTCGCGCAGAGGGCTATGGCCGCTAGTAGTAGTAGTATAAAACGTTTATTTGAACCGCTTTAAGGGGGAGGGGGAGAGGAATGAGTCAATGGCATCGCGGCCTGGACTCGCGGTATGGGGGAAGGGAATTATATATGTACTTCTATGCCAGCTTCGTGGATATAATCCAGAAGCGTGCGTAGAGTTTGATATTGCTTATCTAGTGAATACTCCCTATTAGCGGCGAGATGTTTCTGTGGCGCCCTCCTATGGTTCCCTCTCGTGACGTTATTTATTTCGATGATGTTTGTAATTAGTATGGTGGAAGCTTGAAATCATTGCGCTTTCAATGCAGCGCTGCAAACACCGTCCAAATTAAAGTTCTTACATTCTCTTTATTACCGTCGATGAGAAATCCTTTGCTAAGGTCATAGTCAGCATTCGGCCAATCGTGACAGGCCGACCACACCGACGCTTTCGATCGCGCACGTCGCCAATAGTATATGAGAGCAAGGGCAGGACAGGGCAGGGCGTGGCAACATTGCGATGTTTGCAGATTACTTTATGTATGTCGGTATGTGGTTACTGACAGCTGAATAAATGCAAAGCGTGGTTTATTGTGTTTAGAATAGACCGATCTCACTAACCCCCCATTCACACTGGAAGCGGATCCGCGTTCGCGAAGCGGTTGCGAACGCGGTTGTATAAAGATCCAGTGCAATTGCACGCGCATTTGATGTCATCAAATGCGCGTGCAATTGTACTGAATCCTTATACAACCGAGTGCAATTGCACGCGCATTTGATGTCATCAAATGCGCGTGCAATTGTACTGAATCCTTATACAACCGCGTTCGCAAAGCGGTTGCGAACGCGGTTGTATAAGGATTCAGTACAATTGCACGCGCATTTGATGACATCAAATGCGCGTGCATTTGTACTGGATCTTTATACAACCGCGTTCGCAACCGCTTCGCGAACGCGGATCCGCTTCCAGTGTGAATGGGGGGTAAGCGTTGCTCGCATGCGTAAAGCCGCCATAACTTTAGTTCACAGGAGGCAGACGGCCGTGCGCGCGAGGGCTTGTGCCTTCTCGTGCTCTATACGTGAAGAGCTCCAGCAAGGTTGTTGCACGTGCAAAAAAAGTTCCCTCGATGCATTGCGGCAGCGGTGGCGTAGTCAAACTGGCTGGTGAGATCCGTCTATTCTTGTTTCCCAGTTTGTTATTGGGATTTCTTGTCGTGCATGTAATGCCGCTATATTATTGACTGAGGCACGATAATAGGATGCTGAGGTCTCTCCACGACACGCGCTTCTTAAGTTGTCAGAGGGCTATGGTGTCCTGTATTTTCAGGTTATAACGGAGGAAAACGTGTCTCTAGTTATTAAGGCTTCTAGAGTAACTTTGTGCTAATTTAGAGTATTGCTACCCAGAGCAGGGGTGGTGTCGGGATAAAAATGTATCCCGATAGAATCTTAGAGATATTTTCGAGTCTTTGGATCTCTATACCAAGATAGATTTGAAAAATAGATTTGTATCTCTGTGGTGGAGTGCTTTTACGATGTATCGATTGCATCCAGTGTTGTACACGTTCTTTAAAAAAAAAGGAACGTAAGGTCGTTCCTCGTTCCTTCTAATTTTTGGAACGCGTTCCCGTTACGTGTTCGATATGTGAAAAAGGAACTCGTTCCCGTTACAGTTAAAAAATGGAACGTATCGTTACATATACGTTACATTTGTATTTTGCTAAGTACCATATTTAGTTAGATCGAGCGAGTCTTTTTTTTCCCCTATCTACCCCATCAAAATAAGCACTCATAACGTTGCTCTCAATTTTGTACACGTATCACTGTATTACTTGATTACTGTTATGTAACTTGTATTACCGCTTTTGAAATTTAGCATGTATGTTGTGTTATTTTAAGTATTATATAATTTCATGTATATGTATTCTTTGCAACTGCTGTGTGACTGTAAAGGGGTTGAGGACCCGTCAAGCTGCTTGGCCAGCTTTTTTCCTCAGCTCCAACCATACTTATATTGTAAATAAAGCTTATTATTATTAATTAACGGCAACATCCGAATTTGAATGCCGTGATGGAAGGGCCACCGGAGAAGAAAACAAGCACGGTTTCATTTGTTGATATATTCATTCACCTTTAAAAATCTCAGCTTTTAACCATATTGGTGTTTGTGGTAACCGATTCAGACGAGCCAAATGTGCTGTTACCCTACATCGCACGAGCGTTTTGCAATAACCTAACGCGTTTCAATCTAACAAAGTTCCTTGTTCGAACATAACAACTGTTGCTGTCCGCAAAACGAGCAAGTGAAGTAGGGGGTAGGGCTCTTTGGAAGGTTGGTCTTGAAAACTATAAGTGTTTCTTCACGAATTTGTATTTTTTATATATATATATTTTTTGAAGGTGGGGGACAAGGGGAAAATTATTAAAGGTTAATTTTTGTGTATCTTTTAAATGACCAATGCTCGGGATACAAGGGAGCGGTCGATGTCTGGTAACCAGTTCTTTTGACTTAGCTGTAGGTCTTTTTGTAGCAGTGCAGTGATGGCTGTTGTCGGCATCAGATTTCTGGGTGTATAAGGATTCGTGGAAGCTAAGAAAGGAGCCGAGTTTAAAACGACCCTCTTTCTTCCTTTTTTCCTTTGACTAAAACTTTTGCTTTTTGTACCGCAGTCCCGGAGCGCTGGAAAAAGTAACAATGCCCACCAGCTTCCCGGCACCCGACTGCTACCAAGCGAGAACCACATAAAACAAGCCCTGAGATAAGTAACCAAAAAGTTAACGAGATCCAGCTCTTCGCAACAATATTGTGATTATACTTTCAGAATTTTCCTCTTGAAAATTAAGTAAAAATTACCCCACTAGACAAAGAAGGAAAGCCGTTCCAGTAAAAATGGAACGAGTTCCCGTTCCACTTCCACCGAGGCAGAATGGAACTGCGGCGTTCCTTCGTCCCTCCTAAAAGGAACGTGTTCCAGGAACGCCGTTTCTTGGAACGCCGTTCCGTACAACACTGATTGCATCGCGATGCTTTCCCAGGCTTAAGTATCTTGATACATTTGTTGTCAAGAATTTACTAGGTCTAAGAATTGATTATATGGGACCGCCACATTACATCCTCTAAAAAAGGGCCGGGGGCGTATTTGACACAATTAAAAGTATAATGTTCCAAGCAAGAAATGAGGCGAAACAGGGCTAATTTCGTTCAGGCTACAACCACGTATATTACGAATTTCGAAGACGGTAATTTCTCTTCTTTAGCAAGGTCAGGACAGTGCCTTGTGAGGGCGGAAGTCCTTCGCTACCTTGACACCCCCCCCCCCCCCCCCCCAGAAAGACGTCGCACTGCTCCAGGAACTCCTTGCCATCAAGGCGGTATTTATTTGTTTAGGCGTCAAAAGAGACAATTTTATCTTTTGCTAGACTGGTACTTTAATCAAATCGGAGGTGCAATGATAATAAGCTCTTTTTCTGATCAGCTAAACATGTGTATTGCTTCAGAATTCTGATTTTCCGATTGCATGCCATATTTATACTCGCAATAAATATGACGTTGTTTGAAATTTATTGCATTATTATATCTATTCCGGGAGCATGGCCTTGTTCGTGGAAAAAAATTATATCACTATGTATCTGTATCGGTATTCTGGAATACTTTCTGTTTTCGTTTTGCGAAAGTATATCAGGAATATCCAATTACATAAAAGACGAATGTTTCTCAGTATCTGCATTTGGGCCCTCGAATGCATGTATCTCGGTATTCGTATCTTGAGATACCGTTGGAGTATCTCTTCTCAGCCCTTTCGCTACCCAAGCAATTTTTGTAGTAAGTAGCCTTTTCATAAATATATGGCTTCGACACATTCCAAACTCTTAGCTGCTTCATATTGCGAAGTATTTTGTCAACGCTATAAAGAAGACATCTCTCAGAATTTTTGCTGTCCCCAATTAATAAGGTATTGGGTGTTAACATCCGCAAATCCTTGCAACTCGTCGCTTTATTTTTTTTTTCTGCGATCTAATATATTTTTAGTAACGGCTATAAAACACACGTTCGAAAACAAAACCGTAATAGCACAGAAAATTCATAAACTAAAAAGATTTTCACTTCATCTTTAAATGTAGGGACGACACGTACCTACAAATATGGGTATGTTAAACGAATTCTAGCGATTGTTGTAAAGCACAAAAAATAAGCCTGATTTTGTTTTCTGAGATGTATAACGTAAGACTAGATATCTAGCTTCGATTCTTTTTTTTTTTTTTTTGCATATTTGTGTTTTAACTGTACTTAGTCATTTTCCCCCCAGAAACAATGCAACCCCAACAAAATCAGATGCAAGAACGCTGGTAATGCTCGCAATGTTTAATTCGTTTTTCACAAATTTCATATTTCCAGTTTTGTTTGCTCGTCAAAACGTGCGTCTACAAAATAGTATAGTTACTGGGTAACCCGCAGGATTCTGCCGTAAACGCTTCAGGAAACTGATCCCTAACCACTTTGATAAATTTGTTTACGCTGCATGGCATAGGGCAGCCAACTATCGGGAACACCTCGGGTTCTGCAGTCCCATTTCTATACAAGATCGTGATCTCGGGTTCACTCTGATCTTTTTTCGTCACCTGGAAGAGCACCAAAGAGCCATAATGTGGTTTTTGGGAAAACGTTTCGTTGAGAGCCATCAGAGTTGCCATGATATTCAGGTCGTGATAAGAGAAAAGCAGGAATTTGCTATGGCGCGTCGCATTTTGTAGTCCTGGGATGGCAACAGGAGCGTTCTTAGTGTTGTTGCCTGCGAGCTGATATCGGTCCTCGAGGAGCGTGGAAATGTCCCTGGAAGAATAAGAAGAATATATGGCAGTTTTATCTTAAGAGCTGGCATTCGTCATGGACGGGGCGAAATACGAAAGTTGATATCGCTCAGTGGTAAGAAAAACATTAGGATTTCTAGAGGGGCGTGCATGGCGTGTTGAGACGAATGGATAGACGATAAGTGCCCTTCCAGGGTCTGAAGGGGGTCATATGGTCATTTTGATTACTTGGATACCATCAGCCGTGCTTGCCGACTATAACGACTGTTTTGAACCAACGGCGTAGATGATAAATAATACTTTAAAAAAAAAACAAGAAAATTAAATACAGTTTTTAAATGGATGGTATTCTCGAGGTTGTCTCATAATATCGAAAATTACGTATTTGGGAACACGCAAAGCTGAAATGTTGAAACGTGGAATGCGGTAGATATACAGTAAAAATAGCTATACATTAAAGATTGTCCAAGTAAAATTTGAATAAATTTGAATTGCGTATTAATATGCGTAACAAAACGCTCTTCTGCTGAAAATCATAAATCGGTATTTACGTTTTTCTGGCATTTAACTGTTCCATTCACTATGTTGTGCATGTAGACCTATTGCTAAATTACCCTCGCATCAAGGAGAATGCAGGGATTGGTGTTCCACGCGCCGCACGTGCTGGCCTCCGCAGTACTAACTTTTCTAAAACAAATGCCTAAAACAAGTTGCATCTTTGTCACGTTCAACCGAGGCGGACCCCGAAATCAGGGGAACAGGACGAACAGGTTACGAAATTCCACCCTATGTGCATATAAATTTACATAAATAAACGAAGCGAAAAGCATAAGCAAACATCCAGTACAGTATAGTCTTGGATCCCTAAAACCAAGTCTCCGCCCCGGGCACTCACGACCTTAAAGTGTCCCTGCTCGTGTGCGCTTGCAGGGGGGCTATGTTGCACGTTTTGGACTCCCTGGCGACTAGGGAGAAGGAAGGGACGTATGTGTGAATGAACGTATCTTAGCAGCACCACGCAACGCGTCATCAGCGAACCTACCGATCAACATCCAAAGAGCGTTGGTAACGGCACTTCTTTCTCCCTAGTCCCCTGGGAGTCCGAAACGTGCAACGTAGCCCCCTGATCTCTTTCCCTGAAGAAGATCATCATCTTGCCGCTCTGGCGAAAGACAACTCGTTGGTTTACGGTAGACTCCCGGGAGCGGGCTTCGGGTGGGCTTCCTCCCGAGCGTAGCCGAAGTCGCTGTGCTGTTCAACGGACCAGCGCTGTCTCGTTACTCTAGATACTCGTTCCACGCCTCTTCTTCCTTCCTTTGTCACACACCACGCCTTGTTCGTCTTCTCGTCTTCTTCTCTTTTCTTCTCCGGTTAACAATCGTGACAATCTTGCACGCGCGTTCGCGAACGCTTTATTTTGGTTATTTACTTCGAATCTCTTATACGGGGAGGGCGTGCCCGTGCGGCGTGTGGAACACCAATCCCTGCGTTCTCGTTGATGCTTGGGTAATATAGCAATAGGTCTATAGACGCTTTGCAGCAGCTGTGCATGGGCGCCGCCATAACTGACCTTCAATTGTTGTTCCCTCTTATTCAGTTCGCTTCACTTCACCATTGCCACAGCAGGTCAGGTTATTGCCACTTTAAGTGCTACTGTGTCCTTCTCCCCAGCTAGGCCCTTGTGGAGACTCGTCAACGCCCGCTTCAGTGACTCGGCATCTCGGTAAGACAAGAGAAGGGCGGCTATGGCGGCTCAATCTGGCGCGTGTGTAAAGTGTCTATAGGATACAAAAAATCGTCTCCGCAAAAGGCACCTTTTATGTTTTTCTGTTGCTGCCTAATTAAACTACTGCGCCGTCTTATATGCGCAATGTTATTTATAATTGCAGACCACATCACAGGGTAAACACAAACAATTAAAAAGGAACAGGCCTGTGTCTGTTTGCTTTGCTCTTAGTTCACGATATTCTGGGGCCGATCCACTCTTCCGCACGGAGGAAATGTGTAGCGAAATACACGTATATGCCCTTCCATACCACTCCAACGCGCGTATCGTGTACGGCACGTTTTGAGGAAAACTACAATCTTGCTTGTAAGCTATAATCTTTAAGCGGAAGAAGATAGGTGCGGACGCCAGAGAAAGTTGACATCGGGACATAGTGAAAGCCTGCCTCCTTGCTTTTGGCATGGATGTTAGACCCTTTTCATGGCAAACGTCACCAGGCGGTGCTCTAGTCTTTGACTTCCAGATCAGAAAAATAATGGACAAAGTACACCCTAACACAGCTGCTTGAATTGTCGATGAAGCGTTCAACAACCAATTATCCAGTTGAACGCCAAAAGAACGAAGAAGCACGAGATCTGTTAAAAAAAAGTATAGGATATTCTTATAAACCAGCTTGGGCCTCCTCCAAGACGTTAAATTGTACAACCGAAGGAAATCTTTAACTTTGTTGTCCATGTAGCATTTATGCTTTCCAGCAATGCTCACATAAGCAAGCTTAACAGGCTTCCAAAGACGGAGCTACCGGAAGTCGTTTGGAACGCAAGCGGCTGTTCATATTTGTAAACAGCAAAAGGGTCAATAGTAATACGTGAATTCGATTCCGGTTACAGTGACTCCTAACATACGATTTCAAACGTGCGTTACTTCGCGCCATCTTTGCAGCGGACGCTGCGGGCTGATATTATTGCGTGATAAACTCTAGACGGGAAAGTATGGCAATCGCGCGGACGAGACCTTGATTCAGCCTACCAAGCGGACTGTCCTTTCTGATTTCCCAGCAGCGCTACTCTGCACTCGAAAGACCGGTTTACAAATACAGCGAAGAACTCAGTTAGCGCCTCATAAGTGCTCTTGGCTGCGCTCATGTTGCACCGACTTGCGCGTGACGTAGCGCTCGGTTAGCGCTCCAGAAGCGCTTCAGTAGGCGCCCAGTTAGCGCTTCAGTAGAGCAGTGTAAGCGCTCTGAGGCTCCTTGTGTCGTGCTTGCTGCTGCGGAACAGCACGTGCACGGCGATTCCGTAGTTGTTTTTTCTTTGGCACTGAAATAACAGGAAGTAAAAGAGCCGCTCTTCAAGCAGACGGTCGGGCAGACGATCCAGAGCCATAGACTTTGAGCGACTAATTGATTGGGTACGACCTCGTCGCTTTCTCTTCGACATGCGTGACCCTGGTTTCGAAGACACGCAGTTCAAAAATATAATCCACCTTCGAAAGAGCTCTGTGTCTCGGTCCCTCAGCCTGGGAACAACGTTCGCCAGGTACCCGTCGGTATCTCGGTGGCGAAAGGTTTCACGCACCAGAAGGCTCTTCTGGGCGTTAAGCCGTCCACAGACATATGCACTAATTGCGTATTTAACAGCATTTGTCGCGTTTCTATTTCAGCGTCCCATATGTCCACCATGATGCTGCCGATGCACACCCAACCACGGGAACCGGAACCGCAGTGCACGCGCTAATTCGCAGCAGTAACTGCGGCGCGAGAAGCGCTAACAAGGCGCTACTGAAACGCTAACAAGGTGCTACTGAAGCGCTGACAAGGCGCTAAAAAAGCGCTAATCGCGCGCTATATTAGAACTACGTCACGCACTAGGAGACGCCACATGAGCGCTCTTTCAGGCGCTCACGTAGCGCTGACTTAGCGCTCCGCTGTATGTGTGAACAGACCTTTAGTGAGCACGCCAGAATGTACGATAGAAAGAGAATAGGCGAGAGCAGGACGCCACAGGTGTGGAGTTGCTATCGACTTCAGGCTTTGACTGCACTTTAAAGGCTTAATCGAGGGACCACTCACTCCAGTTTTGTCAAAAGCAAGCGATCGTCACATCTCTTCTAGCCCAGCGTATCGGAAAGACTAAAGCCACTTCATACGATGGTGTAACGACATGGTCTGGAGAACACCACCCGCTATTGTTTGACGATCCAGGCGTCGCCATCGTATCATCGAAAAAGCCAAAAATAAACATAAAAGCAAGTGTGAGACGAACGAAGAGTGGGAACAAAATGCCTGTACCGTCCGTGGGCAGTAAACTGTAGAAGCATGTAGAAGCCAATGCTACCAATCAAACCACTCAACTACTTGGTTTAAGTTTTTTTTTTTTCGGCATTCAAATATAATTGGTCGCTTTGATTAACGTCAGGGAGAAATTTGTCTCTCCACTAAGTAATTTCCAGGTGTCATTTGTATTTAACAAAACAGAACACCAATATCATTGTGAAAAGTGCAGACTAAACATTTAAGTAATTGTTGCCAACCTACGCAAAAAAAATGAAAACATTAGTTCGTCAACTAAACGTCTGTTCGTTTAGATAAAAAGAAAACACTTAATCTTGCAGCACCCCTGTTCATTCCGCAATCATACGGGTGTTTATTTATTTCTGAAATAAATGTTAAACTGTGAATTTAGCGCCAGTACTGTCTAATTCTTTTCTCGTGCACCCGCTATTTTGTTCGCAGTATCCTTTCTTTTAAGCACAAACATACACGCCCGCGTCGGCATTTTGAATTATTGCGAAAGATACGAAACAAGGCTTACAATAGCGCGCATTGGGCCAAGTCGGCACATCTCAAGCAGCCACGTGAAGGACAGGGAGCATTGTACCTCCGCAATGTTTGCAGGCCACTAATAGCGTCTTGTCAATGGGTAATTCTTGGCATGAATGTTCTGGTGAGTTAAGTGCAACCCGTCAACCAAAAAAAAAAAAAAAGTGGTATCCAGAGGATTAGGCCGATGGGGTTCTTCGCCGTACAAGATTTATTGCAACACTGCCGGAGCCATCGGGTGACCGAACACCCGGGGTACAAGGTTACGGCGGTGAAAGGTTAAAAGGCGTAGACAAACAGGACGAAAAAAGGCACACGTACGACACGGACAGACGCGTGTGTCTTTTTTCGTCCTGTTTGTTCGCGCCTTTTAACCTTTTAATCTGATATGAACCAACTAGCCCCCACCAAAGTTTTATTACACCGGTAGCATGGCGTCACAAGAACGGGGTCCCGAGGTGCGTGAGCACGCTCTCCGCGGTACGCGCTTATTGTATCACCAATACAACATTTCCCCAGACTTGGTAAAAAAAAAATAAAAAATACACCCTTCGACGGCGGTCACAGGAACGTCCGCGCGAATTATTGCGATAAAACAAACCCACACACGAAAGAAACCTGAAGTATTTACGGTTTTAGATAAGAATACGACGGCACACTTTCCTTCTTTATGGCGAAAACCTATCAGGCAAACGCCGGTGTCGGAGAGGGTACCGATGAAGTGTTCCTTGAAGCTGTGGTAAGGGGGGGGGGGGGGGGGGGCGCATAGGGAGTTGATCCAGTTTCTTGCCCCTCGAACATCGATGGCTGACCTGCAGGCGGCTCGTTCTCAAGCTCCCCTTGCCCTCGGGGTGACGATGTTGGCAGGGCACTCGGTACAGCAAGTCGCCCTCTGGCGTCTCCAGGGTAAAGGTCTCCCGCAATCGCTGATAGTCTTGGTGTCGCCACCACACGAAGGTTCCCCTCGGCGTAGTCACGCGGAGCCTGTAAAACACTGGTCCCGACCGAGCCACGACAAATCCGGGAAACCAGCAGCTCGCCGGCCGGAAGTTCTTGACATAGACCTTATCCCCAAGTACGAGATGTTGCGAATGACCGCTGTGTTTCACCTGTAGCATATCCTGCTTGCAGTGAACAATTTCATCGATGCAGGGTCGAAGTCTATCCAGCCGGGTAGTGAGCCGCCGTCCAAGTAGCAACTCCGCCGGACTCTGAAGGGTTGTGGCAACGAGGTACAGGGGCTTAGAGTGATAAACCGGAAGTTCGGAAGTGGCACCCACCCCGGTTGCCGCCATGTTTTACGCAAATGTGACCACTCGTCACGTGACCTCACAAGAACCGTGACGTCACAGTTAAGATGGCAGCGCCCAGAGCTGGCGGATGCGAGTTTGTTCGGTGCGTGGCAGCCGTGATGTGCAGCTGCTTTCCGACGATTTCGGGCTTTTTCGTGCTCGCTGACGTAGGTATAATGTGAAGATATGAAGGAATGAGACTTTATACACTTTTTGCGCAAGATCGCTCTGGATCATCTGGATATTAACACCTGTGAGACAGCATCAGCCGTATCGCCGTACCGGTGCTCGGATTCGGGATCTGTTCGAGGATCGATAGAACTTTGAGTGCTTTTTGCATGAAATTTTCGCATTCTCTTAGCTTTGTTTGAACGTTGAAATGTCTGAAAATCGACGCGAAATGTATGTGTCGGATGTAGGGCCTAGGGGAATTTGAGAAGTACATAATCTCAGCAACTTTTAGCGAGGAAGCTTCTGCGATCTTTGTACCCTTTGTGCTAATCGACGATTCTACATTCGACCGCTTTTCTTCCTTTTTTTTTGGTGAGTGCGAAGTGCACACTTATTTTCAGTTACAAGGATGACGTTTTATTGAGTGTGGGGATGAATAAATCGTTGCAGGCACCTGCTTCAAAGCTATTCGACTTGCAATAGGGTCAACTGTTTTGGTCTTGTTGAATTAACCTGAGACTGGGCTAGAAAAGAAACATCAAAACGTAGAAGGGACAGAAAATAGACAGGACTACGTCTGAGCCTGAGACGTCGTCCTATCTATTTTCTGTCCCTTCTACGTTTTGATGTTTCTTATCGGCCCAGTCTCAGGTTAATTCAACATGGTTAATATTCACCAGCTCGCCTGCACCCTTGCGATATTTTTGTTATATTTTACTATTTCGGTGTATGCATAGATTAACTGCACCTTTTTCTTTTTCGTAGGATTTCTTGCAGCAATACTTTTTTTCATCAAGAGTGCATTGCATTAGTCAGTCAATTATTTACTTGTTGTAAAGTTGACATTTGGGCTTTTGCATCGGGCACTTCTCCTGTAAAGCGCTCTTTTCTGTCCTCTCCTTCTTCTCTCTAGCTTGTGCGCTAAATACCTCAATATATGTACTTGTACTAATTACTTGGATAAGATGATTCATATTTGTGTTCATTCCTTGCCTGAAGAGCAGTCTTGTTGAAAAATGTTGACCATTCCTTTCGGTCTCTTCAATATACTTTTTTGAAAAGTATGGCTTGCCTATACTTTGTATCATTGTAACCTGGAAATGTGCAACCGCCACAGCCCCCTCGAGCCAATAAGAAAGACAGAGCGCGGACATAACAAGAATGTTATGTCCGCCATCACTGTGAACTCGGCTCAGCGCCTATTGGACTCTAATGCTGCTTTAGCATTCTACGTGAACTGGGGCCCATTTGTGTGCTTTACGCCGAAAAAAAAAATGGTAACAGTTGTGTTGCTTGATGGGGTTCTGCAAAGGGTCTCTTGTGTCATACGTTTATGAAGTGTCCTGCTATATAACAATGCATCAACACAAACTATTAAAGTATATGCTTGGAGGTGTGTTTGTTTTTGCAATCAACAAGTTACAGTAGTGTGCTTTAATGTTGTTATCATGTGTGTAGTTTTAAGTATCCTCTTTGCAATGCCTACGAAGGCTTCTGGAGGGAATAAATTAATAAATAACATTTTCACATCACTGGAGTTGGTTTTCGGATGTCCCACATGTTCAGGAGAAGTGGAATGAGTCCAGCCTAATGCAACAAGTCTGCCAGTCTGGTATGTCCCATTAATTAATATTGAAGGGTCAGAGATGCGAGTGTCCTCAAAAGGACCTGCACGTGCGGTGAACACAATTCTTGGTGTATAAACTCTCAAGACGTAAAGGCAAGCGGAAATATGTTTATCTGGTTAGTGTATCAAATATGTTTATTTCCACTGGATTACATAATTATTGATTCTTAGTTAATGGTTCCAGAACGAGTTCTTTCTGCGACAGTCTCCTGTCAGGCGTTCAGTCGTAATACCTGTGGACCTTGTTGTGGGATGACGCTCCTGGCACGTCGGTGTTCAGTTTGGCCGAGTAGCAACTTCGACCGACTGATGCCATCTTGTGATCATACGTCATGTGCGGCCACTGACATCTGATGCACTGAAGCTGCAGGGCTGGCTTCTAATACGCAAAATTTTCCTGGTAGCTTTCTGCATCAAAGTAGCAAGCTCGGGCATGAATTGCTTATGTGGCTGTGCCTTTTGCTGTACCGTTGACTTGATAGCTGGCAACAATGTTTGTTTGCTATCCAAGCCATTTTACTTCCATTTTGAAATGAAGATTCATTCTGCATCCCACGACCACTGCCACTTGTGTAAGTCTTGTGTGGCATAGTGAAGTCTCGTGATGCTTGCAGTCCACTTTTGAGAGCAACCAACCATTCTATTTTTTTAAATCACTGAGCGGCATTCTCCCTCAAAGTTGGAAATTGTGTGTTTCGTGGCGTGGACACGAATAATTAGTGTCAGCAAATTATTAGGTATTGTTCTTGGACGACAACCGTCACCAGATCAACTCTTCTTGCATTGCCGCTCACCTGCTTTGCCATGCTTACCTCCCGTCCAGATGAAGTAGATCACGAGCTTCGGGGTAATGTCGGCAACAGCGACAAAGACCGCCGAAGAGAATCCTTAATCTTCCGCAGACGCTCGTCGAAATGAGGTCGAGGGTCGTTCGCACGAATTCTTGCAGGCCAATTCATTGGTACGGGCATCTCCAGTAGACATGGTCGGCCTCATGCAGCGGTAGCAGAGTGGTTTCCGGTCGGCCAATCGCAGTACCTCTGTTTTCCTTGGTGTACTTTTTTCAGCGCGGACCTACACTGGTTCTTCCCGATGTCGGGAATGCTTCGGCGTTGGGGTGTCTCGTTGAATTCGCATTGAATAGTAACGGGTAGCCGGTGGTGGTCGTTGTGAATTTGTGGCATAAGTTGCCCTCGGTTCGTCAGATGCCGCTTTGCTCGAAGCAGTCTCCAGTAGAAATGCCTGTCGAACTTCTTCTGAAACAATCTCGGTGATCAAAATAAAAGCCGTGCAACTGATGGCGGGGACTAGCTTCCTTATCTCCTCCTGGACACCGTTGTGGATGATATCACGGATGTCTGGGGCCTGGCGTCGAAGTTGCAGCTGGATGACTGGAGTGTCGAGACGTTGGGGAGTTGTTGATAGTGACAGGCTCGGGCCTGCAATGTACATTCAATGTTGGAAGCCTCATTGATATGAACCCTTCGACTGGTGTCGTGGGGTTGCGGACAAGGCTACCGAAGGTGGTGTCCCTCAGATGAGGGACATGGAATTCTTAGTTTCTTGTCTTTTGTAGCATCAGGGTTGGCGTGGGTGCTCGATCAGAAGCAAAACATCCTCCACGAAGGTGGTGGCACTCTAGTTGGGGCCGTGTACTCGACAGTATCAGGAATTTGGCTCTCTCTCGTCAATGTTGGCTGATGAACGTGCACTTCAGCTCGATCTTGCAAACTTCCGACGACGTTAAGGAGGATTCGTGGTTCTCAAACCAGTGCCTCGCAGTTTCTTCCATGAGAAGTATAGGTTCTGCAGGAGCTGGTTGTCCATCTTCCCACTGTGGCGGGCGACACGGTCATATTGCCGCGCCCAGGGCTGAGAAAGCAACGCTCGGTCACGGACCTCCAGAAAGTTCTCGTTTATTCATGTACCGCACGTAGCTTCTATCATTTATTCCTGATTTTGTTTTCTAGAAAGTGCGTGTTCATTCTCGCCCGATCACGCGACGCTCGAGCCGCTTTCGCCGAATCTTCGAGGTAGCGACGCACTCTAGATAAGAGGCCGCCCGCGACCTTGTCGAGTCAGTTTCGCCCCAGCGCTCGACTCTGCTGTCTCGGCGACCTCGACGCTCGCGACGCTTTGTTATTATTTTCTATTCTCTCTTTGTTTTGGCACAAGTTCGCCACATTAAACGTTCAGTTCTTCCTGTTTATTTATTGTTATTCTGGTCACCACCCGTGACATTTTGGTGGAGGTGCGGGGTACCGCATGCCTGTACAGCGTTCCCGTCCAAGATCCCGCAGTGCAAGTCCGGTACCAAGCCCAGTGAGAAGACCACTCCCCGCGGAACCCGAAACTCGGACCAACCGGCGCATCAAGGGAGAGGATCCTGAATACGGTTTGCTACTGGACAAGCCCAAGCCGAAGAAGACGACGATGGCCGACCAGGCGCAGGCCCCGGCTGCTCCTGCCGTCGTATACCTGCCCGTCGCACCCAAAACTCCGACGCCGTTCCACGGAGACGCACACGAGGACATCGAGGACTGGTTCCAACAGTACGAACGAGTGGCCCGTCATAACGGGTGGACACCAGAACAGTGTCTTCAAAATGCCTACTTTGCCTTGGAAGCAACCGCCCGGAATTGGTTCGAGAACCACGAAGCATCGATCACTTCCTGGGAGCAACTCAAGGCTGAGTTACGAAGAACATTCTCGAACCAACAACGAAGAGAACACGCGGAAGAACTTCTACAAACGAGGATCCAAGGACCTAACGAGAGCGTCGTTAGCTTCGTGGAGGATGTCCTGCGACTCAGCAACCGCGCCGATCCTCAAGCCTCCGAAGCAAAGAAGCTGAGAATCCTGATGCGAGGCGTCAAGGAAAACATCTTCGGCGGCCTTGTGCGAGCCCCGCCTATCACAGTCGAAGGATTCATCACGGAGGCAACGAACATTGAACGTGCCCTTCAAGCACGGGCCTCCCATTACCAGCGACTTCCCGGCGTCGCTGCCCTCTCGACTTCCAGCTACAACAGCCCGGACCTCCGCGAGATTATCCGGGATGTCGTGCGGGAGGAAATCAGGAAGCTACTACCTGCTGCCACAAGCCCGGCTACGCCCTCAGTCGCCGAGATTGTCCGCGAAGAACTGCAGCAGGCGCTGCAGCCACAAGTTCTCGCCAGCGCCGCTCCTGAACCACCGAAGCTGAGCTACGCCGCAGCTACCCGACGACCACCCCCTGCTCACCCGTATACGGCACCACCTCGACGTGAACCTCCAGCGCCGCAGTATTCCCGACGCCACGAAGATCGGGCGTACGTTCGCCCAGAACAAGCTGCGCCACGAAAGACCGACGTGTGGAGGTCGGCCGATCGACGCCCGTTGTGTTATCACTGCGGTGAAGCCGGCCACATTTACCGTCGATGCCCCTACCGACAACTGGGGCTGCGCGGGTTCCACCCGAACGACCCGCGCCCAAGGTACGACGAACGTCCTCGTGACATCGAGGAGTATCTCCGACGTTCGCCATCTTCAACGCCGCTCCGCCGTGAGTCCCGCTCACCGTCGCCCAGACGTTCAGCGTCTCCAGCGCCACGACCCCGCCGAGAGAGCCTGTCGCCCTTGCGTCGCCGGGAAAACTAAGTGCGGCAACGCCTGGAGGTGCCGTTGCCGAAGACGACCCGAGTAAAGAGCCTCCAAGAACGCCGGAGCGCTCCCACTCTCCCGACGCCACGCATCACTACGATGCGCCTGCAACGGTGTCCAACAACCTAAACGTCGTCATCGACGGCCACGACGCATCGGCACTCGTGGACACCGGAGCAGACTACTCAGTCTTGAGTGGGAGGCTCTCCCGCCGCCTTCGAAAAGTCATGACGCCGTGGGAAGGACCCCAAATACGAACCGCCGGAGGACATCTCATCACACCAGTCGGGAGATGCACTGCTCGCGTCGAGATCCACGGTGAAACGTGCCCTGTCAAGTTCGTCGTTCTGCAAGACTGTTCGAGGGACGTTATCCTCGGAATGGACTTCCTCTGCGAGTATGGCGCCGTCATCGACCTCGGAGCAAACCGGTTGACGCTACGAAAACCTGTTTCACCACCGGAGGAACCCATAGCGACGTCGTCTGCGGTCCGAGTCCTCGCAAGCCACGTGAACTTACCGCCGCGGTCGAGTGTTTTCGTACCCGTCGGGATCACCGAAGCTTTCTGCGGCGAAGTTCTGCTCGAAGGAAGCCTCCAGTTGCTTCTTGGAAGAGGAATAGGCGTCGCAAGAGGAGTTGCTGAACTTCAGGATGGCCGCACTGTGGTCCTCGTGACGAACTTCCGAAATGAAGCGCAACACCTCACAAAAGGTGCAGCCGTGGGCCAGGTCGAGGAACTCCGAAACTCCGCCGCTATCGCCGCCATTACTCACGAATCCTCGCCACCCCAGCAAGACAGTACGTCGCCAGCGCAGCTCGACATTGACCCTAAGCTTCTGGGCCTTAAACGACGACAGCTCAGTGACCTCCTCACCGAATACCGCGACTGCTTTGCCACGTCGTCAAAGGTGCGCCAAACCACCGTTGCGAAGCACCGCATCGTTACCGAGGACGACGCGCGGCCTGTGCATCGGTCACCGTACAGAGTCTCCGCTAAAGAAAGGGAAGTGATCCAGGAGCAAGTTCAAGAGATGCTGAACGACGACATAATCCAACCTTCAAGCAGTCCCTGGGCCTCTCCAGTCGTACTGGTTAAGAAGAAGGACGGAACGCTTAGGTTCTGCGTGGACTACCGGCAGCTGAACGCGGTGACGAAGAAAGACGTCTATCCACTCCCCCGCATCGACGACACGTTAGATCGGCTGCGCCACTCCCGATACTTTTCATCGATGGACCTGAAGAGCGGCTACTGGCAGATCGAAGTCGACGAACGGGACCGAGAGAAGACAGCTTTCGTTACGCCGGATGGGCTGTACGAGTTCAAGGTGATGCCCTTCGGACTGTGCACGGCGCCAGCAACTTTCCAGCATGTCATGGACACCGTACTGGCAGGACTGAAGTGGCAGAGCTGTCTCGTCTACCTCGACGACGTCATAGTGTTTTCCAGCGACTTCGACGAGCACCTGCGACGACTACGAGCTGTTCTCCAAGCCATACGGACCGCCGGACTCACCCTGAAGCCGTCAAAGTGTCGGTTCGCCTATGACGAGCTGAAGTTCCTAGGTCACGTGGTCAGTAATGAAGGCGTTCGCCCCGACCCAGAGAAGACTCGCGCCGTCGCAGCATTTCCAGCGCCGACGGACAAGAAGGCCGTGCGAAGGTTCCTTGGGCTATGTGCCTACTATCGGCGCTTCGTTCGAGATTTCGCAAGGATTTCCGCACCGCTCACAAACCTCACGAAGGACGCCGAGAAGTTCGAATGGGCCGAGGAGCAGCAGCAGGCATTTGACGAGCTGAAGCGACGACTGCAGGCGCCTCCTGTTCTTGGATATTTTGACCAGGATGCGGAAACCGAGATTCACACAGACGCAAGCAACGCAGGACTTGGCGCGGTACTGGTTCAAGTACAAGAGGGCACCGAGCGAGTCATCGCCTACGCAAGTCGGACATTGTCCAAGGCGGAGCGAAATTACTCCACGACTGAAAAAGAATGCCTTGCGGTCGTCTGGGCGATCACGAAGTTTCGTCCGTACTTATATGGAAGTCCGTTCCGCGTAGTCACGGACCACCATTCGCTCTGCTGGCTTGCGAACATCAAGGACCCGTCAGGACGCCTTGCGCGATGGAGTCTCCGACTACAAGAGTTCAACATGACAGTAGTCTACAAGTCAGGCCGCAGGCACAGCGACGCCGACTGCCTGTCCAGAGCTCCCGTAGAAACACCCTCCGACAGCAACGACGACGATGACGACGAGTGTTTCCTGGGCGCAGGGAACAGCGACGACATGGCCCGACGTCAACGAGACGATCCTGAGCTGCGCGCACTAATAGAGTACCTGGAAGGGCGTGGGAGTGCCATACCACGCGTTTTTTCACGAACCCTGCCGACCTTCGCCATTAGACAAGGAGTTCTCTACAAAGAGAACTTCGGCAACAACAACTCCACGTGGCTGCTGGTAATCCCGACCGACCTTCTAGAGGAGATCTTCCAAGCCTGCCACGACGACCCGACGTCCGGACACCTTGGTTACAGCCGGACACTGGCCCGTATTCGTGAAAAGTATTACTGGCCCAAGCTCCCCAAAACCGTCCACCTATACACACGATCATGCCATGAATGCCAGCGACGAAAGAAACCTCCAACGAGGCCGGCCGGACTCTTGCAGTCAATTCCTCCGCCAACGGCACCCTTCCAGCAGATCGGAATGGATCTACTTGGCCCTTTTCCGCCGTCGACGTCAGGTAATCGCTGGATCATCGTCGCCACAGATTATCTCACGCGATACGCCGAAACGAAAGCCCTTCCTTTCGGAACTGCTGTGGAAGTTGCCAAGTTTTTCATTGAATCCATTGTCCTCCGGCACGGCGCTCCCGAGGTCCTGATCTCAGACCGTGGATCCTCGTTCATGGCCCAGCTGACACAAGATGTCCTTCGTCTCAGCCACACCAGCCATCGTCGCACCATGGCGTACCACCCTCAGACCAACGGGCTGACGGAAAGACTCAACAAGACCATCGCCGACATGATTTCCATGTACGTCGACGTGGAGCACAAGACATGGGACGAGGTGTTGCCGTATGTCACCTTTGCCTACAACACGGCCGTACAAGAGACCACCGGAGTGACACCCTTTCAACTGGTGCATGGGCGCAAGGTAACGACAATGCTGGACGCTATGTTACCCCACGAACCGGCTGTCGACGCAAGCGACGACGCCCAGGTGGTTGCCCAAAGGGCAGAAGAAGTCCGTCAGCTCGCCAGACTCCGGATTCAAGCCCAACAACGTATCGACACTGGCCGCTACAATCTTCGTCGTCGGGACGTCCACTTCCAGCCCGGAGACAGGGTTTGGGTGTGGACGCCGATTCGTCGTCGCGGTCTCAGCGAAAAACTCCTGAAGCGCTACTTTGGGCCCTACAAGATCATCCGACGCCTCGGCGATCTGAACTACGAAGTTCTACCCGACGGAACGCGTCCATCTACAAGACGTCAGCCGCGACCCGAGGTGGTGCATGTCGTCCGGCTGAAGCCGTATTACGAACGATAGGACTCTCCACTCTCGTCGACGAGTGAACTGTGGACTGTGAACTCCGGCTAGCAATTCTGCTGTCCTTTTGTTTTTTTGTTTTCCGTTTTTGTGCTGCATCGGGACGATGCACTTTTAAAGGGGGGATAATGCCGCGCCCATGGCTGAGAAAGCAACGCTCGGTCACGGACCTCCAGAAAGTTCTCGTTTATTCATGTACCGCACGTAGCTTCTATCATTTATTCCTGATTTTGTTTTCTAGAAAGTGCGTGTTCATTCTCGCCCGATCACGCGACGCTCGAGCCGCTTTCGCCGAATCTTCGAGATAGCGACGCACTCTAGATAAGAGGCCGCCCGCGACCTTGTCGAGTCAGTTTCGCCCCAGCGCTCGACTCTGCTGTCTCGGCGACCTCGACGCTCGCGACGCTTTGTTATTATTTTCTATTCTCTTTTTGTTTTGGCACAAGTTCGCCACATTAAACGTTTAGTTCTTCCTGTTTATTTATTGTTATTCTGGTCACCACCCGTGACAATATTGTTCAATCCAGCCCTCGACGTATTATGCACTGTGAAAGGGCATCAGAGTGCAAGGTGCGACGGGCATACAAACGATGGTGGGAGCGGACGTGGTTTGCTGCTACAGGTTTGTCATTGTTGGCTTAGTCAGCTTCGGTTTTTCTGGCAAGAAACCTAATTCCGGTGGTTCTTGCTGGTAGCAGCGACTGGCTTGGATTTCAAGTTCTTCGTGGTGTATTTCCGAGTTTCGTCCTTGTGGTACTCGCTCGTCTTGCAGTTTTTCTGCCGGGCTGGGGATAGGACTTGGTTCACGGCTCGCCGGGGGTTTAAGACTCGAGATAATGTGCCACCCGTGTCTCTTTATCGGGCAACTCGGCTGAGGAGCCGCCAGGGTCCACACAGAGTGAAGGACTATGGGTAAAGTGCGCAGCACCTCCACCAGAACATACAATGACAGCTGAGCATGGCCTGGAACTTTCCAGAATGGTAAATATTGATAGAAAATAGGACTGGAGCAAGCATCCGTGACAACATAACAAAACAGACAGAAAAGAGTCTATCCTGACCACTAAAGAATTAGGCTGCATTGCTTTAGTGACATTCTAACCGAATAAATCCTCTCCTTCGGGGTCTGGCGACTGCCGTGGACGAGCTGAACTGAAATCAATGTGGGACCACTTTTCTGGTAATGAGCCGCTGCAGACTGTGGTCGCAAAGCGGCGTGAACGGGTGGACTGGGTAGGTAACATGCGTGATGAAATGTCCCTACAGCTTGCAATTCGCGTAAATAGTGTTGATGAAACTTTGGTGTCGACGAAGCGTGCGACAGACCAGCGGAATCAATACCAACTGCAACAGATGTGCTCCGTGAAAGTGCACGTCTACGCCAGAACAATTTAGTAGGCAGCACAACATCACCTAAAGCAAGGCACAGGAACTACCAGCTTGAAGGCAGCTCTTCGGCGCGCTGCACACCTGTGCTCCGTGAAAGTGCGCGTCTACGCCGGAACAATTTAGGAAGCCGCACAGTATCATTTAGCACGGCACGGGAACTACAAGCGGCAAGGCAGCTCTCCGGTGCACCGCACAACCAAAGTGAGCCTTCGGTCATTTGAACGAAGCGGCACCACGATTGCACACTGCCAAGCACGACTCACGCAATTTCCGTCGCTAAACTGTGTATCCAAATATATTGCACACGCTTTACTGCAGATCTCGAAGGTTCCGATGGTCAACGAGAGCACAGAAACGACGTTTCTCGTTAACCTAGCGGTGTTCGAATCAATCCGAGGTCCGAGCAACGTAGGGCCGATTGTCTCCTTCGTGGCAATATCCCCGTCGGTCAATGACAAAATGCACACCGTTTCTTCGTATTTTCACGTTATACTTACGTCAGACGCCACGCTGAACTCTGAAGTCGCTTTCGATCGGCCTCATACAACCTCATATGACGGCTTCCGCGTCTAAAATCAACTCGCCGAAACGAACGACAACAAACAAAGCAACCAACAAGCTCCGGCCAATGCTCCGGTCCAGCTGGGGCCAGCCGCTGCATGGGCGCTGACATCTTTCCTGTGACGTCACGTTTTTGGTTTGGTCATGTGACGAGTGGTCAAATTTGCGTGTATCCACACGACGGACCGGGCCGCGGACCGATTCATCACGTGACGCGCGGCCCGCGGGCCGCCCGGCTGCAATGAGCATCCACACGGCGGACCAAAAGAGCAGACGACAGAGTGAACGGGCCGGTCTAACCCTCGACCTCACAGCTCCACCAAACGCATGCAGCGAGCTCTTTGAGGCTATTTGCAAGGAGCCAAGATGGAGGTTGAACGAAAGAGACGTTTGGCCGCGGTGGCCCTAAGTGAACCGAAAAGGGCATGCACCTATTGTCCCACAGAGCGGGGAATTGCTTCATGAGCGCGATGAAGTAAAAAGTTGAATCGTCGCACCATGCCGCCATCGTCGCACAACAAAAGGTTCGTCTTCTTCGTCTTCAACAGTTGGCGCCAAAAGGACACGACTTATGATTTGCCAATCCAAACAACAAAAGTCAGCTTGTTGCCAGACTTAGCACTTCAATTATACTAAAAACGCCGCGGTCCGCCGCCAAGGTCCGGGCGAGAAAAGTCGCTTGGCATCTCTCACAAGCGCGGGCCGCAGACCGCCGGCGGACGTCGAAAACCGGTGACGTAAGATCACGTGATGCGCGGCCCGCGGACCAAAACAGCAATTTGGTCCGTCGTGTGGATACACCTTAACTTTCGAGTGCAGACCGGAACCCCGGTTTATCGCTCTAAGCCCCTCTACCTCGTTGGGTTGTGGAGTGAGGTGGGTTCCTTTAAGTGAACAAGCAATTTTCCCGTCACAGGGACAGGGGTCGATCTGGCATGCCGTTTCGTAAAGCTTCTTTTAGGATACGAATGAAGCGCTCGGCCAGTTCGTTAAGGTGTATCCACACGACGGACCGGGCCGCGGACCGATGGATCACTTGATGCGCGGCCCGCGGGCCGCCCGGCTGCAATGAGCATCCACATGGCGGACCAAAAGAGCAGACGACAGAGTGAACGGGCCGGTCTAACCCTCGACCTCACAGCGCCGCCAAACACATGCAACGATCTGCTTTGAGGCTATTTGTAAGGAGCCAAGATGGAGGTTAAACGAAAGCCTGGCGTTGACTATTGAGGACGAGGAGGACATAGGTGAACCGAAAAGGGCATGCATCTATTGTCCCACAGAGCGGGGAATTGCTCCACGAGCGCGATGAAGTAAAAAGTTGCATCGTCGCACCATGCCGCCATCGTCGCACAACATAGGGTTCGTCTTCTTTGTCTTCAACAGTTGGCGCCAAAAGAACACGACTTTGGATTTGGATTCCAATATAAACAACAAAAGTCAGCTTGTTGCCAGACTTAGCACTTAATTATACTAAAAACGCCGCGGTCCGCCGCCAAGGTCGGGGCGAGAAAAGCGCTTGGCATTTCTCACAAGCGCGGCCGCGGACCGCCGGCGGACCTCGAAAAGCGGTGACGTAAGATCACGTGATGCGTGGCCCGCGGACCAAAACAGCAATTTGGTCCGTCGTGTGGATACACCTTTACTGGACGGGTGTTAGGGGGCGGTCCTGTCGTGTCTCATGCCGTCCTTTCGCAAGAAACTGTAGAAATCTTTCGAACAAAATAGGGGGCCATTGTCGCTAACAGTAACATCTGGCAGACTGAAACGACTAAACAGCTCCCTGAGCTTTTCATTAGTAGCTTCAGCCGAGGTGGTGTTCATCACTAAAACCTCGGACCACTTGGAGTGGGAGTCGACGCTCACCAGACACCTGTGGTTTTGTTTGGGTCCCGCAAAATCCAAGTGCAGCCTTTGCCGCGGACGAGTTGGCCAAAATTAAAGATGCAGCGGGGTTGGACCGGGAAGACTGTGCTGTTGCTGGCACGGGTCGCACAACTTGACGCGGTCTTCGATGTCTGCATCTACCTCTGGCCACCATACATAGCTGCGCGCCTGTTCTTTCATCCCAGCGATTCCCGGGTGCCCTTCATGCAGCTCTTCCAGAACGCGTTCGCGCAGTCCTTGTGGATTCACAACCCTCGTTTCCCACAACAGGCAATTCTGGTGCCAGGTCAGCTGGTTCCTGCTTGCATAGTATCTCTTTAGTCCATTTTCTAGCTTTGTGGGCCATGACGCGAAGAGGAATCTGGCGACTTGAGAGAGCTCTTTATCTTTCGCGGTCATCTGAGCCATCTGCTGGCTACTCACTGGAAAAAAATGCAGGCGGAGATTGAGAAACGCGGCGACGTCATCAACGCAATCCTCTTCTCTGCACTTAGGAACGGGAAGTCGTGACAAACAGACTGCTTCCACGTTCAGTCGTCCCGGCCGGTAAACCAACCGGTACTGGTAGGCGGACAGGGTGGTCGCCCGCCCCTGGAGACGTGCGCCTGCTAGGCGCGAATGCGAGCGTACCTTCGCGTCAATGGAAGAAGACGACGAGTGACAAGGTTTGTGAGTGCTCGTGCTCGTGCAGTTCGGACCGCTGATCGAACCACCAGTCCATCATGTACTGTCCCGAACCTGACCTGTATATATGTACATAGCTTCAGTGTAATTAAATGTACATAACAAATTTGGCGACGAGGAAATCGAAAAAAGCGGGCGAGACTCCGGCAACTCATCATGGTTGAAAGGATATCGCTGACATTTGAAGCTTTCCAGGCAGGTAAGCCGGAGACATGGCCATTATACCTTCAACGGCTGGAATTCCACTTTGAAGCCCATGGGATCGCTACACCCAAGATGAAGCGAGCCGTGTTCTGCAGCGTTTGCGGAGCCGAGACCTATGCAATACTGCATTCCCTCTGCGCGCCAACGACACCTTCAGAGACGGACTACGCTGACATCATTAAGAAGTTGGGAAATCACTTTGCACCAAAGCCCTCGGAGATCGTGGAACGCTTTAAGTTTCATAAGCGGGCACAGCACAGCGACGAACCCATGGCTGCGTACATCGCGGACTTACGCCGTATTGCAGTGACCTGCAACTTCGGAGACGCCCTCGACAGCAGTTTGCGCGACCAGATTGTCTGTGAAGTTAACGATGAGGCCTTGCAACGACGTCTGCTGAGCGAAGCCGAGCTTACGTTGGCTCAAGCGGAGAAGTTGGCAATAGCAGCGGAATGTGCGAAGAACAATGCCATGGAGATTAGGACTACGCCTAAGGACGTCAGCCAAATCCACAGCGTGGCTAAAGATGGACCTGGACCGTCACCGCCTGCACAACATCATGCGAAGCCTGAAACCAAGCAAGCGACTTCCGTGTGCTATCGATGCAACGGGGCACACTCTCCTCAGGATTGCCACTTCAAGAACGCCACATGCCTGTTCTGTGGCCGCAAAGGACATATTGTCAAAGCCTGTCTTCAAAAGAAGGCTAGGAAAAGTCCTCCAAGAGCAAGACGGGGGACGGCGCAAGCTGATCTTTTAGACGGCGATACCACCAAGATGTACGAGCTGTACAACCTCTCGTCCAACGAACCTGCTATCCTCGTAGACGTCGACATCGACGGACAGCCAACAGCGATGGAGGTTGACTCAGGATGCATGTTCTCTGTCATAAGCAGGAGAACAATGGCACGACTTCATATTCCAAATCAGAGGCTGAAACCATCTACGGTTGCGCTACGCACATATACGAAGGAGCCTGTTATCGTCCTAGGAAGAGTACTCGTGGAGGTTAAACACAAAGAAAGGTCGGCAGCTCTGCCACTTCTGGTGGTCAAGGGAGAGTACGCAAGCCTTCTTGGACGAAACTGGTTCAAGCATCTAGGAATCGGCCTCACAGGTGTCCATCAACTCAGGAACACCCAGGAGGGTAGCGGATTCCTGGAGGAGTTCAAGGAAATCTTCGACGCTGGCCTGGGAAAGAGTCGGGGACCACCCATCCGTGTGGAGGTCGACAGATCTGCTGCACCTAAGTTCTGCAAGTCAAGGCAAGTTCCCTATGCGATGCGTCCGAAAGTGGAGCAAGAACTAGAAAAGTTGGTCCAGCAGGGAATCCTTGAACCTGTAAAACACTCAAATTAGGCTACACCGATAGTTCCAATCCTGAAAAAGAGTGGTGAATTGCGGATTTGCGGTGACTATAAAAGTACCGTAAACAAGGCAGTGAAGTGGGAATCTTACCCATTGCCCACGCCAGAGCAACTCCTGAGCAACTTAGCGGGTTGCCGTCGCCTTACACACCTTGACCTTGCACAGGCCTACCAGCAGTTGACCGTCGATGATGAGTCGGCAAAGCTTTTCACCATCACGACGCACAAGGGACTTTTCAAGGTTAACCGTCTTCCATTTGGAGTATCCGTCGCCGTAGCGATCTTCCAGCGTTATATGGAGGAGTTACTTGCCGGAATTGAAGGAGTACTAATTTTTTTAGATGACATACTTATCGGCGGAGAATCCAAAGAACAGCACGATAGACGCCTGCGAGCTGTGCTGCAGCGATTCAAGGAAGACGGTTTACGCCTTAACAAGGCAAAATGTACGTTCAACACCATGCAAGTCGTGTTTTGGGGATTCAGGATTGACAAGGACGGGGTGCGACCAACTGAAGACAAGGTCAAGGCCATTCATGAAGCTCCAGAGCCCAAGAACAAACAGGAACTACAGTCATTCCTGGGCTTGCTTAACTTCTACCATCGTTTCCTCAAGGGAGCTGCTCACACCTTGGAGCCGTTGTACAGACTGCTGGATAAGGGGGCGAGCTGGACATGGACCGTTCTCGAAGCTGAGGCTTATCGCAAGGCGAAAGAACTGCTCAAATCAACGGCAGTTCTGGCTCACTACGATATCAGCAATCCTTTATTATTGACCTGCGATGCTTCGCCTTACGGTCTTGGAGCTGTCTTGAGTCACGTGGCCGACTCTCGGCAAGAGTCACCAATAGCTTACGGGTCCAGAACCCTAAGCAAAGCTGAGCGAAATTACTCGCAAACTGATCGTGAGGCCCTGGCGATCATATATGGTGTCAAAAAGTTTCACCAGTACATCTATGGCCGCCCGGTGACCATAATCACCGATCATAAGCCTCTGCTAGGATTGCTGAGTCCGCACAAGGAAATTCCAGCTATGGTGTCACCAAGAGTTCTCAGGTGGAGTCTAATGCTAGCCGCATACCACTACGATCTGCAGTACCGTCCGGGAAGCAAGATAGGAAACGCTGATGCACTCAGTCGACTGCCTATACCTGCAACAGGGCTGGACGACATTCCAGTCGCAGACGTATGGATGCTAGAGACCGCTCCAGAACAGCCTTGGAACTCCGAAAAAATTGCAGCATCCACGAGAAAAGATTCCGTGCTTGCGTGAGTCCAGCGCTGGATCATGCATGGGTGGCCAGATGACAAGCAACACGAACAGTTCAAACCCTATACAACTAGGAAAGATGAACTATCAACTTATAAGGGATGCATCATTTGGGGAAGCCGGCTTGTTATTCCCAAAGTGGCACAATCCACTGTACTCGACATCTTACACACAGCCCATCCAGGCATTGTAAGGATGAAGGCACTAGCGAGGAGTACAGTCTGGTGGCCTGGCATCGACCATGACATTGAAGAAAAGGCTGCAAATTGCTCCACATGCCAAGAACACAGACCATCAATGCCACGGGCACCAGTGCATCCCTGGGAGACGACGCAACATCCCTGGTCACGTCTACACGTTGACTTTGCAGGACCTTTCAAGAGAAAGATCTTTCTGATCGTGGTCGATTCATTCTCGAAATGGCTCGATGTATGTATTATGAATTCTATGTCTTCCTCAGCCGTCGTACAGAAACTGAGGATGCTGTTTGCCGTACACGGAGTGCCAGACGTCATTGTCAGTGATAATGGCACAGCCTTCGTTTCGGCCGAATTCAAGGAATTTACAAGCCGCAACCAGATTCGACACGTGGCAGTGGCACCTTACCACCCTTCATCGAATGGCCAGGCCGAACGAATGGTGAGAGAAACCAAGGAGGCACTCACTCACATAAATTCAGGCGACGTAAACGTCGATTTGGCGCGATTTTGTTCCGTCAACATACACTGCCACATTCCTCAACGGGCAGGAGTCCTGCGGAACTATTGATGAACCGACGCCTGAAAACAGCATTAGATCGCCTGCATCCAGATTCTCAGTTCCATTCATCATGGAAACAAGAGGACAAGTTTCTCCAGGAAGGGAAGAAGGCACGACTAGTTACAGTAGGCGAAAACGTTTATGCAAGAAATTACTTGTCCGGTGCCAAGTGGACCCCTGGAGTAGTCACAGCCGTGACCGGTCCACTATCCTATAGGATTGAAACCGAAGATGGACGATCTTGGCGTCGCCATGTTGACCAGTTGCGCAGGAGGTCAGCGACAACTTCTGCAGGAAACTCGGAAGATAACTCTTCAGTTGACTTCAGTTTAACTGCTCTACCTGAAGCGGTCTCCGAAGAAGCGGACGTTAGGTCCGATGCCACACCAGCAGTCCAACCAGCTGGTTCTACAACAGTTTCCCCTAGCAACTCTTCGAGACCTCAAAGAGCAACACGCCGCCCTACTTATCTTAACGACTATGTGCCTTAGTCTAGTAGGGAGGAGTGTAAGATATGCGCCTGCTAGGCGCGAATGCGAGCGTACCTTCGCGTCAATGGAAGAAGACGACGAGTGACAAGGTTTGTGAGTGCTCGTGCTCGTGCAGTTCGGACCGCTGATCGAACCGCCAGTCCATCATGTACTGTCCCGAACCTGACCTGTATATATGTACATAGCTTCAGTGTAATTAAATGTACATAACACTCTTCTCTGCACTTAGGAACGGGAAGTCGTGACAAATAGACTGCTTCCACGTTCAGTCGTCCCGGCCGGTAAACCAACCGGTACTGGTAGGCGGACAGGGTGGTCGCCCGCCCCTGGAGACGTGCCGCGGCAATGTTTGGAATTCCCTTCTTGGGGCCAACATTTGTTTGCAGCGGTTCGTTTTCTGTGATTAACAAGAAGGATCGTCCAAACAGGTACACGTGAAATTTCTTCACGCTGAATACAGTGGCTAGTGCCTCTTTTTCTAGCTGGCTGTAGTTTTTCTCACTCGGTGTCAAAGTTCTCGGCGCAAACGCGATAAGCCTGTAGCGACACTCACGGCCTGCTAATGTTGCACAGACGATAACGACGAGGTGGAGGTGCCTCTGCTACGCGCGATATTAAAAAAATTAGTTAGAATCCAAACGCTGTCCCAGCTGGTTCCTTTTGTCCCCGCTCCAACAGATTTGGTGACCCGGAACCGAACTCGCTCCTTCAAGTTCTGCTGCTCCATGGCTCATTCCGTCACGTCGAACGCTCCCTGACGGTGACCCCTCCCAGTCAACCTTGGCAGCGAGCCCCTGGCATGAGGGCTGTCACTAACCGAGCACCCATAACAACTTCGGAAGATTTCAGTCCGTTTCGTCTTGAGGACCATGTCGAGGCCCTGAGTCGTCAGCTTGCCACCCTCGCACCCTTGTCAAAACGCCATCAACGACGGTCGCACTCCCGCCGAAGCCTGTGCTTTTTCTCAACCTTAGTAGAGCGCTCCACTTTTTCCAAGAGCAGTCAAGTTGACTCGAGCTCGGGCATCTGTTGGTACCACCGTACCTTCGTCAACGCTGCCCGCAAGTGCAGCCCAACCCTGCTCTTCGGCGAGAAACTATGAAGACCGGTCACTGACGGCGGCAAATGATACCGGTCAACAGGAGAGTCTCTCTTTTATGTAGTTGACAAGATGGCTGGCCATCACTTGCTGGTCGACACGGGAGCCGAGGTCAGCGTTCTACCGGAATCTCTTTTAGACCAACAACGCAAACAAAAGACCTCTCCCTCGCCCATAGCAACCTACGGTCAGCGGTCCCTCACGATAAACCATGGACTGCACCGCATATTCCAATGGCTCTTCATCTTTGCCGACATTAAGCAGGCCACCCTGGGAGCGGACTTCCTCAGTTTCTACAAGCTGGCCGTCGACATCTATTCACGACGCCTCATCAACCATACGACATGTCTCTCCCTGAATGGCGTGCTCTCCACGACCATGGCACCAGTATTTCGAACATTTTCACCATAATCGGCCTATGAAAAAATCCTCGCAAATTTTCCCAAGATCACGAGGTCACACACTAGGGAGTCGCCGGTGAAGCGTGCATAACATCACTCACCACACTGCCACCTCTGCCCCCCCCCCCCCCCCCCCCCCCCGTTTTCGCTCGTCCTCGACACCTGCCTGAAGAACGCCTTTCCATTGCTCGTCGTGAGTTTGAGCATATGCTTGAACTTGGTATTGTTCGTCCATCATCGAGCAACTGGGCCTCCCCACTTCAGATGGTCCCCAAGAGAGGCCCAGGAGGCTGGAGAGTATGTTGCGATTACCGCGCCCTCAATGCCAACACCCAGCCTGGCCGCTACCCGCTTCCCCACATACCGCTTCCTACCGAGTGGCGCGCAAATGATCAAGCCGTTGACCGACCCGCTCGCCACCAAGAAAGAGCCCTCTGCGCCGCTTGAGTGGAACGAAGATGCAGCCTCTGCTTTCTCTTCAACGAAAAAGGCGCTCGCTGACGCTGCAATGCTTAGTCACCCCGTTCTAGACGCCGAACTACAACTCGTCACCGACGCGTCATGCGTACACTCTTAATCTGGAGCCGTCAAACGTCACGGCCATAGCCGTGACGTTCAAAGTTTTCAGGACTTAGCCGCGAACTGATCCGGCCCCGTCAAAATAGCCGTGTACAGCGTCACGGCTGCAGTTGGCCCTTCTCTCCTTTGATGCTGCGAATGGCTATATAGGTGGCTCCGCAGGCGGCCCTGTAATTTATTGCGGCCCGTTTGTGCAGGGCCGGCAAAAACGGGCCGGCTATGCGTATAATAGCGGGAAAAAAAACACTCTGCTCTCCGCTAGATGGCTGCAGTTGAGGCCGCCCAGCATTCCCCGCGAGCGCAGCCAGCGGGCACGCATGCGCATAAGGATCATTTCTCTTCTCGGTGTGCACGGACGATGAATTTCGAACGTACAAAGTAAGAATCTAATCGGAAGCATCTGCGGGTCACATTTGTTTTCTTATCATGGTGATGTAAGACTATGTTTGAGAATGCGCCGAAGCCGCGGGACAGTGAGTTAGTTCTTCAGGATGCTCACGTCGAAGAATACCAAAGGAATTCGACGCGGGCGGTGTAACCATGAGGAAACTTGTGAATGCGATGGGTTGACACGGCCCGCTGATCTGGCGGCACGACCAGCACGACCACCATTACTGAGCCAACTTGGCTGGTGCCGTTACTGCGGGCACAGTCCTCTTCGGGATAACCGACTGGGTAATTATGTAGCTCATTGGCTAATAACGGATTCGAGTCAATTGCTGAAAGAATTCTAACTAGTAACTTTTATTTTCGCCAACAGAGGACAAGTGAGACCCTGTCCTGGACGATACAGGTATCTATACACAATATTTTTGTACTTATAAGAAGCACGTTTGGAATCGCCTCTTTTCATATTATTCGGATACCGGCTGACGTCGTCGGTGGAAAGCGGAACGCAGGTTTAATTCGTATCACCTTAGCATGGACTTACCATAACGGCTACAAGCGCGGACTCTTCGCATTTGACGCCGGCTCGGCTGTGCAAAAGCACTCGTGGTGGGTGAAAATTTTTTAATGTTGTCGGGACACAGTCGCAGCCCCTACGGTTTGCCGATGGTAAGGTGAGGCAAAGAAAGCTAGCCGGCTATGCCTCGACGGTGGCCAACAGCATTTTACAGCGACAAGGTGTAAATAGCAGTTTATAAGGGGGTACTTTTCTCCTGCCGAAGTGCCCGCCGATAGAGCACGGCGTATACGGCGCACTCATCAGCTTGCCCCGTCCGAGGTATATAGTCGCGCGTCTCGGCCGGCGTCGACTATCGCGTTGAGCAAAGGACGGCCACACAAGGAACATTTATACTAAAGTTGATGATGAATATAACATTTAGAATACACTTAGTTTGCCCTTGTGCGTGCACCCTCGTTTGCTCACGCGACCGTCGACGTCGGCCGAAACGTTATTTTTGTGTGAATGAGTTTATAGGGAGTATTCACTGGCGGCCATCTCCGTGTGCGTGGTTGCTGAACGCGTGCTGACGGCGAGCTTACACAGTTCTTTTACAAAGTGCATTCCACACCATCAAGATCGCCGTTCTTAGCAGGCAATTAATGTAAGCTCGTTCTGGGCATGCGCCCTAAACATCGCCCTCAAATATGGCGACCAATGAATGCCCCCTATAAGCTTTAATTAGGCTCACTGAATTTAAGAAATGTATTGTATTAAACAATATTTTTAAAAAAACAAAATGTCAAACTGTCTGTTTTACTATATTTGACGCAGTTTAGCAAGCCCCTTACCCTGACCTGATCATACTTTTAAATTTAGTAATTACAGAAAGTTAATTATTCAAATATTCTTACACCAAAATTATTTGAATGTCAAACTTTATGAATATTTATATTAAACAAAATTAGCTTTTTATGTGCAACCTGTAGCTTTTGAGCAACGATTTAGCTGGGGCTTCATGGCGCAGCCTGTATTATATAGCCATGGACCTGTAGATCCTGGCAAGTGAACAGCCTCAGCTCTCTTGCCTGGTGGCGTCAAAATTTACTGTTTTGTTCCCACTCTTCAAACTGCCACCAAAGCAATAGGGTCTATCCATATGACGTCAGACTGCTTTTTAATGTAGAGTAACTACAAACAAGCATGGCCGCCGAAAGCAATTGCGGTTATCTAATCGGCGAATTTATTTTGCTTTCTTTTGTTTTCCGTAGAGCATATGAATAAACGTTATGTTAGTGGCCATGTTTGTGGCCGATGACTCAGCATCTGAATAGACTCTAACGTCCAGCAAGGTATACTTTCTAAAAAAAAAGACAGCTGTTTGATAAATTTTAGAACGTTATTAAGATACAAGAAATGTTCTGTCTCCCTTATTCTCTTATAATAAAATGATGAAAAATCTCAATCGCAGCTGCATCATGCCTTGACGACAGAGGCAACTGGCCTTCGGACGTGCTGCGGAGACCCGTCTTGTGGCACGAAGCTCCGGCTGACTGCAACACACTTGGCTTGGGTAGCGCACCTTCAACTGCGGCGGATCCTAGTTCGCCAAGTGTGTCAAGTGAAAGCAACGATCATGCTTCCACCAATGCTTCAGCAAGTGACAAAGTTTTCACGTACTTTTCTATTTATTGTTTGAATGTGCTATTTATTACAACAAATCACAACCTGTATCTTCAGCTGTGCATCTAATTTAAACAAATAAATGGATTGTTTACCTGCGGACCCACTGTTCTTTTAAATGTTTAGAAACCATCGGCCTTGCACTTGAAACAATTCCTGTATGTTTACTTTCCCCTAGAGCACTCGGGAAGTCGATCTCTAAAGTATACAAATTGAGCTTGGCAATGCTTTTCCACTATAGTCTGCGACTCAAATATAAAGTTGCGACGTGACTATGTGTATGACGTCTCACAAGAAGACGTCAGGCTCAGTGCCACGTCACAGCTTTATTTTTACGGTGAAACTTTCCAGTACTTCTCAATCCCCTGGCTTTCTTCGTGGATCATAGTCCTGGAACCTTCGAGATACTCTGCGGGGGAGTGGACGACGGGACATTTTTATAACCAGCAGAAAACGAGCCACGTAGAAGACGGGCCAGCTAGAAAACGGGCCAGCTAGAAAATGGGCCAGCTATAAAACAGGCCAGCTTTAAAACGGGCCGGCAAGATCCAACTTGGCAAGGCAAATTTTGGGGCCACCTGAAAAGGGACGGCAAACGGGCTGGCAGTTTTAGGTGGCCCCAAAATTTGCCGTGATAAGTTGGATCTCATTTGTCCTGGCTATAGGTGGCTCCCTAGGTGGCCCCAGATTAAGTGTGTAGCTGTCAGTGCGGTTCTTCAACAGAGCGTCAATGGCTGGCAGCCTCTCGGATTTTTCTCGCGTAAACTGAAGAACCCAGAACAAAAGTATAGCACTTTTACACGCGAACTTCTAGGGGTGTACTTGTCAATCAAGCACCTTTGCCACTTCCTCAAGGGCCGGAACTTCCACGTTCTTACAGACTACAAGCCCTTGACGTTCGCATTCCAACGAAACCACAGCGACCACACAGCGCGTGAGACCCGGCACCTGTGCTTCATATCAGAGTTCACCGTCGATCTCCGTCATGTCAGCGGCCATAAAAATACTGCTGCTGATGCACTCTCCCGCGTCGGTGCTCTTTCTTCGGCACATCCGCCAGACCGGGGAGAGACGGCAACCGCTCAAGGAAACGATCCTGAGCTCCAGCGCTTGCGCGCCTCTCCCGGATCACTAAAGCAAATACTTTACCAGGGCGAATACATTCCACTCCGCTCATTTGGATTAGACAGAACGCCTACATCGCCGAATCCGGCCCTGACGGAGGGGAGGTCCGCGTCTGTTGACGCGCATGCGCACCTGGATGTTCGCGGCGGCCGCGGCGGTGCCGTCTCCTATTTTACCTAATGCCCCTCTATGTTTCAAAACTAATTTTGGGTTATGGGGATATTTATACAGCGTGTAGTTGGTCAGCCATTAAAGTTGCGACGAGTCACACGCTGCAGATGAGCAATTTAGCCAGCGCAGTACAACCGCTAGCCTGGGGTCTTTAACGTGCACCACGCAGTAGTGATACACGAGCGCACGCCGGTACGATGCTCATCCAGATCGAAGCGGGCAGGGGTGGGGCTCGAACCCAGGATCCCTGGGTTCTGCAGCGCGAGCTTTCGCTCCACGCGCGTCGAGCTGGGTGTGCGCTTTAGCCCACTCGGCTACCGATCCCCCGTTTCAGAAGTAGCGCAAGGTGCTTTGATGCACTAGGCACGTGCAACGTGCAACCCTTGTGAAGATCAAGGCGGCACAGCGCATCAAAGTATTTGGCGCAGCACTGAGCTAGATTTTAGACACCATGTTCTTCCCAGAAGTGGTGCGCGGCACGTGTCTCCAGCATTTTCACAACAATCAATTTGGTATGTAGAACAAGCATCATCATCATCATCATCATTTTCCGCCCGATAACCGAGACCTCCCCCGCGATAGATGGCTTTCGCCAAGCCTAGAAAGCCTGTCCGCGCCGAGGTTATTGTATTTGAGAGGAATGGAATGTATTCCCCTAGTAAAGTATTTGATTAAAGTTTGCAGACGTTCCCCTCCCCTTTTCCCCGATAACGGTAACCTGCGAAACATCAACTGGCGTGTCCCGCCCGTTCATACCACCAGCGTTTCGTCGCGCTCTTTTCCACCATCTACACAACAAGAGCCACCCCGGAATCGGCGCCTCACAGAAACTTATAACTGCTCGCTTCTTCTGGTGGAATATGAATGGGGAATTACGTCGCTGGGCACGAACGTGCGTTCAATGCCAACGCGTTAAAATCACCCGACACACAATCACCCTCCTCTCACCCGTTCGTCCACCGGACTCCAGGTTTGCACACATCCACATCGACCTTGTGGCACTCTTTCCATCATCACAGAGAGCCCCTTATTTGCTGACGTGCGTGGACAGATTCACGAGATGGCCCGAGGCATTCCCTGTACCTGACATCACAGCAAAAACAGTCGCTGCAGCCTTCGTCGACGGCTGGGTGACTCGTTTCGGCTGCCATGCTGCGGTCACTACTGTCAGAGGGCGGCAATCTCAGTCCGCTCTGTTTGCCACCTTCACCACCATCCTGGGCATCAGACACATCCACACCACCTCTTATCATCCGTCGGCTAACGCCATGTTAGAACGGTTGCACCGCCAGTTGAAGGCAGCTCTTGCCAGGTAGGAGCCGCGAGAACATTGGGCCGACCGCCTTCCTCTCGTTGTGTTGGGCCTTCGCTCGGCGCTCAAGGCAGATCTTGGCGGTTTTGCGGCCCGTTGGTCTACGGCACGCCACTGCGCCTACCTGGCGATTTCTTCTCTCCACCTTCATCTGAGTCAAGAGAAGACCCCAATGGCTACGTCAACGACCTTCGACAAAACTTTCGTCTTCTCCGTCCCGCTCTACAAGCTCAACGGAGCCATCGACACGTCTTCGTTAGCCAAGACCTTGAGACGTGCTCGCACGTTTTCTTGCGACGCGACCAATTCCATCGACCTCTGGTACCGGCATACGGCGGACCGTTCCGATAGCTTGATCGAAAACCCATGACAGTCACACTCGACATCAACGGCCGTCGTGACGTCACCAAGCCGACTACGTCGAGCTGGCATATCTAGCCAACATCTCTTCCTCAGCTGCTGCTGCAACCCCTGCCGCCCCGTCTCCACCTTCGCTGCGCACAAACAGCCCAAAGCACATCACATGAGCCCTCTCGGGGCCTCCCGCTCTACAGGTGGGAACCTTGTAGCGACACTCACGGCCAGCTCATGTCGCACAGACGATGACGACGAGGTGGAGATGCCTCTGCAGCGCGCAAGATTAAAAAATCAGTTCGAATCCAAACGCTGTCCAAGCTGGTTCCTTTCGTCCAGGCCAACAGGTCGAATGTCACCTCTGGAGAACACACTAGACAGGACAGCTCCAAGACCGTATGCCGATGCATCACATGATACTTGAGGGTCTGCTTTTGGGTCGTAGTGTGCCAGAACAGGTGCGACAACCAGAAGCTTCTTCATCATGTCAAAAGCGTCTTGACAGCGCTTGCTGGACGACGACGATGCCAGGAAGCTATACCGGGTGACCGGGGCGCTACGTTCTAGCCCTGGACGTCAATGCATCGGGGGCGGCAGCAGTCTACTTTGACTGGGCCACCGCCTGGAGCCGCTGCCTTCAACGAAGCGAGCGAGCGCACCATCAACCTCCAGGGCTTTACCATCCAGAAGGTCCACTGAACTGCCTTCCGAAGGTCACCTTGGCTCGCTTGCCTACTGGCCTACCGCCGCCCAACCTCCAAGACTCGTGCGGCGGATCAGAAGAGCACGTCGTCCTCAACACCATCAAACTGCCAAGGCTTTCCCAGCCGCACGGTGAAGCCTCCGGACAGCACCGTTCGCCCAGGCACTTCTTACAGCCGATAGAAGTGTCTTGGCAAACCCCAAAGCAACGCTGCTTGCGATGTTGAGAAGGCCGCGTCGTCCTCCCCCCCCTTGTATATATCATCTCATAATCATCATCACTAGACGTGGCACCGCGGGCCTCCATGGTACGGGCTGTCGCCTTTCCGCGGTGCCACGGCTCTCCTGAGCAAATAAAGATTACGATTACGATTACGATTGCTCCAGGCTCAGGTGACATACTTTTTTAATAGCTCGTTCAGCGGCGCTAGCGTAGTCGAGAAATCAGGGAGAAACTTTCCGTAGAATGTGACCATCCCCAGGAACGACTGTAACTGTTTGGACTCTTGTAACCTAGGCGTATTTTGGATTGCTTGCACATTTTCTCCCGGCACAGCTATCCCTTGTTCGCTGATCTGATGTCCTAGGAACTTCAGACTTGACTCGGGCACCCTTGTCACTTGGCCTCTTCTGTACTTGCTCTAAATTCTTGAGATGATCCACAGCTGTCTTCCCCGTTATCAGGATATCGTCGAAATAACATGTAACTCCTTCGGTTCCCGCTAGCAAACTATCCATTATCTGCTGAAATATTGCTGGTGCTAACGCGATACCAAAAGCCAAGCGCTTGACACACAACAGGCCCTTGTGCGTGTTGATGGTAAGATACTGTTGTGACTCGGGATGGACTGGAACCTGCTGGTACGCCCGACATAGGTCAATTTCGGAGAAAACCATCGCTCACTCCGCCGTTCCTAGCTTGTCTTCCAACCTGGGCAATGGTACTCTTCTACATTTAGCCATGGGTTAACTGTTGTTTTATAGTCCCCCCATAGACGTACAGACCCGACCTTCTTGATTACCGGAACGACTGGTGTGGCGTAGACACTATGTGCTACTGCTTCAATGACGCCAGCCGCTTTTAGCCTTTTTAGCTCTTCCTCTACAGCTGGCTTCAGTGTGAACGGCATACTTCGAGCTTTGAAGAACTTCGGAGTCACACCTGTTTTAAAGCTTAGACCAGCCTCTTTCCCCTTCATGCATCCCACCCTCGTCGTCAGTGTGTAGTGTCCAGAGGGCCAGGCCGATGGGGTTCTTCGCTGTACAAGGTCTATTGCAAGACTGCCGGAGCCATCGGGTGACCGAACACCCGAGGGGGGGGGGGGACGTTACGCCGGTAGCTGGGCACGGCGTCACAAGAACGGGTTCCCGAAGCGCGTGAGCACGCGCTCGGCAATGCGCGCTTATTGCATCCCCGATACAACAATTAGGTAATTCTTGGCATAAATGTTCTGGTAAGTTAGGTGCGGCTCGTCGGCCAAAAACAAAAGAAAAAAAAAAATAAAGTATTTTTAGCAGGGAGAGTTCTGATTTAGCTCAGACGATATTCAAACGTAGGAATAGTTGTTTGCGATATGAAGAAAGTGCTTCAGAACTTACATATATATCCGGGGGAAGAATTTCCAGCAAAAAACGTGATCCGCCTATATTAGCATCGCACTCCAACACGATATCTGAACAAACCCCCCCCCCCCCCCCCCTGCGAACAGTACGAGCGGAATCCCCCAACCCTGTTTTTTTCAGCGTCCATTTTTTTTATTATCTCTCGATGTGTGATATATTTCAAAGAATGGGAACTAAACTTTGCGCGTTCTATTACCAGTTTGGATCGAATCACTTTCAGAAACCGAAAGGTACGCCAGTGAAAGATGAAGGGTTATTTAAGCTCATATTGTCCAAGTACTACGTATTTTTTCACTGTACATCTCGAATGACAACCTGAAACTCCTTGGTCGGCGAGCGAGGGAGGTAGGCGTCAGAGACGACTCGCTCATTCAGCTCGACGTGGATGCTGTCCATTGGCGCCTTCTACAAAATGAAGCCGAGACCAGCCACAATCTGCCTCTTCCTAATTTGTTGTCAAACGTTGAGTCTTAGCCAAATTTAAAATTTCGCTCCTTACTTTTTACTTTCATAACTGTACGTTCTGAGTTCGGGATCCCCTTCACAGCTGTTGTAACACTTCAAGTAAATCTGCATGCCTGTTTACCTTTCTTTGAGGACACTATACTTCGTCTCACCCTACGATGGACTAAAGGCGAAAGCTACGGACCGCCAGGTACAATCACGAGCCACTTAGAAATTGTGCGGTATTTCGCTTCGATGCACGTATCGGTGCTTGCGTCTCGGGTGGACAGTGGTTTGAATCGCAGGGCACTGAGTGACTCAACAATTTTGCATTGCATAGAAGCCCACGACATATAGGCTATTTGCAGGGTTGAAGCTATAGAAACGATGCGGCGTTTTTGGATTCAAGCATTATTCGTCCACCCCTAATCAATGTTAAGCGTGTCATAATATAGCGTGGAACGTGATTGGACCTGACGGCACGTGGCTTTGGTCTTAGTCCATCGTAGGATGAGACAGAGTATAACACAGTCAATCACTGCCAAAGACGGAAGGATCCTAGCCAGTGGCGAAGCTCAGAGACACTAGCCTAAGACAGTGCGATGTGCGCTCAGTCAAGGAGCAATCCAAGACATTCGCAGATTGTCTTAGCGCAAATCGCATTTCTGTAGTCCAATTGTATTCTGCGATTTGTAATTTGTTAATCCCCCTTTTAGAGAAGATATTGGCTGCCACTGTGTTCTGCAGCGAAGCGAGCACTCAGGTTTCTTGGGATGCAGGGCTACATTGGGGAAAAACTAAAACACCAAGGGTAGTGGGGGTCTTTTTTAACTTTTGTGCAGGTGGCTGCGACAATAAATGCTCCCAAAAGACAAAAAATAAATCAATGCAAAGGCTTTTTTTTTTTTTTAAACGGAGTTGTGAATGGTTAGGTTCCCCAGGTCGTGTCCGTGTATGTCGACACAAACCTACCTTGACTGCTACCGCCATCTATACGCGACGACGGCAAGCACACAACCAGTATGGTTTCCGCCGTCGCTCGTAGATGGCGGCAACCTTTCAAGCTATAATAGACGGATGGATAGTTGGGCGCGTTGGTGGGAATACATCGTAGGAAACAGCGCGAAAAACAAACGAGAGCTATTGGAAGCTTTCTTTATAAAAAAAAAGTGGGACGGCATGTGTCAGCGACACTTCTATTGTTCTTCATTGTAATGAATTTCAGTTTTTGAGTGATCGGGTGAAAAATTAATCAACTTTTGCGTGGGGCTGCTTTGCCTGTCGTGTGTATATATGTGTTCAATTTTCATGAATAAAACTAGTTGAAAGTTAGCGCCTGTCCTGTATACTTCTTGTCCTTGTCTTTCTGTTGCGCTATTTTATATGTTTTACTAAGAATAAGCACATAGTGTGTCGAGTACAGCTCCGCTGATCTTTCTTCTTCACGAGAGTGAAAAGGCTGAACGTTTCTTCTTTTTTTTATTTATTATATTTTGACTAACGTCCATGCAACTCACTTAAGTTTGAGACAATTCTCCATAGGTAGTACCATCCGTGCACATTGATGCTTGACTCGGTAAATAATAACTCTTCAAACCGAGCAGCATATCAAGCTTGCAGAGCGATTAAGACTTTTTTTCTGGTTCTTTAAAAAGGGCGGAAAACGAGTCAATATTTTAGCAGTGTAATTGCGCACAGTGGTATTACACGGTGCCCTAAAATCGTTTTTTTTTTCTCAGGAAAATGTATTTACGCAAGTGATACGTCAGTACTGCTGCACCTTGTTTAACAGAAGCAGGATAAGGGCGAAAGGAATTGCTAAACATTCTAAAGCCTACAAAGAGTATAGTAATAAACCAGTCACGTCGGTCGACACCACAAAGATTATATGGTTTGCATTAATGAGACATATATCATGCTGCGAGCGTTTGCTCTGTCAACAACTGCAATAAAGTTGATAGCATGTGCCGAGAAACACAGATCGGGTGCAGCATGCGACTTAAGTGCTCCGAAATCTCCGCAGAGCTGTCAGTCGTTCTCATTTATAATTGGAAAATTGTTAAGTGATGATGCCCTATCACTGGAAAACATGTGGATTGCTCAAAAATTAGAAATCTCTTGAAACTGTCCATTTTCGGTCAAGTGTCTGGCCGATGAAGTGATGAAAACTTACGAAGAAGAGAAGGGCGATAGTTGAAGTACGAAAGGTTACAGCGCGCATGCTTGGTCCGTCGCTGTGGTGGTGTCACCCCTACAAAAATATGTATGAACGTCCTATGTCCATACTTTAGCCGTTCTATTACCCCTTTGTCCATCCTATGGATTCCTGTAGACAGTTCTTAGACCGTCTATGTACCACTGGTTTGCCACAGAATGGACACAACAATGCTATAGAGATCTTCGCGAAAGAAAAAGTTTTTCCTTCCTTCCTATTTCCGTTCTATGGACCTGGTGAGTCTATGGACATCCTATTGCCTCTCTATGGTGTGAGCTATATATTGGTACATTAATAAAGTGATGTCGGGTAGACGTTTTCTTTAGGTGTAGCGAGGTGTCTGAGTTAAAGAGTTGTTAATTAAGTTCCGGGTATCAATATGTTACATTGATGTCTGGAGGCATATCCAACCTCAGGGTATATTCATTGTGGAGATGGAAGTGTTTAGTATGGTGCCGGAATAATGTTTTTACTTTCTCAGTGGGAGGTAGATAAATGTGGGTCGCTGCGGCTCCCGTAGATATTCGCAACTTTCACAACCCATAGGGGGCGCACTGGTGCCTATCGAAATTGCGGTCATGTAGATGATCGTCGTAAAACAGCGGTATACTAGGCTGGGTCTGCGCGCGACGCGTAAGTAATTCTAGGTATGCTGTATGCGCGCAGTATCAAAACCTTACTTTATGTTTTTTTTTTTTTTCACGTCACGAAAGTGTAGGCAAGCCATTTTATTATGAGGCCAATCATCTAGGAGCTAGGGAGTGCGATTCTCACACCGCGGTACCACCATCGCTTAAAGTGGCTTCTCTATGGACCCTGTAGGGACTCCGTGCAGACCCTGTATGGCTTCTCTGCAGACTTCATAAGGAGCCCGTGTAGACCCTGTATGTCTACCCTGGGGACCCTGTATGGCTTCCCTGTGGACCCCGTACGTACTCCCTATAGACCTTGTATGGCTTCTTTGCAGACCCCTAAGGACCCTACACTCTTTAAAATGACCTTTACAGAGCACGTTTTCGCGTAAAACAAATGGGAAAAAGCTCTTTTTCTAGAAACCTTTATTGGAGATAGTACAAAATGACAAGGGCGTGATGTTTGCATACACTTTTAGCTTACAGGGATTTGCGGCACAATTAATATTTCTTTTTACAGCCATGCCTCACCAACGACTTCAGGTAGCGCGTCCCAACTTGGGTGCGTCCTAACTTCGGTTGCAATTCGCGTAACGTCCGCCTGGGAGACGGGGGTTGGCATCCCTGAAACCCCTCTCTACCGTATATGTTTCGGCGCCAAAGTGGCCGATTAAAGCCAAAGCAGAACAGTCACATGTTGTCGAATATCGATAGTCCTAAACCAGCACACGCGGTCGTGCAGTTGTCCGAGTGGCCTCTGCGGGTGGAATGGTGGCGTTGCGATCGAAATTAGTTCGGTTTTCGAGTACAGATCAGGTGCCGCTTTTTCAGAGCAAGCTCTTTAGCGTTTCCCAACTGACTTTCTCTAGAAAGGTTGGTCGGTGCGGACCCCGTAGCAGACCCCCTGAGTGGCTTCTCTGCGGACCCTGTAGGGACTCCCTGTAAACCTTGTATGGCTTCTCTGCAGACCCCATGAGGACCCTGTGTAGACATTGTATGGCTTCCCTGTGGACTCCCTAGGGACACCTTGTAGACTTCGTATGGGTTTTCTGCAAGCACCCTATAGACACCGTAAAGACCTTGTGTAGACACCCTATAGAGTCCCTATGGACTCTATATGGCGTCTTACCATAGAGAGGGCATAGGATGACCACACATCATCCATAGAATAGGACGTCCATAGAACGTCCATTGGCCAATATTCTATAGGGCAGCCATAGGACGACTTCACGGAGGCAACAGAGGTTGTGGTCTGCCTATAGACGTCTTTTGTTCTGCCTATGGACGCTGCTCTATAGAACGTCCTAGAAGTGTCCATACATATTTTTGTAAGGGCACTTTATTGTAGAATATTTTGTCTAGCTGCCTTTATAGTTAATACCTCGGTGGGGAACGAAGACTTCGCGTCATAGGAGCAGTCTAGCTGACTGAATATTTTTTAGGGTAAAGTATGTTGCATTATTCATGACGCATCTGCAACAGATGTCGAGAATGCAGCCAACACATGCGAGAAAATTGCTTTCAGGATGCGCTTAAAATTATCTCAAACAACGGAAACACACCACAAGGGACGCTAAACTCGGACGTGGATTGTGGTGATTGCTGTGGCTTAACTGGGATTGGCATGTTTTCCTTTTATTTTTTAATTATAATGATTTTATAGTTTTCGTGCGCTATGCTGGTTGGTATTATGTAGCGACAAGGGCTATAAACTAAGCTCGGCATCAGTTCGCACCTTCACGCTCAATTTTCGATCAATGCCCCGACGCTTTAAAACGAACACGCACCTTGATTTTTGGACAGCAGTTTCTTTTGTTGTATTCTCCCCTCGAAGTCACTCAAAGATCCCACCAAAGTGAGCCTTTTCACTTTCAACCTCCCGCCATGAGTCCTTTTTTTTTTTTTTCCCACTGAATTTCCTTACTTGCCCCATTACGCGAAAAATCGTCGGCGTTGTGCCCGAAAGATAGTAATAAAACTACCTCATCAAGCACGCACCTCAGAAATAAAACAGACAAAACCACAGCAATGCAGATGCTTCATCACGGTAGCCATCGGGGGCGCTCCAAAAGAAAGCGGACGCGCCTCAGAAAAAAAAAAAAAAAACACGAAGAAAAGCACAGCACAGCAAATGCTTCGTCACAGAAGCCGTCGTGAAGCCTGCGGGTTTCGCCGCACCTGCACAGTGGGGGATTGTGATGCCACCGCCAGAGCGTCGTGTGCAGAAGGAAGACGTGAAGTGCTGCTTGTTGGAACGCGCCGCGGGTAGGAATGCTCTCGCATTACACTCTAAAAAATCCCGTGCGTCTGCTTGCCCGCACAACACTCGGAGAGCCCATCACCGCAACCTACGGAGGCAGAACAGCGAATGACGATGCCGAAATATATGTTTAGACCAAAAAACGCAGACTGAGTTGTGACATTAAGCAATGCAAAACGTCACCCTTGCATTGCTTAATGTCGCAACTCAGACCGCGTTTTTTGGTCTAAACATATGTTTCGGCATCGTCATTCGCTGAGCTGCCTCCGTAGGTTACGGTGATTGGCTCTCCGAGTGTTGTGCGGGAAAGCAGACGCATGGGCTTTTTTTTTTAGTGTATATTACACGTAAGCAGTCTTCAGTGTCTCCGTTTCCTCCCATCCAAGAACATTTTTTTCCCGTCTCTGGCGTCTCGGTAGACTGTCCATAAATTCTCTTTCATACACTTCCGCACGCTTTACTAAACAAAAACGGAAGGAAAAAGTTATAAAAAAGAAAATTAAAAACAAATTCTGTTTTTTTTTTTCTTTTTTTTTTTTTTTCTTTGCGTGCTTTATTAGCGGTTTGCTTTGGACCGCCCTCCATATTGCTACGCGCGCAGCTGGTCAAGTAGGCAGCACGCGCGTAGCCTAATGCAATAAAGAAAAAAAAAAAGCACGCGCGTGGTTTAACGGTTATCGCGCTTGCCTTCCACGCGGAAGGCCAGGGTTCGAATCGTGGCCGCGGCCACACATTTTTGTTGACTCTGTAATGTGATGTTCTGGTGAATTCGAGAACCGTCTTGGCTGATTCGAGGTTAGAATGTTCTACGCGCCGAACCTTCTACGCCGAACGATACAGAAACCCACGAGGGTACATAAGCGATTCCGCCAGGCGAGCGAGTCAGTTTCACCCCAGCGTCCGACTTTGCTGCTACGCCGACTTCGACGCCCGCGACGCTCTGTTATTATCGTTTGTACCCTTTTATTTTTGGCACAAGTTCGCCACATTAAACGTTTATTTCTTCCTTTTTATTTTCTGTTTTTTTTGGTCACCACCCGTGACATTTTAGTGGGGGTGCTGGGTACCGCATGTCCGTGCAGCGCAGCCCTCCGAGTTCCCGCAATACAAGTCCGAACCCAAGCTCCCGAGAACCCAACGAATACCAGATCGAGACTCGATCAAGTCGCCGAACCCAAGGGCTACACCCGGAATACGGACTCTGACCACCCAGGACCAGGCAGCCGACGATGGCCAACCAGTCGCCGACCCCCGCCGCTCCTGCCGTCGTCTACCGACCCGTCGCTCCTCGGACACCGGCTCCATTCCACGGCGAGCAGTACGAAGACGTCGAAGACTGGATTGACCAGTATGAACGCGTTGCCCGCCACAATTCCTGGACAGACGAGCAGCGCCTGCACGATGTCTATTTTTCGCTTGAGGGGACCGCCAAGCACTGGTACGAGAATCATGAGTCCTCCCTGACGTCGTGGGACATTTTCAAGACCGATCTCAAGGCTACCTTCATCAACCACCGCCGCCGAGAGAGAGCCGAGGACCTACTGCGAACCAGAACCCAGGGTCCCAACGAGAGTGTCACCGGCTTCGTAGAGGACATCCTGTGCCTGAGCGCCCGCGCCGACCCTCGGGCTACAGAAGAGAAGAAGCTACGAATCCTCATGCGGGGCGTGAGAGAAAACATCTTTGGTGGCCTTGTCCGCAGCCCTCTGACAACTGTCGAAGACTTTGTCGCCGAGGCAACGAACATCGAGCGTGCCCTGCAAGCCTGAGCCAGCCACTACAACCGACTCGCCGACACGCCTGTTGCTTCGACGCTGGCATCTTCCCGAATCGACGAGGGCCGCATCCGCGCTGACAACCTTCGTGAAATTGTCCGGGACATCGTCCGGGAAGAGCTCCGGAAAATTCTACCCGACACTGATCGCCCCGCCTCGATCTCCATCGCCGAGGTCGTGCGGCAAGAAGTGCAGAGAGCCATCTAACCAGAGGCTCCCATCGGCGTGGCAGTCCCCGAAGAACCCACGCTAACTTACGCCGCAGTGGCCCGACGGCCACCGCCTCCTACTCGCGCCTATGTCGCGCCGCCCCGACGTCAGTCTCCTGCGCCGCAGTACGACCGACGCCGCAAGGACCAGTTCCAGTACGCCAGCCAGGAGCCCCGTGCACCCCGGTAGACCGATGTGTGGCGAACGCCCGACCGACGCCCTCTGTGCTTCCAATGCGGGGAAGCAGACCACACCTACCACCGATGCCCATACCGTCGACTCGGGCTCCGCGGGTTCCACCCGAACGACCCGCGACCCCGTTATGGTGAACGCCCTCGGGAAATCGACGAGTACCTGCGACGACCTCAGTCCCCCGAGCCTGCGTTCCGCCGAGAGTTCCGGTCGCCTTCGCCACGATGTCCAGCTTCGCCGATGCACCGACCCCGACGTGAAAGCCTGTCGTTCCTCGCTCCACGCCGGGAAAACTATGCGCGGCAACCCCTGGAGGTGGAGTCGCCGAAGACGACCGACGCCAAGATCCTCCACGAACGTCGGAGGGCCCCCACTGGAACGCTACCAGAGACCGAAACGACGCCCCGGCAGCGGTGTCCAATAACCTAAACGTCGTCATTGACGGGCACGACGCATCAGCACTCGTGGACACCGAAGCAGACTACTCGGTCTTGAGTGGGAGGCTCTCCCGCCGCCTTCGAAAAGTCACCACGCTGTGGGATGGACCACAAATACGAACCGCCGGAGGGCACCTCATCACACCAGTCGGGAGACGCACTGCTCGCGTCGAGATCCACGGTGAGATGTGCCCTGTGAAGTTCGTCGTTCTGCAAGGCTGTTCAAGGGACGGTATCCTCGGAATGGACTTTCTCTGCGAGTATGGCGCCGTCATCGACCTCGGGGCAAACCAGCTGACGCTGCGAAAGCCTGTTTTACCGCCGGTGAAGACCAACACGACGTCAACCGCGATCCGAGTTATCGCCGATCATGTGAACTTACCGCCGCGGTCGAGTGTTTTCGTCACTGTCATAACCGATGCAGCCATGCACGGTGAAGCTCTTTTGGAAGGCAGCGTCCAACTGCTCCTTGAGAAAGGAATTGGCGTCGCACGAAGCATAACGGATCTCCAAGAAGGACGTGCAACTGTTCTTGTGACAAACTTCCGAGAGGAGCCGCAGCACCTAACGAGGGGTACCACTGTGGGCCACATTGAGGAGCTTCAGGCGCCAGCCGTGGTCACCGCAATCTCCGAAGAAACCTCGTCGTCATAGCAGAACAGCACGCCGCCGCCGCCGATCGACATTGACCCCGAGCTCACAGCTCCTAAGCGCCGGCAACTGGTTGATCTCCTCGCTGAATACCGTGATTGTTTTGCCACGTCGTCGAAAGTTCGCCAAACACCAATGGCGAAACATCGCGTTATTACCGACGACGACGCGTTCCCTGTCTACCAGTCGCCGTATCGAGTCTCCTTAAAGGAAAGGAAGGTGAATCAGGATCAAGTCCAAGAAATGCTCGACGACGACATCATTCAACCCTCAAGAAGTCAATGGGCGTCCCCAGTCGTCCTTGTAAAGAAGAAGGACGGAACCCTGCGGTTCTGCGTGGACTATCGTCGACTGAACGCTGTGACGAAGAAGGACGTCTATCCGCTCCCCCGCATCGACGATACGTTAGACCGACTGCGCCACTCCCGATATTTTTCGTCGATGGATCTGAAGAGTGGCTACTGGCAGATTGAAGTCTACGAACGCGACCGGGAGAAAACTGCCTTCGTCACTCCCGACGGACTATACGAATTCAAAGTGATGCCGTTCGGGCTTTGTACTGCGCCAGCCACCTTCCAGCGTGTCATGGACACCGTGCTGGCAGGTCTGAAATGGCAGAGCTGCCTCGTCTACCTCGACGACGTCGTGGTATTTTCACGAGATTTCGACGAGCACCTGAAAAGACTTCGAGCCGTGCTTCAAGCTATCAAGACCGCCGGCCTGTCACTCAAGCCAACGAAGTGTCGATTCGCCTATGGTGAACTTAAGTTCCTTAGCCCGAGAAGACCCGCGCCGTAGCTGCATTCACGCCGCCGTCTGACAAGAAGGCCGTGAGGAGATTCCTCGGACTTTGTGCCTACTACAGACGATTTGTTCGGGACTTCGCCAAGCTGTCCGCACCGCTGACGCACTTCACGAAGGACGCCGTAAAGTTCGAATGGACAGACGAACACCAGCGGCCTTTCGATGAGCCGAAACGAAGACTCCAGGCGCCCCCGATTCTTGGCCATTTCGACCAGTTCGCTGATACAGAGATCCACACGGACGCCAGTAACACCGGACTTGGCGCGGTGCTTGTTCAAAGGCAGGACGAGGCAGAGCGAGTCATCACATACGCGAGTCGGACACTGTCTAAGGCGGAGAGGAACTACTCTACAACTGAAGAGGAGTGCCTTGCTGTCGTCTGGGCAATAACAAAGTTTCGCCCATATCTGTATGGAAGTCCTTTTCGCGTGGTCACGGACCACCACTCGCTCTGCTGGCTCGCGAATCTGAAAGACACCTCCGGACGCTTCGCCCGGTGGAGCCTACGACTGCAGGAGTTCAACATGACCGTTGTGTAAAAGTCCGGCCGGAAGCACCATGACGCCGACTGCCTGTCAAGAGCTCGCTCCCTCCTGTCGAGGCCGGTCCTTCCTGTATCGAAGACGACGACGATGAGTGTTTCCTCGGCGCTTTGGATGTCAGCGACATGGCAGCGTTCCAACGAGACGACCCTCAACTGCGAGCGCTCATCGAGCACTTAGAGGGACAAGCGAGTTCGGTTCCCCGTGCTTTCTTAAGAATCCTGCATACATTCTCCATGCGGCAAGGGGTGCTGTACAAGGAGAACTTCGTCAACAACAACAGAGCATGGCTATTGGCTGTTCCTGCCAGCCTTCGAGACGAAATATTTCAAGGATGCCATGACGACCCAACGGCTCGACACCTTGGCTACAGCAGGACGCTCGCCAGGATTCGAGAAAAGTACTACTGGCCGAGGCTACCGAAGACCGTTCACCTATACATTCGATCATGCCACGAGTGTCAGCGACGTAAGAAACCGCCAACGAAGCCGTCAGGACTTCTGCATCCGATTTCTCCCCCGTCTATACCGTTCCAGCAGATCGGAATGGATTTACTTGGTCCCTTCCCGCCGTCAACATCGGGAAACCGCTGGATTATTGTCGCCACCGATTATCTCACACGGTACGCCGAGACGAAAGCCCTTCCAGCAGGCACGGCTGTTGAAGTCGCTAGGTTTTTCATCGAGTCCATTGTCCTCCGGCACGGCGCCCCTGAAGTCCTCATCACAGACCGTGGATCTTCGTTCATGGCCCAGCTGACGCAAGAGATCCTTTGTCTCAGGTACACCGCCCATCGTCGAACCACTGCATACCATCCGCAGACCAATGGGCTGACCGAGCGACTCAACAAGGCAATCGCCGATATGATCTCTATGTACGTCGACGTAGAGCACAAGACGTGGGACGAGGTGTTGCCCTATGTCACGTTCGCCTACAATACGGCGGTTCAGGAGACCACTGGATTTACCCCTTTCCAGCTGGTACATTGTCGGAAGGTAACGACCATGCTGGACGCAATGCTGCCACATGAGCCATCTGACAATGAGAGTGACGACGCCCAGGCGGTTGCTTAACGCGCCGAAGAAATCCGCCAGCTCGCCCGACTCATGATTCAAGACCAGCAACGCGTCGACGCGGGCTGCTACAACCTTCGTCGCAGGGACGTTCACTTCCAGCCCGGAGACAGGGTGTGGGTGTAGACGCCCATCCGTCGCCGCGGCCTCAGTGAGAAACTGCTGAAACGGTACTTTGGACCATACAAGGTACTTCGTCGCCTCGGCGAGCTGAACTACGAGGTGATGCCCGACGGAACACGGACCTCGTCACGCCGCCCTCCACTACCGGAAGTCGTCCACGTCGTTCGACTGAAGCCGTACTACGCTCGATAGGACTGTGGACCTCATGTGTTCCAAATGACTCTTTAGTTTACCGTTCTTTTAGAGCGCAGCTCTTAGGGGCCCGTTTCCAGCCTGAGCGGCGTCGGCGTCGCCGTTGGCGTCGCCGTCGGCGTAACCGCGCCCCTCCCTCTGCTCCTCCTCCCCCTCCTCCTCCTCCTCCCCCTCCTTCTCCTCCTCCTCCCCTCATTGTGTAGTATGGTCCGGGCGGGTCACGTGACTTCGGGGGGAGGGGGTCACATGACCCGTTTCCAACCTGTGCGGCGTCGGCGTCGCCCCTCCCCCTCCTCCTCCTCCCCCTCCGCTCCTCCTCCTCCCCCCTCTTCCCCCGCCCGGTAAAGGTGGTAAAGGAGAGGGAGGGGGAGCAGGAGGGGAGGAGGACTAGCAGGCATGACCACGAGGGAGGAGGAGGAATATACCCTCCACTCCTCCTCCTCAAGAGCTGCGCTCCAATTCGGCGTTACAGGAAGTTGTAAACGGCTTTCACTTTTAGAGCGCAGCTCTTAGGGGCCAGTTCCCGGCTTGAGCGGCGTCGCCGTCGCCGTCGGCGTAACCAAGGTCATCCCAAGGTCACGTGACCCCCAAGGTCACGTGACCCCTCCAGGTCACGTGACCCCTCCCAAGGTCATCTCAAGGTCACGTGACCCCTCCCAAGGTCATCTCAAGGTCACGTGACCCCAAGACCCCACGTGACCCCAAGACCCCACGTGACCCTTTGGTCACGTGACCCCTCTGAGGTCACGTGACCCCCCTCCCCGAAGTCACGTGACACCCCCCCCCCCCCCCGAGGTCACGTGACCGCCCCCCCGGAGCATATTAAAGAATGAGGGGAGGAGGAGGGGTCTACCCTCCCCTCAGTACCCTTCACTCCTCCTCCTCAAGAGCTGCGCTCCAATTCGGCGTTACAGGGATTTGTAAACGGCTTTCACTTTTTATTTGCTTTGTTTTGTTTTTGGGTTGCATCGGGACGATGCACTTTTTAAAGGGGGGAGTAATGCCGCGCGCGCAGCTGGTCACGTAGGCAGCACGCGCGTGGCCTAACGGTTATCGCGCTTGCCTTCCACGCGGAAGGCCAGGGTTCGCATCCTGGCCGCGGCCACACATTTTTGTTGACACTGTAATGTGATGTTCTGGTGATTTCGAGAACCGTCTTGGCTGATTCGAGGTTAGAATGTTCTACGCGCCGAACCTTTTACGCCGAACGATCCAGAAACCCACGAGGGTACATAAGAGATTCCGCCAGGCGAGCGAGTCAGTTTCACCCCAGCATCCGAAGCTCTGTTATTATCCTTTCTACCCTTTTATTTTTGGCACAAGTTCGCCACACTAAACGTTTATTTCTTCCTTTTTATTTCCTGTTTTTTTTTTTGGTCACCACCCGTGACAATATATCTGTGCGGAACATGGGTGCCCGCCAAAGCATTATGCGCACGATTAGGCTGAATCGTATACCTATATAGTACACTCGTCTACACGAGCTGCTTATCGCTCCGGCTCAACGTGCTTAGGGCGGGACCTTTATACTCCGTTTCAGATCAAGGATGAACGCAGACAACGCTACAATCCGACCGGTGCCAATCAATCAGTGCCGGCAGTGTATCGTCCTGGTTGTGCTCGTCGTCTTCGTGCGTTTGGTACCACCGGTGAAACCAATCGCGCGCACTGAATGCGCCGTGACCCTGCGCTTTTGTTTGTGCGTAGCTGGTTGCACGACGAGCGCCCTAAGATGCACTTTGGACTTTGTTGAATTGGCCGCATGAAATCATGGGCTTGGTTGAGGTCAGACCTGACGTAAAACGGAGCGTAAAATTGATTGTGCATCGAACGGTAATTACAGATAACGTTGTACTCGATTGTGCGTGCTCCATGGACGCATTATGGCGCGGGTGAGTCTCACAGTGTCGTAGAAAAAGTGCAGCTTTGTTAGGAAGGCAGAAAATTGTCGTATAACTCAAATGCGAAATGCGGTACATGAGATCCTCGGCACGCGCCGTGTCAAAACATCTTACCTGAGAAGTTCACCTCCCATGTTCCTTATTAACGCTTGCGCAATCAGGGCGTAGAGCCTTCGAGAATTGTAGGATAGCAGATCGAGTCGATCCTCGAACCAGCTAGGGATGCTTAAGCCGTACTCCTTCTCAACCTGTACGGCGTCGAGACCTTCTGGAACCTTGGTTGCGTCACTCAATAAAGAAAGTCCGAGCTCATGTGTGGCTCTAATAAGGAACCAGGTCAGGTCCAGCAAGCCGCTAAATGGATCCAGCAGCTTCAATAATTGCTTTTTGATTTGAGGCTCGCAAATTAACCTGCCAAGAAGAAAAAAAAAAAGGTTCAGTGGGTGGATGAAAGGGGGCGTTTCATTCTAAATCGACCAGACTTTTTTTTAAGGGGGCGAGAGTTAGATGATGAGTGCCGTTTTCACCGTGCATTTATCGAGTTCGGCGAATGTAATATGAAAAAATTCTCGGCATGGTAGGTTGACTAATTAACTAAGTTACGTTAATAAACTTTTAATTATTGGCTTTAGGGGCCATGTTGCAGTTGCCGTATTGACAATCATTATTAACGGCGAGGCGAATTTGAATATTTTCCGAAAAGGTAATGTTTTTCGTAGATACTAATCGATAAATTTTTCGCGTTTTTCCTCGGATTCAAACGTTTTCGCTCAAAGCAAGGGCATTATCAAGCACTTCCCGCAATAGTTCCTTCGATTTACCCGCACCACTTGCACCTGTGCAGAAAAGTGTAGGGCAGTGGACTTCCGGTATGTGCATTGAGATACGATCGGAAGTACACCGCCCTACACTTTTCTGCACCGGTGCAGGAGGTGCAAGTGAATCTAACGAGCTATCCTGATGCCTGAAAGAGTGACAATGTCGTGGCGCTTACGTCGTCACTGGTGCCGTCGGCGCACCCACCAAGGACACGCTGCCGAGAGAGTGGCGACAGGATTGAAACAATAACGCCACTTTTCCGAGCGTCAGTGTGGGTGGGACCTTACGCGCTCTTTCTGAGCATAGTTTTTAAATCCGAACAAAAAACGCGAACGTTTATCACTTAATATAAAAAAAACATAACATTTTCGCTTTTTTTTTAGTTTGTGTGGTATTTAGTACCGACGGCCGTCAATACTGCAATTCCACCATGACTCCAAGAACCAAAAATTAAAAGTTAATCGAGAGATTTCTGTAAATTAGCCAACTTACCCTGACAATTATCCCCTTATGCAATGCCCACCGAGCTTGATAGGTACGTAGCGGAGGGAAAACAGGACGTACTCATACCCCTATATAAAAAGCTATGTACGAAGGAAAACGAAGTACCGTATTTACTTGCTGCAGAGTAAAAAAATAAAAAAACACTCTCTTTCGGATCAACCACGGCCAGGTGTTTTTTTTTTTTTTTTAATCTTAGATTTTAGCTGGCAGGTAAAATTATATTCTTAGTATTATGCAGGCAACAAGCACTGCAATTATTGCTGCTAGCCATATTTTATTTTGTTTTTGTCTCTGTTATTCTTCGTGTTTAATACAAGGCACCGCGTATGTTCAGCACATCACACACCAATGCTTAAGCAGGACGGTGCATTATGCATTGGCGTAAGCGGAATTGTTGTTTTTTTTTTCGGAGAGGGGAAGGGGGCTGGAAGCTGTTTCAAATAAACATGCTTAGGCTCACTTGACAACTTCAGGTACACCGACTGGCTATTGAAACCAGCATGCATACACACTTTATATTTCCGATTTTTTTTTTCGTTCTTATTATAGGGCGTTTCATTTTGTCTCGCCAGTTGCGTTGCTTCCTATCGAGATTCAAAGCCAAGTGAGGCGTATCATGGCCTTCTCTATACTCACAAGGACTGGCAGTTCGACGACGGAGCCATAGAGTGCCCGGTCCCAGATTTCGAGCGCGAGGATCTTATAGCACAGAGCATCAAAGAGCCATTTCTCGGGGAACCTGGACGTCAGCGCACAGCTTTTGCAGCGGCGAGAACCAGAAACGTACTTTTCGGGTTCTCGCGTCCGCGTTTTGGCGTCTCGCCGCTTCGTTTTGGCGTCCCGCCGCAGCAGGGCGTCAGTCACGTGGCTCTCCTCTCATCCGTTGTCTGCCGCTCCACCTTTTTCATTTCGGTGGCCGGTTCTCGTGGCTATCTGCCAGGCTTTGTCAGTATATACGGAGCTATGGGCATATACATTAAAGTGGCAATTTAAGCAAGTTTCTTTTTTTTTTCTTTTTCTTTTTTTTTTTCCTGTTGATTTGCACTTGTCTACGTGAGACATATGCTACAGTTATGATACCTAACTTTTTGTTTCGCTTACTCCGCTCAGTAAGTTTACTTACCGCAATATCGTAACTATACACTCTACACTTAAATTTAACAAATCTATACTGCAATCTAGATATTCTATATTCTACATTTAAATTTAAAATCTATATATTTAGTGTTTTAAAATTTGAAAAAAACCTAAAAATATTTTATCGTTTATTATTTTTTTTTTTTTGCCGCTTACTCTACACACAAGACCTACTTTTATGGAGCCAGTTTGTCCTTGTGTTCTTGTCTAGAAACTATTTTTACGTTTTTTTCTCCCTTACTCTTGAAGCAAGCGTTGAATCAGAACTATGTTATTCATTTAAAACACAATAACAATTTCCACAGTTTCTTTTTTTTTAAATAATACAACAAATCATATCCTTGCTAAAATACATAGCCGAAAACTGATATAGTATTAAGAAATTCTTTTTTAAATAATACTGCAAATCATATCCTTGCTAAAAAACATACGCGAAAATTGATATGTTATTCAGAAATTCTCTCATCCTTCCATTGGCTGTTTTCAGCCGCTCCTTACTAAAACTAATTGCATAACAATTTACTGGACTTCGCTATGTCCATAACGCAAGAAGGGTTTTAGCACCCACAATTATGAATAACAGGTCGTACCAGCCTACGCTTACTTACGTATACTTATCGTTATCCTCGGGCATTCTTGCCAGATTGGATTCATCGGGCGATTTGGACGGGTAGAGTTCCTCTAGCAGAAGAAGTGCACTCATGACGCACCTGCCAAGCAATTAACAAAGGACGTAAACTTCTTATCCTTACATCCTGTTTCGCTGCAGTTTCTTATACAGGTTAAGAGTGCAAGCAGAAGGGTATTCACTTGGGCTAGTTGGCGGTACATTTCAGGATTAAAAGCGCTAAAAAACAAGGACCAAAAAAGAAGACATACACACAGTAGAACGCATTTGCACCTGGGGTTTAATCTGACTTACACCAAAGAAGAAACATATATGCCCTATGAGCAACCATCCACGTCCTGTAAATACATTGTCAAATAATCTACATATAATTTTTCTAGCTTGAGCTAACAAAGCACTCTAGATGCGCCACCTCCAAATCGTACAATGCTATCGATGGGGCGCTAATGCACGTGTCGCCGTTGCAATTCTTTGTGAAAAACGCCTCCGAAATTTCCCTAATCATTTTGTTACGGTTTCTGCTCAGGATAACGGTTTCCAGAAGCTTTGCGCCGCAATCGCATCGGTTGCAGTGTATCGCAAGATTACCCGAGGGCGAAGATCTTACTGCCAGTTCGTGTTCCCTTAGCCTGTCATTAACGCACCATCCGGTTTGTCCTATGCAAACACTCACACACGTTAAAGGTATTATATACACCACCCCTTCCTTCCACAATGCGGTACAAACAATAACGATTATGCCTATTATGAAGCATAATCCCATATGGAATGAGTGTTGTCATTATTTGGTTTGAGCCGCCGAATGGAGGTTTGGCGAGTTTAAAGAGAGTTCTAAGAGTTCTTCGGGTCAATCACAAGGCGAAAATATCCTTAAATTGGTGGTAGTGAGCGAGCACCCTAAATTCCAATCGGCCATATATCGAGTTTAACGTGCTTGCTCTCAGTGGCTGAAAATTGTTCAAGTCACGTGGTGTTCATGGGACAGGCGTGCTAACGGATAGAATAAACAAATCTATTGTGCGATGGCCAGCCTCTTTTACACCTCTGTCAGACAGGCTAATTGAGTGTCACTTTAAGTAAGCACGCTTAGTATATTCTAGTGGTGTGCCACACTGCTGAAGAGCACACTCTGCTTCAAGTTAGTTTGACGAACTTCCTTCACTCGATCGAGTGTGCAGCATCTATAGCTGTGTTTCCAGAGCAGAACATAACATCGAAGCAAAGAAACGAAAGATGGGTGTAGTTACAAGAATAGTGTGTAGGACTTAAGCTTACAATTTAGGCTGAAAGATACCAAGATTAGCGCCGCGGTGACCGAATACAAAACGACAACAAAGACATTCTTAACTAAACGAGACAGGGAAAAAGGAAGGGACAAAGACAGCGAAGTATGAAAACGCAGCTGCCAAATTTATTCACTATAAATTGTACGCAAAAGCTTCGCATTGCTAGCGGGAGCTCACGCCGTTATTTTGAGCACTATATAAGCACACACAGACGCAGAGCTTGCAATCTGCAATATACGATCTACAAAAAGCCCCCGACTTATCACAGCATTGAAACAAAGAATATTCAGTCATATTATCAAGACAGGTCTAATACCCGTGCCACACCGGCAACTCGAATGCCATTTACGACGAATGACATTTGAGCGGACGGCCAATCAGCGCGCGACACTCCGGGCGTGGTGCATTCCACGCGCGACAGATTGCGAGCTGATTCGCCGATCACACAAATGTCATTCGTTGTAAATGGCATTCGAGTTGCCCGTGTGGCACGGGTATAAGTCGGCGACCGATTTTTCAAAACACCTTCGAGAGACCGTCACTCACCACATGGAATTAATCGGTATTGGCGGTAATGCGTTACAAGTAACGGCGTTACCGGTACCGCGTTACTTTCTTTGGTAACGTAGTAACGTACTCCTTACTTTACCTTTTTTTAACAGTAACGGGTATTGCACTTACGTTACTTATTTCGAGTAACGGGCAGCGTAGTTACATTACTCGTTACCCATTTTTCCCAAACATTCAAAAAGCATTGCACTTCAATTTTTTTTCTCTAGGCGTTAAAGCCTTTTAGTTTGTTCAGTTTTGGGCGGCTTTCTTTGGTGAGTATATAGGTGAAACCGTTAACGTCAAAGCAGTAAAACGTGTTCATTCATAATTAAAAAAGTAACGCAAAAAGTAACGTACGCTACCTTTTGTAGGTAACGGTAACTATAAGGCGTTTCTTTTATTTTAAAGTAACGTTGGTCGATAACACGTTCCTTTAATTTGCAAGGGACGAGTGACGTATATCGGTACTTTTTCCGGTAACGCCTACAACACTGGAGTTAATGTGTGACAACGACTGAAATTTCAGACGCCGTTCATTTTGTTGCTAGATTTTTTTCGGAGTTCATTTTCACCGGTTCCCCACAGACCCAAAGCCACATATCGAACCGCCTTTTTTTTTTTTTTTTTTTAATGCGAAAGCATTATCTGGTTTTATGGACCGGACCCTGCGTTATCAACTTTTGAAGCCGCGCCAGACGGCACCTAAATGCCCCTGTCCGATGGAGCGAAGCCTGTATTCTGTAGCAGAGATTTGATGGATAGACTCCCATTCGCAGGTGCGCGGCATAGTTCCAAGGAACGCCGCCCCATCGACATGGCAGAGCGGCCCGGCTGCCGGTAAGAGGGAGCGGGTGGCCGGCCACAGAGCCCGCCCGGGCAGTCTCCGCAGAGGTCGCCCGGCCGGGCTCTGCGCGGCGCGTAGCATGAAGGAATGCGTTACGTATACGAATGCTTCGCATTCTGACACGTTAGCAGTGTTAAGTGTCTTTGTAGTTTTTATGTCGTACCCTCGATACAACATCCCATGTCGTACGCAATAATAAAGTTGGATAGAGGTTAGAGCCAGAGAGATGCATCTTCCTATACTGCCCATATGTTGCCAAATGGGCGTCCGCAGCGCCAATTGAATCCCCTGAGGTCTGGGTGGCGATGCTAAAATCAAGATGGTGGCCCACCAAAACCATAGGGCGGCGCCATCTTACATGGGTCTGTGACGGATTCAGAAGGTTGGGCGGCGCCAAATTAAATAGGACCCATTCATCCGCCCCCCCCCCCCCCCCCCCCCGTTCACCCGGTTCCGCTCTTTGCTGGGTTTTCCAGGCTCATGCGATTTCGCTCTTTGTTTCTTCGCACACACGAAAGGCGCGCAATAAAATATACGATCATCTCTTGCGCTTCTTTCATTAAACAGGATGTTGGTACAGTGACTCAAAAAAATCTCCTATGTGTTGGTCGGTCAGCGTGGTCCCGTCTTCTGCAATGCGCTGAGCTTGGCTGAGCGGAGCCGCTGTCTCCATGCACAGGCTTCGATGAACAGTCGCTCTGTCTTCACAGACTTGCCCAGGAAGCAAGTCAGCTACATTCATTTTATTGCAGTTTTGCAGCTCGGGCGGAACCTGTAAATTGATTCGGTATCAGCCAGCTAGCCAATCTAAACTATCATACGTTTTTTTTTTTTTGTTTGTTTTTTATTTATTTGTTTTGCGGGAAGTTCCGCGTGGGGGCAGAGATAAAGGCTTGGTGCCTGACAGCGCCTCTGCCCCCCGTACAGTTCAGCAGTGCAGTACAAAAACACAATGGAAAATACATCAGAGACACAAAATGCGCCATTTGCCAAACCGATCTGTTAGTAGTAAATGAAACGAAGCATTTCTGCAACATCCTAAAAATATATAAATAAAATTAGAGTTTCATATACCATAAGAAAAAAAAATAAAAAAAAGACGCTGATCATTGAAAACGACCAGGAACAAAGACATGCTTCTGTTGTAAACTGCAAAAAAAAAAAATACAAGTATACAATACATCACATTAAAATTTGTCACCGCACAGTGGTATTAATAAAAATCAATAAAAGGTTTTTTTCTCACACTTAAACATCAAGAAACAAGGAATGGAAATATGCACAAAAATCAGACATATTTATAACACTCATGAAGTTTACGGCACTAACATTAACGAAAAAGCAATTTCACTTGCGACAAGCATCCTTCTACGAGCACATTTAAAACTATTAAAAGGTTGATGGAAATCTACGGACATATCTTTTCTATTCAGAGTTTTATTTATCTGGAAATTTAGCCTTTTTCGGCCATAGTTAGTTCTTATTGCCGGCATCTTCCTTATTGGGTTTCAAAATTGTACGTGCTCAGATTGTATGTTGCTGTAGTGTGGAGCTTGCTTCTGTGTATCAATTGTAATAATTTGAAATAAAATACTTGATCTGCTTTTAGCATATTATATTTATTAAAAAGTGGTTGTGTGCTTAAATTTCTTCTGTCTCCTTTATAATTTTCATACATAAGCAAGATTTTTTTCTGCAAGATAATTAGTTTGTTGTAAATAGTTTCTGTTGTAGTTCCCCACACCAAAATGCCATAGCTCATTTTTGAGTAAAATAGAGAGTAGTATAATGTTTGTTTAAGCCAGGTCGGTAGTAAACTGTGCACTTTGTATATGCTACCAGTAACTCGGGACAGTTCAGCCTTGAGCATATTAACATGAGTTGACCAAGAGAGGTCCTCAGTAAACCACAACCCCAAAAAGTTTTGTTCTGTAGCTTGCTCCAGCAACGTACCTTCAAATGTTATGTTGATAGTACTGTGATCGCGTTTGTTTATTGGCTTAAAAATCACATATTTTGTTTTACTGGTATTTAGACCTAAGCGATTTGTTTCTAACCATTTTGAGAGTTTTAAAAGATAATCATTGGCTAATTTTTCTACGATCTGTTTTTTCTCACCAGCAAAAAATACGTTTGTGTCGTCTGCGTACATTATTAACTGAGGGGAGCCAGGTATTTCCGTTATATCGTTTATATAGACAAGGAATAGTAGAGGCCCTAGAATAGAGCCTTGGGGAATGCCATGTTTTATTTTCATTTTGCTGGATGACCAATTATTTAAGCATACATATTGGTAGCGTTCATTTAGATAGCTTTTAATTAATTTTAGCGCTATTCCTCGTATACCATATATATTAAGTTTTTTAAGTAAAATATCATGGTTTCACAGTGTCGAACGCCTTTTTTAAATCCAAAAACAATCCCAGTGTGACCAATCTGTTTTCAATGTTTTCCGCAATTTTATCTTTAATGTCGATTAGCGCTTCTTCTGCAGACTTTTCCTTCTGGAAACCATACTGAGCAGGAGTAATATATAATATCTTTTTTAAAAAAAGCTGTTATCCTGTCGTTGATTACACGCTCGAAAATCTTGGAGAAAACCGGGAGTACTGAAATGGGCCTATAATTATTAATTAAGGTCTCTCCGCCACCCTTGTAGACAGGAATTACTTTCGCGATTTTTAATTCATCAGGAAAATTACCGCATTCAAGCATCATGTTTATTATGTGGGATAATATTGGACCTATTATGTTCGCGGTGTACTTAATTGGTAGAACTTTTATTTCATCGTCCCCAGCTGCAACATCATTTTTTTAAACTACCTATTATCTTATCAATCTCAGTTGATGTCGTTGGAAAAAGCATGATAGATTCCATTTGATTTCCTGCCAGCATGCAGTTATCTGAGCTTGCATATTTTCCCGCGCACGTGCCTATGCTAGTAAAGTGCCGATTCATTTCGTCAACAAGTTCTGTACCGACAACAGTCTTGTTATTTATCAACATTTCCTTCACGCTACTGCGTGTTTGCTTCCTGCTCGTTAGATAGTTAATCGTCTCCCACACTTTCTTGAGGTCATTGTGAATATGCAAAAATTTATTTTGATAATATTCACACGTTGCTTTTTTTGGGTCGGAGTTCAATTTGTTTCTAAACTTTTTGGAGTCATCCAATAGAGCGGGATCACGATTTTTTTATAAAAGCATGATACATGCAGTTTTTTTTTTTTTTCGTATTCTTTTATACAGTTTACCAGTTATCCACGGTTTTCTAATTTTTCTAGGCCCTTGTTTACTTTCCCGGAGAGGAAAAGCAGCATCATAACAGTGTTTAAATTTCGTCAAGAAGCTTTTATAGGCAACTGTAGGATTGTATTCTTTAAAGACGTCGACCCAACTTTCCCGTTCTATTAGGTAGCCAAAAGTACTAAGCGTTTCTTCGTTAATTATGCGGTACCAAAACTTTTCCATAGAACGATTTTGTTTCCAATTGGTAAAAGACCTTATGCAGAATATGGGCAGATGGTCACTGATGTCGTATAAAATAGCACCGGCCGTAACATGATTTATATCTACGTTCGTGAGGCAGATGTCAAGGGCTGTTGCAGTGTCTGGAGTGACTCTGGTTGGTACTGTTATTATATTGCTACATGCATACTGATGAATTACGTCTCGGAATTCTCTCGCGTGGTGATAGTCCGATAGCGTATTAATATTTATGTCCCCGAGATTTATAAATGAGGCGGATACAGATCCAAGAAAACACAGCGTGGTTTCAATAAAAGCCATAAATTCATACACATTGCCAGACGGTGGCCTGTACAAAGCACCAACTACGGTGTTTGAGACTTCAACAAGTAAGCTTTCTATATCTTCATTTATTCTCGTTATATTGTCCATAACCCGGTACCGCAAGTTATCTTTGAAATAGATAGCTGTACCGCCACCCCTTTTGTTTTCTCGGCACAAACTTTCACACTTGTATCCGTGTAGATATGGTGGTTGCAGAGACGACCCGACATTACATTCAAATTCGATGCCATCAAAACTGCATTTTACTTTTTACGTTAAATACTGCCGGAATCAAAAGAAAAACAAAATCATGATCGCCACTAACTACATGTCTCACTTAGCTAATAAATAAGTAGCTGACACAGGAGCTTACCCTATCCAACGCTTTCGCATCGAGAGTTTCTAGAAGGTAAATTAATTTGATGGCTAACTGCAGTTATCAGTGCAAAAGTGTCACGGGTCTTACAAGCTACAACAGGAAACGTTAAGAAATCAAACAATAAGTGTGGAAAACGAAGTTTTCAAGTCTTTCGTGCGTTTCCTACTTTCCAATTAGCCATGGTTAAAGCAAAAATGAGGGAATTTGTAAATACAACCCAATTCACATCTTCCGTTGCGACGAGTCAACGTATTCAATGAAAATAAATATCGCGCTATACCATCATTGTGGCAATTTGATTCGATCGTAAAAAGATTGATCGGAACAAAAGCATAAAAGGGCATAACAATTACTTTTTTTAGCATGACTTTTTATATTTCGCTTAAAGAAATCAGCTGCTTTTCCTGCCCTACGGCAATGATCCTTTGTAACCTAAACTAGAACATCAAAGAAGCGAACCTTACCTTTCGTTCGGGTATCCAAAACTTGACCGCGCATTTCTAAGAATTTCCGCACCACTTGGCACAGCAGACGGTGTGGCGACGAAAAGTATTTGTATTTAAAGGGTTTTTGCAAACATAATGAGTTTCCTACGGACACCGAAACCCCGAGACACAGACCGATCACGAAAAACGCTCCTTCCGCAGCAGACGAACCTACCTAAACCGCCCGCTCGCGCCCGCGTCGGTTTGAACGGTTATCCGAGTCCCCTTCACTCCCGGCGCGCCGGCGCCAGCGAGTTGGCGCAACGCCACCTAGAATAATGCCCCCCATCGTCTCCGCATCGTCTCCTCTCCCTTCATAAAACGTCATCACAGTCGGATTACGCTAACTCGGCTATTGGGCCCGAGTCCGACCTTGGACGCGCTGATTGGACACGAGCTCCGGTCGAACACTGACGCAGCACTCGTGCCCAATCTTAGGCCTCGATCGATCTGACTGGGATGACGGTGCGAAGGCCTTCTGCTTACCTCTGTGGTGTTGGTTGGCAACACGGCGCACGATGCGCACGATGAGTCAGAACAAAGGAGGCTATGGTCAGAAAAGGTAGAGGGAAAGGAGAAGCTTGAAAAATATGTACTTTTCATCGCCAATTGTTAAGTTCATTCCTAGCTTCAATATCGCTCTATCTTTATTAGAAATCCTTACATGTATAAACCATTTTTTTAATAAATTAACTTAGCCACCCTTTATTAGAGAAACGATGATGATGATAGCTGTCACTCCGTTCGTAAAATCCAAAAGTTGAGTGCTTTATCCATCTGTTATAGCTATATGTTTCGAATTCCTTAAGGCAGCCAACGCCAGCTTTTCGTCAATGGCGGCCACGGAGCGGCTGCTGCTCTTCTTTACATGTGCTTTGAATGTGCGTGCTTTTTGCCGATAAATCACGTCCCAACTTTATCTTTGAGTGGTTCCAAACACAGTAAGGAAGGGCCCCTGCAAACTCGGCGAAAATGGCAAGATAACCTACAGTTGAGAATAAAGTTGCCCCATTGCTGCCGATGTAACCTTCGCTCTGCGATTTGTAGGAGTCGGCTTTTTTTATGTGCGTTATGTGTAAGTTTATTTTGGGACGAACTAGGCAAAACCAAGGACGGCTATCTATTGAGGGTTGGGCATTTTCTTTTATCGTATTTAGAACTTTCATACCGAGGTGCAATCTCCAGGTAGCCCTTTTCTGGTGCCACATTATGCTTCACATTTGTCTCCAAGAATCCGCAGATTTCCTGACTTGCGTGACACATCTGTATAGTGCACGCTATCCTTCTACTTTGTATTTTAGCGTACGACCTATAGCACCATTTATCGCCTTCGTTATTAGCGATATATTGCCTCGGGTCTGTGTGTCAAAATACCCTCAAGATAAAATTTCACCAGTCTGCAAAAAAATGAGGCATCGTGCAAATTCAAATAGTTAATGGCCCAACAGAAAAATCAGCTACTTAATCACAGTGGTCAATATTAAAGAATAAATATAAAGGAAATATACTGAAAAGCGTAACTTGGCCGCTACCCTAAATTCAAAACACAATAGATGCACTAATTATCATTATAAAACTTAGTTTAGGTGTAGGTAGGATATAGCTTAAATAATTGTGTGCCTCTTTGTACATCTGAAATTTTTTCCAGCATGATCCTTGGACAAAATTATACGTATCTCCCTTTATTTATTTTTTTAGATTGAACAATTATTGAAAAGGAACTCTTCGATGGCCTTATATTACAGTCTTAGCATGAAAGAATAACGATAAAATATTTTTTATGGTTAATATTCAATATACGCTCTGTCGAAGAAAAGTTACCTAAAAAGATCTAGAAATTGCTACTCTAAGATTTAAGTTTATATCGCGGAAAACCTATGTGCGTTTTAAAGAGCCACTGTTCAATGATTGTGTTTTAGACTCAATGAAGTCTACGATACAATAAAAACACTTACCGATAAGAGAAACTGCTTCGGACCTGTGTTTCTTCGGGGTCATCCGTCAAGAAACCTTGATAACGTTCCCGGACGTATTTGCCGACGTTCCGCATGGTTTCTATACCCCGATCGGTGAGATTCCCATAGCCGTATTTCCAGTACGTGCTGTTCGGGTTCAGGTCAGTCGGAAATGTCCCCAGTGGTGCTCTGTCACCATGACGTAGAAGACCAATCACGACGTCTAAATCTCGAGGCACAAACTCATTTTGATCAGCGTCAACGCAGACGTGCGATGATGACACCACAAGAAGACAAAAGGCTTGCATCGACGGATGGACCATGCTGCTTTTCTGATTCTGAAAAAAGAAATGTATTACATTATTTACGATTTAGACAACACAAATTGCCCTCGTAAATTTTTTTAACACGTGAATTCCGATTATAATCCCTTGAGAGGGGGGAACAAAGGAGACTAACGACAAACACAAATCTCCAAACAAAGTTAGGTGACTGGTACGCGACCGAAGAAATCCGCCTGGTCCTGGTATCGAACCAGGGACCTCTCTATTTCCAGTGGAACTCTCTACCAACAGAACAAATCAGGAGTTACACCTCAGTATAGCAAACAGGTTTTATCAGATGCCACCAACTCCTGGTTAGCTCGTTGGTAGAGCGCTCCACTGAAAATGAAGAGGTCCCTGGTTTGATATGAGTACCAGGCGGAATTTTTCGGTCACGCACCAGTCACCTAGCTGCGTTTGGAGATTTATGTTGGTTCTTTCTCTTCTTTGTTCCCCCCCTCCGGGGATTATTATTGTCATTCTTGTTCAGCTCTCTTGCACATCTGAATTAATTGCATTATAAATGTGAATTAACCTTACAAGAAGGTTTTATACCTGTTGTAGCGGAATTGCTTCAAGATTGGTGGTACTAAAATAGCCGTACGTCGAGGTTAATTTAAATCCTGAAAAGTCACAGTAAATATATGTTTCTTACTTTTTGTTATTTCTTTTTCATCGTGCTGGGTACAGGGTTGTAGATTTTATATTTACACTAAAACAATTATTACTTACCTTGTACAGCCCATTTTCACAAAGTGCGATTTTACTTGCGATTTCGCAGTGCGATGTCGCTCGCGTGGAGGAAGCGCGGTGGAGGCTGAGGTGCTCAAGACCGCAGCTGCGAAATCACGGGGAAAATCGCACCATGTGAATCAGGCTTATAGTAGTAGTACTACGGTCTTTTTTAGAGTTAGATTGTCATGCCACAAAACTATATAAAAAAAAAGTTTTGCGAATAGTAAATTCTCAGCTCGGACCTAATTCGGATTTAGTAGCGCCGAATATTTGCCAAACAGTATAATATGTAATTGAATATTCAACGCCAAACTTTTATCGGCAATGAACAGACACTAAACAAGCAACGCTTAGACCGAGGGTCTCCAAACATTGTGGCTAAGGCGCCGAACTGAGGATTGGTCACTGTCTCCAGGGTCGGCAAATAAATAAGAAAATGTAAACTGGAAAAGAAACTTAATATATAGGTAAGCATAATAGTTGAAACGAGAGACCGTTCTTGAAAAACGAAAAAAACTCAGGGGAGAATAATAAGTGGGCGGACAGATATGTTTTTTGTTATTCCAGGTGTCTTCGTATGCGCCTCCAATTACAGTTTTTTGTTTGCTTTTTTTCTCTGTATACAGCTCCATATGACAGTTCTTGTTCTTTCTGGTATTTTCGTGATTTAGTTTGGTGCGCGTCACGGCGCCGTTTCTTTGTGCGTGCTCATTTCTGCGCCGGTAGCAGCTGCTAGAAGCGGGCAGGGGCTCTGACCTGGGCGATCGGCGGGGAAGTAGGCGAGATCGCCGACCGATGCGATAGACCAGCGCTTGACCTTGGCACTGGCCAATCGCGGTGGTCAGCCCTCTCGCCGGCTCTCTCGCCGAATGTCCAACTCAGAGCCCCAGGGCATCTCCGGAACAAACGAAAACAAACTACTTCTTTTAAAAAAGTATTCACTAAGTCAAGACTTCTTAAAGCAGGCTTGCTTTAGATCTAGCATAGACAAGCGAGAACCGTCACCATAGAAACAACATTCTTAAATTAACCCGATTTTTGGTCATCGGCATTCGACGTGCCAAACTATTCGATAATTTGGATGCTGTAAATTAAAAAAAAAAAAATTCGAATCAAATTATTCGCGCACTTACTATCTGATTAAATTTTTAAACTCAAATATTCGCAAACAACTAATACAAAAGTGTCGAAAACAATCTCTAAATCAGTGTGTCGAACCGAAACAAATACGGGTTCGGTTACGGTTCAGGTTTAGCTAAATTTATTTTGTTGCGGTTCAGTTCCGGTTCGATTGATTCGATCCGCGAACCGGTTCGCGAACCGGTTCGGAAATTATAAATGACAAATTGCAACATCAAAATAAATTACAAATGAAACATCTGAAATCAGCAGGACACCGATGAAAACAAATGAAAAGTAGTCGAAACTAGTAGTGCATAACGTTTATAAAAGCCTGTAGCCAATGCAAGCGGCAAACAACGACTGTCTGATGACAGGGCTGTCTGTCACGGGCGCTAACTCCAGCGTCTGCTGAGCGTTGGTTTGAGCGCACGCGCCCGCTTGAGTCCCATGACTACGCTGGACAGGCGACGGAAGCAACAGAAGCTCGGCAGATCCTTTGTCAAATTCGAAAGTGCGCGCAGCTTCGCTTCTCCGCGAGCGACTAGGGTTTGTATCCCTGTTTTTTTTTTCCCGCATTTATCGAGTTTCCGGTACGAAAAAATACGGCATGTAAATCTTGACACTTCATAGCTCGATATACTCTGACCGGTGGTTGGGGCAGCGAAGAGCAGATATAATTCATGAATGCTCATTTCAACTGTAAATAAAATTTCTTTCTCTCCCTCAAACATTATCAAACTCCACAGCCTTTTCTTTTCTCATTCCGATGGAAGCAAGCTTCAAGAACTCGCGCGTTCTAGAAACGTGTTATGAAATGAGCACACAGCAGCATTTAGGATTTACGAGATTGTAGGAAAATGAAATCCCGTGACGCGACTTTTTTTTTTTTTTTTTGCACAGCCTTCCAATTTTTTTTTTCCGTGCAAGCCGCGACCAGCGCAATACTGGTTCGTATGTCAAGATTCATGGATGCAGCGTTTGTCAAGATTCATGGATGCAGCGTTTATATTCCTAAGACTGAGTGGAGAAGAAAAATATGTAAGCGAGGTGTGTGTCAGTTGACGGCACTTAAAAAATGAAAGCCGTTTACAAATCCTTGTAACGCCTAATTGGAGCGCAGCTCTTGAGGAGGAGTAGGGAAGGGTACTGAGGGGGGTCACGCCACCTGCGGGTAGTCAAGTGACCCCGGGGGGTCACGTGATCTCGTGGGAGGGGGGTCACGTGACCTGGGGGGTCACGTGACCTCGGGGGATCACGTGACCCCCCCCCCCGGTTACGCCGACGGCGACGCCGACGCCGACGCCGCTGAGGCTGGAAACGGGCCCCTAAGGGCTGCGCTCTAAAAACAAATGGCATTGATAGCACATTCATTGTCAACAGCGCGTGGCCGAACCGTTTTGCCATGAGCCGGTAACCGTTATTTTTTTTTCCGGTTCAGTTCCGGCTCGGGTTCATCGCGATAACAATATAACGGTTCGGGTTCGGGTTCAGTTCCGGAAAAAATACCGGTTCGGTTCCGGTTTTCGGTTCGGTTCGGTTCCGGTTCAACACCCTGCTCTAAATATTCTTTTTTTACCAATTATTTCTCGCTTGACAACTTTAATGTATCCTACCGTCCACATGTGACTGTCTATAACTACACCGCCTTTTGACATTATAATATATATCATCCAATTGAATGCAAAACTGTGAGGCAAACCGGGATTTTCAAGATTATTTAAATATGCATTACGCTAGGATCAATGTATTGAAAGACAAACGAAATTCTCGCGAGGTTCTTCAGGCACAATACTTTCTTAAGCAAAGTCCATCTGGTGGGAGGTGTGAGGGGCTCTTGGACAAAAGCACTGAACGCACTAAAAATGGTTGATTAGTGTTTCGATATTACACAAACCAAACACCGCTACCTTGTAACACACGTCTGTCATGCAGCCGCTTAATAATATATTTTGTTAGTTAAGTGTCTCTAAATGCAATTCTAAATTAAACTTCTTTTCTTTTAAGACGCGTTGAAAATTTAGCGCCGCTCATAACTAAAGATTTAACACATGGCGTAAATCTTGCTCTATATTTTTACGTTTAGTTTGTGACAGTTCACCTACTCAGGTACATAATAACAAAGATATATTAGGGGTTGTCTGCCCCTCTAAAGGTCACATGAGTCCTACAAAGAGGCTACTGGTTCTCTTGCGCTATGTGAGTGTGTATGAATAAGATTTAGGGATCTGTAACCGCCCGCCCCCTCCCCCAGGCCTTGACAGATAAATCAGACGTATTCCCTCACTGTACGTTTCCGGCATGACAGTCATAAGTCATTTATTTTTAGATATCATCAACCAAGTTCTTCTAGGCGTGCCGCACCTTTCTAGGTGTATTCGTCAAGTATTCACTTACAAATTAAAAAAAAAAAAGTTGTAGTTAACGGGTGTTAGCCCGTTAAAATTAATTATGGTACCGTTTAGACACGTTCTTGGGCCGTGAGCGTCAATCATCCGTTTCTTTAATTACTAATTTCAACAAGAGGAATGTTGTCATTCTTTAACTTGTAAAGCGCCTCAAAAACGAGGACACGATGAAGACGAAACAGGACCAAGCGCTAACTTACAACTGAACGTTTATTGAAACACTAATTACTATGTGCACACAAATTCGAGCTTCCGTCACAAAATGCCAAACTCTTTCTCAGTTAAGTGCACTGATGGTGCACTTACGCAGCTATCCTCTCGCTTTACTACAGAGCATTAGGCCTCAAACAATTCTCTCTCAGTTTTTCTTTTCTTTTAGTTTCCTAATTATTTTTGTCTCGTCAAGATAAGGCGCACACGGACACCTATTAAAGTTAATTGCTAGATTACCCGATAGAAACTTTCTAGCAGATAGAACATGCTCCCATGCCCTGTCGTTGATGCACCTCCCCGTTTGCCCTATATACGCTCTTTCCGCAAGTCATAGGTATTTTGTAGGCAACTGACGTTGCGCATCGAATGTACTGCGCGGCGTGTTTCTTGGCGCAAGAGTCAGCTTTTTTTTTTTTTTTGCCTTTTTTTATTAATTTTTGAGCACACACTGGACAATTCTGACGGAGAAGAGAATACCACGGGCACCTCAAAGTGTGCGGCGACTCTTTTTGGGCTGTGGGACAGCACGTGGACGAGGGTGGGTTACCACCGGTCTCGTCTCTGTTCCCTGGTCGGCGGCTTCCCCTCCGTTTCTTTTTTTAACCTTTGAAACCAGGGTTTCTGCAACTTCTTTCAAGAAACACTCTGGATAGCACACAGTGTTAAGGCGTCACAACTGGTAAAGAAAGTTTTCGCCCATGTTATGCCTACACGGCTTGTCTAGGGAGGCTGTCATCAACGACGACACAATCCTCGAAAAAGGCAAAACGCCTTTCTTCGAGCGTGGCTGGTACTTTCAGCATACGTGGACCTCTTCGAAGTGCAAGTTTAAATCCAAGAAATGCAGCCGTCTTGAAACCATAGTTTGGTGGGTGAAGGTGAGGCCATGTGATTTAGAGGAAAAAACAGCTATAGTTCTATTGATAATGTCGTCGTTACAGACGTGGGGATGTCACACAAGCACCAAAACATCATCCACGCAGCGAAAAGCCTTGAAGTTCGTTCCCATGTCTAAGCCTTCGGATATTCCTCTGATACATGCCGCTAAGAATATATCACACAACACTGGCGCGACTCGTGACCCGATGCATATTGTCACGAATGACTATTGATGAGGCGATAATAACTGAAGAAACTAAACGTTTAATGGGGCAAACTTGTGCCCAAAACAAAAAGGGAAGAGAAGAAAACAGCAGAGCATCGCGGGCGTCGATGTCGGCGAAATCGCAGGGTCGAGCGCTTGGGCGAGACTGACTGCGGCTAGCCACGCGGAGCCCCTTTTGTACACGCGTGGGCTTCTCGAACAATCGGCGTAGAAGGTTCGCGCATAGAACATTCTAACCTCGAAGATGCAAGAGAGTTCTCGAATTTACCAGAACAGTAAATTTTAAGAATAAATAAAAGACGCGTGGCGCCCAGGAATCAAAACCTGGGTCTTCGCGTGGGGGCAAGCACGATAACCGTTAGACCACGGCCGCTCTGCCCACTTGGCAAGCTACGCGCGCGGCCATATCCCTTGCTTTTGGCAAAGAAGTTATTATCAAAGGGCACAACAGTTAAGAAAAAATATAAAGTTAGCATTTTCATTAAAGACTCAAAGCTCATACCGATAGAACTCCTGAAGGAAGTCTCGCTATTTTTTCCAATGCAACGCCTAACGGCGAGGAACAGTTGATCATGCGGCACTGAATAGAACAGGCCTACCACGTCTACTTAAAAACCTCCGCTATAACTCCGAGTCCCTTCAGAAAAAAAACTGTGAGACCACCTCGGAGTTCCGGAATAGGAATGGGCCCCTAAGGACAAATTGTCTAGCTACCTGCTAAGGTATCCTCCCACTTCCTTCTGCCAAGAGTCTCTTTCAGTCACGATGGCCCTGAGCGGACATTTTACTTAGTGCGTTTTTGCGGTGAAAAACGCGCTTAGGGGCTTCTTGGCCTGTTGAACCTTGTTTGCCAGGCTGGTCAGCTCCAGGTGTTGACACAATTCTTTGGCTGCCACTTTAATCTTGCTGGGGGACACTTCCTTCACCTGCCTGAAGTTTTTTGCGATGGCTGTCTCGACTTCTCCTCAAAGATACCTTCCGAGAGCACCATGCCAATACCATGCCAACATTCTAAACACTTAAGATAATCGCTACCCAACAAGCTTAACGATTACTTTATTAACTTGGTTGGCAGTTGCCACAGTAGTGACAGTAATGCACTGCTGTATGTGTCGAGGTACATCAATTAGGTTCTTTTCTTGTACGGATGTCGACGAGATCTCTTGTGCCCTTTGTAACCTTAGCAACCGAAAAATGTGTGTTATTATGAAATACAGATAAAACCTGTCAAATATGTATTTGCTCAAAACCGAGCTGCTGCTAACATTTCTTTATTCTCACTCTATATACAGCGTAAGTAAAAGGGATCGTTGGCTCTTTGGGGACATAGCATGAATAGGTTTCTTAACGTATTGAGCCAAGATCGTTGTACAGGAATGGCGGGAAAATGTGCTTGAAGTGTATCAAACTTTTACTGAACACACTTACCTAGGTTAAAAGGTAGAAATAAAAACTTTGAATTTCTAACTATGGCGTCCGTATGCTGACGAAAGTATCTGATGGCGCAACAACCGACTAATGTCGCCAATGCTCTCCGCGTCGACAGGTGGGGGTTGGTTTTGTTGACTTTTAGGCTGAAATGATAATTCAGGCATACAAAAATAGCGCTTATTGTACTAATAATTAATTCCCTAATCTAGCATTACTGATTTGAAACCCTACATCATATCACATGCGTACACTCTAAGAAAAAATTGAGGAAAAAGGTAGACACGGCGCGTCTTCCCCCCTTTACTGACGCGCCCACAAGCGGGCACGAGAAGAAGGGAGGAACGAGAGAGACGTTTGTCTCCTTCTCCAGGCAGACGGGAGAAAGCTTTCGCCCTCGGTTTCGTTTTTCGGACACCTCGCGCACGTTGTTTAATAAATGTTGTTAAGTTGATTGAGCTTCAGCGGCAGCGAAGGCCACCTGTAATTCCGTCTTCTAGTTCAAACGTGCAGAACATTTCGGTTGCATTGACGTTTTTACCACTAATTTTATCAAACGAGCAAACGAAGCCGCTAAAAACAGCAAAGTTCCGGAGCAGTCCCAGCAGCGCTACATACACTGGGTAAGATGGCCGTCTCTGGATTGCGCACGGAGATCAGAAAGGTAGGAGGGGGGGGGGGGCATGACGTCAGCTGCGTAGCCTCCACAATCCATGCTCCCCTGACGCCTCGCCTCTTTTTCATTTTCCTCCTTACCCTCCTCACTTATCGGCCCAGCACGTGACCGTCGCGTACTTAATGGTTGCGGGTAGCAGGGAGCGTGGTGCTGGTGGGTTTCATTCATCAGTCATCACAGCCACAAACTGTGGCCTGCGCACAGCCGACCGACTCTGCGCCTGCTGCGCTTCGTTATGCCTTCTTTTTTCTACAGACCGTTACCATCCTGAAAAATATAGTATGCAACGTGGAACGTTAGCGCTGTTGGCATGTTTTTGGTTATGTACCGTGCATCTGCGGTGAGTATTCTCTTTATCTTCTGGCCACTAATTTCTGCAGTAGCCAAAGCAAGAGTAAATTATATACACACATGAGTGCGTAACTATGTCGACCCGACAGGTTGGACCAATGCTTTCGAATTTTTACGGCGATGATTTCCGCGCTCCCCTGCAAATGATAACTGCGCTATCATCGCTCTCATATGTTATATCACGCTACGATACGTATTGGCTTTTTCCTTTCATTGCGGCCGCTATGCAGGTCGTACACAGGGACGTTTTATTGCTGTCGTGACAAATTGAACCAACTCACTTCACTCGAAGTTGAAAGATGTTCTATTGACAATTGGAAGTGCACGGAGCACACCACGCTCCACTTCGATGGGGTCTAGCCACCGCCGCGACCATTGTTTCCGCAGTTCGGCGACCGTCGGAAATCTAAGAGAATTGTTGATCAATTCCTGTTACCGTAAAACTATGTGTGTGTAATACGCCAAGGGCTTACCAATGAAAAATAACACCCGCTGAAGAAAAGCCAGTCCGATTGCGGCAGCCGACCACGCTGCAAGCGCCCATCCCGTAGCCGGAGGAAATTAGCGTCCCGGCCACCGTGGCACCAGCCACCCCGGCGACGCCAGGCTTTCGTTTTTTCCTTTGCGGCGATTGCCCTGATCGTCCCGTGTACGAGCAGCGGTGTGTCGTCTGCTCGTGATCCGCCTCAACCTCGCTTGCACCTTTGCATTTAATTGCATTATAATCTCAACCGCTTGCTTGCTTGCTTGCTTGCTTCACGCCTATAGACGCTTTACACACGCGCCAAATTACAGCCGCCATTGCTGACCTTCTCTTGTGTTACCGAGATGCCGAGCAACTGAAACGGTAGTTGACGATCCTCTACAAAGGCCGATGCTTTAGAAAAAAACACAGTTGAATCTAATGTGGCAATAACCTGGCCTGCTATGGTAATGATGAAGTGAAATAAACGAAATAAGAGGAAACAAAAACTGAAGGTCAGTTATGGCGGCGTCCATGCACAGCTGCTGCAAAGCGTCTATACTTCGATCTCATAAAACCTACCAGAAGGAGCGCGCGCAAGCATGCAAGGAACCCTTCTACAATCAAACATCCATCACGCACGTGACGTGTCACGCGCACCAATTACCAGAAATATCTGTGGTCACGTTGGGCACAATATCGTTTAAACTTTTTATGACTAGGCTTCACATATATTTCAACGAGCCCCCTCCTAGTATTTATGACCTCCTTGGGATTGCGGGACCCACGCGGAACCACGAGGAACTGTGTCGACTTTTTCGACACAGGTTAGGGAAATCGCAGGAACTGCGTCCAAGACCGGCAGGTTTTGCTGACGGCTGCCTGGGTGCCTTCCGTGCAGAGTTCGGTTCTGTATTACGATGCCAAGTGCCAACCGGCAATCAACGTGGTTCTGTTTTTCTGCGTGTCAGCAACATAGCTGCAACATTTTTATGGCAGTGTTGTGCGTTGTGAACAGAAGACTAGGATTATCGCCGATGTGACCGTGTGTTCGGGTATCAGTGGTGTAAAAACAAGATGAGACGACGTAAACTGTCGGGCATTGATGCCGCTACTCGGGCCGTGATAGGAGGAGCGGGGTGTCGCAGGTTGACATTCCGCTTTACTTTAAAGAGTTTAAGACCACTTGAGGGATTAGGTGCAATCAATCGACGTGCGGATAGTCATGTTGGAACGCTGGTCTGAACGGTAAGCTTCTATCGTACAGTGGCCAATGTGACTGTCGGTTGTCTCCTCCCCGAGTGCGAGTGCGCTCTGGGGAAAGGACTGAACAGTACGAAAATATGACGGAAAGTACATATATTTACAGTGCGGAATTTTAGCATTACAAAAAATAGTAGGTAAAATCGAAAAAAAGTTATCCTTTATTTTTCTTTTTAAATATGGTATACGGTTCCTGAAGAAACTGCCCTCCAAGTGGTGCGCTGGAATGAGCGCTAGAAGTTTTCGAGCTCGCCACGGAGTAGCTCGGTACACTTAACACCTGCCACAAATCACGGCTTTGACTGCATTCAAGTTGATGGAAAAGCGATTTCTCTGCCCGTGAAGCATCACTTTCAGCTGAGTGAATATCCGCTTTACAGAGATCAATTGAAGACGGCCATTGCAGCCGTGCGCGAAAAGCACAAATAGAAAAACAAACACTACAATAAAAATACTGGCTACGGCGTGCCCTGCGAAGAAAACAAACTCATGGCTTGGAACCGCAATGGAGCGGCTTGATTTATTGCATTTCAAATAATTACGGCATAATCGAGCGTTTTTTTTTAATTAAAATATTCATCCCCTGAGCCATTCAAGATACTCTCAGAGGTATGACATTGCAGGAAAAAAATCAACGTGTTGGGAATATTTTTATTGCTTAGGCAGTCACCGACAGATTCCGTACGTTCAAAACGGCCAGTATAAAAGACGGAAACGCAGAGCTCGGATGTAGTGGTCGGGTTAGCGTGCCATTGTATTGACGCTTGTATGTGCCCTGTATGTGTATGCGCTTAGTGCATGCTCAGCTGATGCTTGTAGTATGTGCAATGTGTCTACATGTGTGTATAATAGAGGTTCCCGAAGATCCCAAAGCGCAATGGTGGCGTGAAGAAATAAAAATATTTTTGCAGAACATGAATTGGGCGGTACCTAGCACCACCCAGCCTAGCTACTTGCAATGGATGGATGGATGGATGAAACCGGTTGAGCTCTTTGGATAGGGGCGGTAGCCTACGCCACCTAGCCATTTTGTTTACCATTTCAGCTTAGAATATTTGAATGTGAAATCTATATTCACTCCGCACTGCAAAAAAAGTCAGGCTATAAAAAATTCCTTTCCATCAGTTAATAAGAAAACACCTAGTTTTCTCTATCTTTCTGCCACCATTCACTTAATTTTTGCTTTGTAATCTCTACAGTCTTGAAATCCACTCTCCCTTCGCTGTCTCTCAAACCCAATGACTTTATTAAATATATGTTGTCTTCGGTAGGCATAGGGTGAAGACTTTTACAGTAGAGTATCAAGTGCTCAGCCATCTTGTCCTCCTCTCCACCAGCAATGCACACTGCATCCATTTCCTGATACTTCGCTCTGTGTGTTCTGGTTCGCAGAACACCCGTCATCGCCTCAAACAACAATGAGTTTCCCCTAGAATTGTCATAAATGCTTTCTTTGGCAAAAACTGTTTTGTTTAATCTATAGCTTTCCAGAGCCGTCTTTGTCTCCATTCCCTCTAGCCACCGATCTCTTTCTGTGGCCTTAACTTTTTCTTAACTGAGACTTGCTCTTCCGTATCTCCACTATAGCCTAAAAACTTTCCTTTTAATTTCCTAGTGCGCTGTCTTCACTTCGTGTCTATACTCCTCATGTAAAAATAGCTGAAAACCTTCCGTGCCCATTGCTCCCCATCCATTTGCCTCAACCGATACTCAAATTCTATCTTGCTCACCGCTTCCCTGCTCTCAAATGACGCCCATCCCATGTCTCCTTGTACTCCCTGGTTTGGCGTTTTGCAATGTGCCCCCAAAGCCAGCCTACCTACTCCGCGCTGTTTTATTTCTAGTCTTGCATGCACTTCGGATTTCATGTATAGCACTGTGTTTTCAAACGTCAAGCCAGGCACCATGACCCCTTTCCACATCTCTCTCACCACCTCATACCTGTTGTAATTCCAAAGTGCTCTATTTTTCATTACAGCTGCATTTCTGTTGCCCTTACCCATTATATACTTTTCATGCTCACTGAGATATTCTCCACAATCGCATATCCATACTCCTAGATACTTGTATTTACTAGCTCTCTCAAATGTAATATTCTGTATCTTCAGCCTCTCAACTTCATCATCATTAAAAATCATGACTGCTCATTTTTCACTACTGAATTCTAAACCTAATTTCTCTTTTTCCCTACCACAGATGCTCATTATTTCCTGCAACTCTGTCCTGTTGTAAGCCTTTAGTGCGATATCATCCGCATACATCAATCACGGTAAGGATTGCTGAATTTTTTGGCCTAGCTTACTGTACGAAAGGTCGAATCCAAGCCCACTCTTCCCTAGTCTATCCTCCAATCCTCTTAGATACAACATAAACAGCAAAGGCGATAACGGGCACCCCTGCCTAAGGCCTCGTCTTATCTCTATTTTCCCTGTCGCCTTTCCTTCCCATGTTATAATCACCTTATTATCTTTGTAAATGTTCCTTAATAGTGCTGTTAGTCCTTCATCTAGGTTTAAGCTCTCCACTATGTCCCACAGGTTCCTTTGGTTCACATTGTCATAGGCACCCTGATATCCAGAAATGCCAGCTAGAGCTGTCTGTTTTCTTTTTGCGCTATTTCTATACACTGTGTTAGAGAAAATAAATTGTCCTCCAACCTTCTTTGTTTCCAAAACCCGTTCTGTAACTCGCCCAGTATGCCCTCGCAATCTACCCCTTCCTCCAGTCTGTTGTTTATAATCTGCATTACCAACCTGTAAATATCTGGTGTCACGGTTATGAGACGATAATTCCTAATATCAGACTTATCTCCCTTTCCCTTATATATCATGCTAATCCTACTAAGCCTCCATTCATCTGGAATATTTCCTTTTGTTATCATAGTGCTCACTACCTCCCTTAGTTTTGCCTTAGATTTGGGACCTAAATTCTTCACCAGCTTGATTGGGATACCATCTGTGCCTGTCGACGTGCCACTAGGGACTCTTCGTTCCGCCTTTTCCCAGTCTTAACCATGTTGAATTAACCTGAGACTGGGGTAGAGAAGAAACATCAAAACATAGAAGGGACAGAAAATAGACTGGACGACGTCTCAAACTCAGCTAACTCATTTATTTAGTCCACCTCTCCTTATATAGTCTCAATCTCAAGGTCATCTCCACCAACACAAAAGGACGAAGTCTATACAGATCAAGCGCCATAGCCTTCATCACACAATGCAAGAACGTTGACAACGTTTACAGGTCGACGCGATAAGGCAACATCCATCCACCCTCAAACTTGAACGAAAGGATCTCTTCCCCTACTATTCTATACACAGTTCATACTTCTGAATCCCAACACGCCCTCTCCGCATAAAAAAACAAAGAAAACAAACACTGAAACCATAGTTGGGCCAATACACGTGGAGAGCCACACAAAGCAAAAAAGTTTTACAAGCTTTTGAAAAATCACAAGCACTTAAAACAACCTAAATGACAAAATTAAAAAATTACACTTTTAGAAAGCTTTTTGAATTGCTTCCAAACTGTAGTGAAGCCTGACTTATGCAGTTGCCTAGACATTTTAACCGCACGGTCTCCCTTGGTACTCTCTTTACATCGTTCCTCTCTTTGTGTATTATTTTCGTCTCGGACTAGAGTGCCGTGCAGTTGTTACATTCATGAATATGTTTCGCTATTTCCGAGTTTTCTGCATTGTCCTTAACGATTCTTTTATGGTCGTTTAATCTGTCATTTATGCAGCGTGACGTCTGTCCTACATACTTAAATCCACACTCTAATGGGATCTCATACACAACACCAGTCTCGCAACATACCGATTTTTTTCCGATGAGCCTTTTTGCACTCATTCACACCTGTTTGAAATGGCGTCAGTTTACTTAATCTGAAATCTGAACTAAAGAGAGTGTCTACTCCAAACTGCCTCACACATGCCTTCAGGTTGTGAGAGATGTCATGAAAATGAGGGATTACAGCAAAGCGGTCCCTTCTACGTTTTGATGTTTCTTCTCTACCCCAGTCTCAGGTTAATTCAATATGGTTAATATTCACCAGCTCACCTGCACCCTTACGATTTTTTTTATGATTTCCCATTCTCTTTGTCCAAAATCCGCGATGTCACAAGCTGGCCTGCTACTTCCCTTGGTTCTCCTGTCTTCCACATGTACCCGTTCCCGAAATGTCTCCTCCATCACTGCTCCTATATATCGTATCGCATCACCTCCCTCTAATTGATCTCCCTGATGCGAGAGTATGAACCTCTGTCTAGCTTGCGTCGTTTCACCGAGTGAGTTCAAGTGCTCCCAAAACTTCTTGGCTGCGTTTCTATCTTTCTTACTTAGATTACTCATCCATTCCTCACCCTTTCTCTGAATTTTCGCATTGATCAAGAAATTACTCTGCTTGACCCTGCCATCTGGTGGCAAGCAATTTAGCCTTCTTTCACGCCACGCGATAAACAGCGGCTTCGAGTTTGTTCTTTTGAAAGCGGCTTTTGGTTTCGCGGATTCGTTCGCCATTTCTCCGTGGTGTGTGGTTGACGAAGGAATTGTGAATCGAGGAACAGCAAAGTTAAGTCGTAAAGTGCGCCAAGTAACTGGGTAGCGGTTGTCTCCGTTGAAGATCGCAGTGCTGACGACGAGAACACAGAGTAACTGCTTTTGAAGCGCCAGTTTCTGTGCCTGCAGAGGCAATCTGACTTCAAAATAAACACAGTTCGCGGAAAGCTCGTGTTTTCGCTTTTATTTGCTGCTCTTCTCGTCCCGTACGAAAGACGTAGCGTCCTCGTTAAGCCTCATCGAGCTCGATTTGCTCGATCCGGGGCCGCCATAATGAGATGCAGGCGACGGAGGAACTATTCGCTCTCTGCTTCAGGGACGAAAGTTTCTCCCTTTCTAAAGGAACATAGGTTACAAGACCGTTCCTCCCCTAAGGGGGGACTATCGATACCCTTTCTTCTAAGAGTTTGGTTCGCAGCATCGGAGAGTGCCGCATGCGAGAACATACTACGGAGGACAAATGCTTCATTGCATTGTCACATTTAGAATAAATGAACTTACTGAAACGAATTTTTACGTATAGTGCTTGTAAACTGGTAAGATAGGGCTAATGTCCATATCCCATAACATTTTAGAATTTTGATTCACTACAGCGATACCAGTAATTTACTTCATATTGAGTTTTGGCAGGAGTTGCCCTTTAAATAAGCAATACAAGTATCTAAATATTATACCACCCCGCTCACCTCAAGACAGTCTGCAAATATCTTTCTAATTGATTTGAGGGCAAGTGCACTTGTTCGATTCAGTTTATCGAGGGCCCCAGCCAAAATATTACGTCCGTGGGACGTCGCATTCTCAACTAATGCCGATAATAAAAATGCGACCCGCCGCGAGTCGCTGCTCCTTAGCGGGCGGCCAGCGGGTTGCCGATCGCTAAAGCAACTTTGGGCCGTGACGTGAGTATCGTTCTCTTTTTTTTCCTCCACTCCGGACGTTGCGCGGAGAGCGCTTCTTTGAGTTGCTACCTGTGATTGTCGTGTTTAGCCATTGCTTTTATCTGTAGCCCGTGTAGCTTCGGTATAGCCTTTTGTTAATTTGCGTCTAAGGACTCCAAGACTTATTTTAGCGAGCAACTCGGTGCGCCCAAGACTGCCCAGCTGTTCCTCGAAAGATGCCGAGTGCAGCTTGTAGCGCTGCGGGCTGCTCAAATAACCCGCTGCGCAACACGGAGCTGCTTTTTCACAAGTTTCCAACGGACCGGAAGTTGCAGAAGGTATTGGTGAACGCTGTTCGACGAGTGGACTTTGGACATCGGCTTTCACGCGGCCGAGGAAAAAAGAACGAAAAAACAGGCGTGTACAGCCCAGCACAGGTGTGTTCGGGCGCCGCGGCCCGCGCCGGAGAGCCTCAAAGCTTCGTGTCTGGGTCTGACCCGCAGCGCGAAAGCGAGAGGTTCCCCAGTACTGTACGTTACTGGCAGCGCGGCGTAGAGCAACACCGCTCCATCCACGGAGTCCCTCCCGATGACAATTTAGGCCTTGCGACGAGTACGGAAGACCGCACACACGGCGGCAGCCGCCGAGTACGGCACCGAACGAGTTCACTCATTTTCCAGTCGCTAGCTTTTGGGTATAGAAGCGGCGAGTACGGCATAATGCACGCACGGCGGCGGCCGCCGAGTACGGCATCGCACGAGATCGCGGGTTTTCCAGTCGCTATCTTTAGGGTATACGTACGAACTCTAGCTACATATGCTGGATAACCACCACGTATACAGAATTAAAACAAAATCAACTTACTTCCTATCTTTAGACGGCTAGCGCAACAGAGGTAGGTGCCGCTCGGACTGCGCACTCGTTGAACGCGAGCGAACGATCCTGACGTCGCGTTCACATAGCGGCTGATTTCCAGTGTTGCCGGGGCCTCGAGCGGCTAGTTTCAGTTTTGTTGGCCGCGCCTTAAACAAAACTTTGTGGCGTTGATATCTTTAAAACTACGCACAATAAAGAGAAAAAAATTACACCTTGCAATTCAGGGACACTGACTGCAGTAAAACAGTCATAATCCCAAAATCGAAAGTATGGACCGGAGTTGCCCTTTAAGCTTAGAAATAAATTTTAAGAAAGAAAAAAAAATTTCGTTTGAGTACAACAACCGTTTAAAAAAGGAACTAGTTTTTTGGGGTTTCTTCGCCTTGGAAATCTGTTATGTTTTTTTAGCCATATATATTTTGTGAGGAATAAATACCTAGTTTCAAACAAGGGAATTTGTATACACAACCAGCAGAACCAACACTTGGTTTTCAACAATTACCGTATGTTTCAGGTATATTAAATAAGTCTGACGCCTAATTTGTACATTTTAGTACAATCTAAGAATACTGCCGTCAAACTTTTAGACTACCACAATATATTACTGTATCATATTACGTTGTTTACCGTTCCAAACAGAAGTACATTAAAGCACCTCGCTGATGTACTTCACAATTGTTCTGAAAATTCGTTTCAGGATTATACGCTAGTTCCCTGAAACCAGCATAGGTCCTTGACATTTTTTTCTGCCTCCAATCTTATTAACGTTTTCAACGTTAACCAATCACAATATTGGCACGTCGTGACGTGTAACTTGTCACACTGCTTAGTGCCTTCCTTTCACGTCCCCGAAATTTGTTTTTGTCTTAAATCAACAGTTAAAGTAAAACTTACAGTCACACATGGGCCGTTCCATGCCATCAAAGTCGCGGCGATTAATGCGATAGCACTTCGAGGACACCACACCGTAAGATCGTGCTGCCATCCGCTTGTTGCTCGACAGCGCGCCCGTTCATTGCTTCAAATCCAGGGAAAGAGGAGAGCACATGATGGTGATGGAAAGGGTACCGCGATTAGTGAAACGTGTTTCGGCAGGCCAGACCACGTCACGCGCGAACCAGCTGCGTGCATCGGGAACAAGCGCTGTGGAGTCAACAGGATGCAGAACGCATCGGAGCGTACGTGAAACGCGCAGGAACTCAGCATTCAAACTTGAGTTTTACACTCTACAATTAGGCGATACTAGCTAGAATATTCACATCCCGTGCACTGTAGAACTTTATTTATTTATTTATTCACAATACCTTACAGGCTCATTAAGAGCTTTGTGTAAGGGAAGCATTTAATCAGATACAGAAATAAAGAAAACGTAGAAAATAATAATATACAGAACTAATGTAGAAGTGCACTCAGTGTGTCAAATAAACGTGAGTTGAACTATATAAAATAAATACATAATTGAATGTATGAGAAAAACCGACAATACTATAGAATAATAAACGAAGTAAGCCTAATTAGGGAAACAAACGCAGTAGATAGAAAAAAACAAGATCAGTATTTTTAACAAAACAGTGTGGTGTCAACAATAGTGACGATACTGGAAGTTTGTTTCATGTGCGGATGCATCGTAGTACAGCTGAATTAATTAATTTGTTCGTTGAACCAGTGACATAGCCAGGATTCCGGGACAGGAGCGCGCCGACACTACGTGTGCCATCTATCGGCAGCGGTGGCGAGACGGCCCGTAACTCAATGGGACGACCTAGATATTTTTTTTTTTTATTTCACGAAATTCTAACGGCGCATTATTTTTCTCTCAGCGAACTTTTTTTAATAGACACCCATTTTGTTCATTGTGCTAAATTTAAGGACTGTATGTCTAACATAAATGTAGCCAACTGGCAATTGGAAAAAAAAAAGCATTATACGTATGGGAGTACGGTGATTTACAGAGAAATATTTGAGTTAAAACTCGATTTACAAATTAACCACTCCGTATCCCGAGTTGCTCACAACGGTTATGTAAGCTCCAGTTCTCCAGCTACATCATGGTAATATTTTCGTCGCGATCTGTTAATTCTACAAACAACAAAAGAACAAAAGGCACGGCTCTCCAAATGAATTCAGGGTTGTTTAGGGCAGTAAAAAGCTGTCTCTCGCGCATAATAACGAAGTAAGTGAATTAATATAACCATAAATTGTACATGATAGATGTGCATCATTCATTCCTAGCACATATTTGCCAAACCCCCGGGGTTCGCACCTGCGGTTCCTGAATAAGAAATGTAAATGAAACGCGAATTCGTTTTACGGTGGAGCAAGAACGTTTTACCGGGAGGTGAAAGCATTTTTCGTAAGGAAGATACGATATTACATCTAATTTCTCAAATCAAGGTTAAAAAATCGTATCAAGCAGAACTAACGCCACGCACCCGAAACGAAAAATTATTACGCGGATTTCTACCGCGCAGTTATAATAATGATGTGTTTTTTTAAGTGTACGTGTGAATACATTTTTGACTTGCCGTTCTTGAACGAGTTATTTAACTATGACCATAATATAATTAATTAAAATCAATCTTAATCCTTTGGGCATACTCAAGACACAAAATGAGCAGCGTATAATGAGTGCGCTGGGTATTTGTTTTTGAGATTTTCTAAACCCTTTCATACGTACAATATGTCCGATGGTCACGTGGTTGGAGCACGTGATGTCACAGTGTCGCGTCGTAGTGTTCCATAACGTCACGTCGTGTGACACAGTGTAGAGTGGCGTCATAGTATCTTGACATCGTAATTTTTAGTGTCACGCCATGGTGTCAAGTCACGTGCCTTGTGTAGTATAGCGGGCAGTGTTGGGAAATACTTTAAGTACATTGTACTTAAAGTACTACTTCAAGTAGGATTAGGAAACTTGTACTTTACTTGAAGTACATTCTCCGGGTATGTACTTGTACTTTATTTAAAGTATTTTTTCTTTTACTTTCCGAGGAAAGCACAATTTCCGATTTCAAAGCACACACCCTAAATTTTCTTTTGTTAAATTTGTATCACGGAATTATGCCTTGTCAACTCCGAAGAAAAACTGGCAGGGATATTCTACTCTTGCCAGAAACGTGAGCAGACGACGCATCGCTCCATTTGTGCTGGTAGCGGCTTTCCCGTAGCTTCTTGAACTTTCGCTACTTCTCGGTCGGCCAGCGCAAGCGAGGACGTTTAAAATATTAGGAAAGCGAGATTAATCATAATGTAGCGCCTGAGACTGTGGTGTGGAACAATTAAGTTTTCAAGTCGAAGTAAAAGACAACAGAGAAGAACGTCACAAAGTTTTGAGACATTCTTTGTTGTCTTTTCCTTCTATCTGAAAGTTCTTCCATTTTTTCGCACTCCAATCTAAGGTGTCACATTATGATGAATTTTCACCAGCGCGCTTGCACACTCACGGGGCTGACGTTAAGCTCTCTTCTAGTATATTTAGCGTCCTTGAGTGCAACAATCGAGTGCAAGGGCCGCCAAATTCGGAAGAGGGACTTAAGAATTTGGCTCAATTCCTGAAAATAACTACTCTGTGGCCACTTGACTTTATCAAATATTCGCCGCTGTTTTTAAAAATTGGCCATGCACCCCTGATTACCTCTGGACCTGGGCAATGCATACCAGTTAAAAAATCACTATAGGGGAATGAAAGGGCATCATAAAAGGTTTGTTAAAATACTTGTACTTTACTTTGAAAGTACATTGCATTTATAGTACTTGACTTCAAGTACGTTGCACCCGGTGTACTTAATACTTTACTTAAAGTACATCACGTCTCGTTCAATTTGTACTTTACTTGAAGTACTTTTTGAATGTTCTTAACCCAACACTGATAGCGTGACATTGTCACATGGTTGGTATCACGTGACGACGGTATGCTGATGAAGAAACGTGGTCCCACCTCGCTGATGATGTCACGTGACCACCGTGAGCTAAATTTGGTGGGCGATACCTCGCCCGTCCAATTTTGCATTTCTGCAATGCATTCGTAACTTTTAACTTAGCGGGACCTAATTCGCTATAAATGGTGTTGGCGTTTGACGGTTTCTTGATGCGGTCTTCGTGACAACTTGTTACGCTTTCTAGGTACGGTGAAGATTATACATGTAAAATTGAGCACATAAACGAGCGCGCTGCGGGAGGTGTGGCCTTTCGTTATGTTTTCGGAAAATACGCTCCGCGCGCGCGACATGCACAAGATGGTCACATTGCAAGCCAGCTTCTCTGGAAGTACTGGCAACAAAGATCGCTGTTGTATATTTCGTTCTCCCTAGACTAGAAGCTCCGCCTTCAGCGCGAGCTCGATGATTGCCGCAGTGCTTTAGTGGCGCGTTGCGGGTTACTGACCTCAGTAAAAGCCAACTTATCGCCTGCTAACCTCTGATGATGTCCAGATCACGAGCGACTCCACATTGACTCTCGGAAACCCTTGTCTTATTGAACCGCATCATCGCATCACAAAGTGAAAAACCGGCGATCGCTTGTTCGCGCTAACAGTGTCGCGCTCTGTACATTTCTTACTTATGATATAGTTCGGTGTGCAGTTGAAAGCTCGATCTGAAGAGGTATTACCCAAGTGTTGCCTCCCTCGAAGAAAGAAGTGTGTTCACATTCTCTGGCATGGAGGCAGTTCCTGTTGACCATCGTTATAGTGGTAGCAAGACGAAGTAAAATAAAAGCGTTTCAATTTGTCTTTTCTCGTATACAAATTAAAAGAACGACTAGTCGTTCAGAAAATTGATTGCGCTATTAATTGGAAGGTTAATCGATCAATCGCCCAGCACTATAATATTTACCTCACTTATCCACGCAAAAATATACCTGCACATGCTTGTATTACGCGCAAATAAGCAAAACCCCCAAAAAATGACAATAAATACCACGGGAGTCAACTTTTTTAATAGGTAGAGTTCAATGTAACCGGGAAGACGTAACGGTGCTCCGGAAAAGGGTTCAAACAGCGTTGAATAATATTTCTAACCATTTTTGACAGTAAATAAAAAAATGAGACTCAAGTTTAATGTTTTCAGATATAAGAGTCCTAGCTGAGGTTAGAACTGTAACTATTTATAAAGTGCGGATTTGTACAGCTAGATAATGAGACCACTTGTGTATCCGCTGCGACGGGACAATTTGACGAGAACCAAACATTTTATCACGGAGAAAAAGAACTTTTGTGGCTCCAAGCTGAACTAGAGACGGCCAACTCTAGTAAAAAAACAAACCGCCGCCCCCCACCCCCACCGGATGGTTATCATTTGAGCCCGTTCACGTTTCGCCCTTCTGACTTGGCCCTTCTCAAAACAACCATTCTCAAAAAGCCCTTCTCTCTTGGACCTGTCGCATTTGGCCCTTTCCCGTTTCGTCCTTCGCATTTCAACCCTCCACATTTGAGTCCGTTCTCGTTTCGCCCTTCTTACTTGGCCCTTCTCAAAACAACCATTCTCAAAAAGATCTTCTCGTTTTGGCCCGTCGCATTTGGCCTTTTCCCGTTTCGTCTTTGGCATTCCAATTCTCCTCATTTGGGCCCGTTCTCGCGTTGCCCTTCACCCCCGGTCCTTTTCAAAACAGCCATTCTCAAAAATATCTCGCTTTGACCCGTCGCACTTGACTCTTTTTATACCAAAATCGTTTTTTAGGGTAATAATAATAAATACATTCATATATTTTGTGCGTGTGTGTGTGTGTGTGTGTGTGCCACGCTAGAGGCATACTTTCTCTGCTAATGATTTTAGCAGTGCGTCGAGGTCGTCGTGAAAAAATAATAGCTGACAATAAAACAGACCGACTATTTATCGCAGCCAGATCATATTCCCAAATGTCACGTTGTTTGAGGCCTCTCGACTTGGCAGAATGCCACCACTTCTATAATGCAGTGGTTCTCAAATGGGGGTTTGCGAAGGCGTCCTAGGGGTCCGCGAAGACCTGTCTCAACAGTCAAGCAAGGCAATATTAGTTGTCTTTCTTCACGTTGAGAAGGAACGTTCCAGATTTCGGGTGAGTACTCTCGTGTGTATGTCAATGAGATAAGTCTACTTCACACTAGCAATTAGTTATATTCATTTATGAAATCATTATCATGATAACCTACACCTTTCTATTCCCCGCACCCCGAATGGGGTCCTCCATCATCTCCGCCTTTCTACAAGGGATCCGCGAAACATCAATGGTTGAGAACCACTGCGAACGGGGTCCTCCATCATCTACGCCCTTCTGCAAGGGGTCCGCGAAACATCAATGGTTGAGAACCACTGCTCTTATTTATGCTATTTCTGTTCAAACAAAGTTTACAAATTAAATGTTCATAGCTTTGTTTTTTCTCGTTTGCTTAGAGGAAGGGAAGCAGGCGTTATCGTACGATTCTCAGTGCGTACCTTTACACAGAACATATATCTGATGGTATGTTGGGGGCCCAAGTAAGGTAAGTCTCATCAACAAAACCGCGAAGGCATAACGACGTTAGAAGCATGGCGAACTAGTGCCATTCGGTCGTAGCGCGAAAGGGCGAAGTCAGAATGGGTCCAGTTGCGAAAAATACAATTTGGATCTCATGAGAAGGTTCAAACAAGGCGGGCCAAATGAGAATGGGACGAAATGCGTACGGTCAAAATGCGAATAGGACGTTTTCAGATAACGGGCAAAATGAGAATGGGCCCAATTGCGAAAAACACGATTCGGATCTTATGAGAAGGTTCAAACAAGAAGGGCCAAATGAGAATGGGACGAAATGTGCAAGGTTCAAATGCGAAAGGGACGTTTTAAAATACCCCCCCCCCCCCCCCCCCCCCCGCCACCATCACTCGTTTACAATGGAAAATCCTGGGATAATCTTTTCGCCCGAAGCCTACCGCACCTCAAGCGCACGACGCCTCCCGGCCTCCGAATTAGAGAAGGAGAAAATGGAGGGGGGGGGGGGGGGGGGACTTCTCGACGGCAACGGACCCTGCTTTACCTTCTTTAGCTATAGTCGGCTGCAAGCTAAGAAAAAACCGGAAATGCCTCTCAGAGGAAAATGTAATCCTACGCCGAGAAACGCCAGCCAATCGTTTTCATGACGTCACGATCCCGTAAACCAATCGCGATCCTTTTGAAAAAAAAAAAAAAAGCTCAACATGGCTGCTGGCCTTAGCAACGCGACGCTAGTTTCTCGTGACAATTATTCTGCTTTTTTGTACCGTGTTTTACGTGCCCGAGGTTACGCCACGAAATCTTAATGGTATCGGCTTGCGTTTGCAGCAGTTTTTGCGCGACAACGTGAGAATCCAGCGACGCTATCGCCAACGAAAATTTCGAAGCGGGCCCGAGGCTTAGCACTGCTGAGAGGTATGTTAGACGGTATGTTAGACAGTATCTTGGACAGAAAATGAATTGGGAATACGGTACATTGGACATGAATTTCTTTCTTTACTAAACAGCTATTTTGTTGACAAAAACGTATTCTAACTTATTTAAATGTCCTGAATGAATTAAATAAATATTGTAGTAGTTTAAGACACGTTACCTGGAGGAAGAAAAAGCAACGTTGCTAGCGAACTACTTTCTCGACGGCGGAGGCACTTCAGATGGGCGCAATCCGCTTGTGGGTGGAGCTAAAAGATTGTTCTCAGGCTGCTTCAGCTTTATCGGAGCATTAGGCGCCATCTATGTGCGGTTTAGGGAACTAAACTGAATGTCCCGCAATCTTGGACTTCGATGTAGAGAAATGTTCCTGTTTGTGCTGCGATGGAATGATCTGTTAGGCGCCTTAAGGAAAGAAATGTTCGCATAACAATTGGTGTAATAGACCTTACGAATTGTGCGGAAGATGGAGACGGTGCGATGCACTTCAAGCAAAGGCAGTGAGCACTGATGTTTGAGGAGAGAAACACTTACGTTAAATAGATAGGGTGATGTTACGAAGCGTGCGGCGCGGTTGTGAGCTGCTTCGACGCGAGTGGTTATAGGTATTTCGGACGGGGGCTCCAGATAACTGATACATGTTCTAGTTGGGGGCGGACGTACCTTTCCTAAGCCAGTTTTCGGAGATGATCATCGGATGTCTCGAGGTTCTATTTCATGCAGCCTAAAGTTCTCGACATCGTCAGTGGAAGACCGAGCGCAGACATAATTTTTTTTCTTAATTTATTTATTCATTACCTACTTCGCCCAGTGGGCGTTACAGTAAAGGGGGGGGGGAGAGATAGTACATGAGAAATAGCACAGAACAGCAAAATATACAGAAGATGCCATATAAAACAACAACAAAAAACAATATCCTTAGTACAGTGCTAACAAACAAAAAAATCACACAACAAATGATGATGGGCACCTTACATCAACATAATAGTGTCAAAAAAGGAGCAGACAGAAGAAAGTTCTACTAAAGCATCCGGGAGCATCTTCAATTTGTGGATCGTCTGGGGAAAAAACGATTACTTTAGGACATCAGTCCTCGCACAAAATTCTCGAATTTTTCGGAATTATCTGCCCTGCCGATAATGTAGGAAGGCGTTATACAATGTTTTGACTTATCTAGACGTGTGCTCCCATAATAAAAATTGTGCAAAAACTTTAAACGTAGAAATTTCCTTCTAAACTGCAAAGATTTCCATCCCAGTGTGCGCTTTATTTTTGAGGACCTTTCCCTGAAGTTATTATTTGAAACAAATCTAGCCGCTTGGTTTTTAATCCTTTCTACTTGATTAATACATGTTTGCGTATATGGGTCCCACACAATACACGTGTATTTTAAAATCGGTCGAACGCAAGAGAAATGAAGAGTCTCTTTCAGGTCTGCACAAATTTGCCGAAAGTTGCGACGGAGGAAATGTAACATGCCGCTAGCTTTAGAACATAAACCCGTGACGTGATTATTCCATCTCAGATCATTGGACAACAGCACTCCAAGATATTTTACCTCAGTAGCAAGATCCAAAGGCTGGTTACCTAGAAGAAAAACTTAAGGAATTACTTTAAGTTTTCGTGTAAATCTGACATGGATACATTTGGATGTATTGAGAATCATCTTCCATCTGTAGCACCACCCTAAAATGCTATCAAGGTCACTCTGTAGAACTTCAACATCTGCGTCTCCGAGTATTTCTTTTTACAAAACACAATCGTCCGCATACAACCTGGTGGGAGATGAGATTCCGTTTGTAATATCATTTATAAAAATCAGAAAAAGAAGGGGCCTAAAACTGAACCTTGTGGTACACCCGATGTTACGGCTACATATGATGAGTGAATTCCGTTAACGACGACACGTTGTTTCCTGTCACCGAGATAATTTTCTATCCATTGCAGGACTTTGGTATCGATGTTCAGACTACGCAGCTTGTGAAGCAGTAGCGAGTGGTCGACTTCATCATATGCTTTCTTCAATTCCAAAAAAATACAATCAGTTTGCGAGCCTTTATCAAACAAATAAGCAAGGTCGTGATAAAATTTGAGTAATTGTGTATTACATAATAAACCTTGGCGGAAACCGTGCTGAACTGTAGAAAAGAAGTTATGGTTATTTAGATAACGGAACAAACTTGAATAGATATGTTCCATTATCTTGCACCATTCACTCGTTAGTGATATTGGCCTATAGTTGCTTACATTATTTTTTGCGCCGTTCTTGTGTATTGGAACCACATTTCCGCTTTTCCAGTCATCAGGGAGACAGCCGCTTTCTAACGATTTCGGGTATAGTATGGTTAAATATGACGCAACGATATCAGCACGTGATTTCAAAACAATGTTGGGGATTCCGTCCAGTCCGGTGGCCTTTCTCAGTCTGATATTGCTTGATAATTAACGTATGCCGTTATGATCTAAGGTAATGTTGTCCATAGGATCATTAATTACGTCAACACTTGGCGGTAGAGACGCAGGTGTTGAAGTTAAGAAGACAGACCTGAAATACCCATTGAATGCAGTTGTTTTTAGGCTGTCGTCTGTTACAAGAGCGTTGCCAATCACAAGTGGAGAGACACCCGCCCAATCTCTTCGTTGAAATTTAGCATATTTCCAGAGCTCCTTAGGGCAATCTTTAATTTTTTAACCAAATGATGAGAAATAATCAGACTTTGCATTTTTTTATTTTAGTTTTGAGCTCCCGTTGAAGCTCTTTAAAGGGGCACTGACACCCCAAAGGTCGTATTTATTTTTATTGTCTAAAACGACGCAAGTTGCAGTCATAGACACGCAAAAAAAACCGCATCGCGAAAAAAAATTTTCCCGCGCGCGCGCGCGCCTTTTTGTTTTTGGCGTTTGATTTTCCCGCCTCTCGCCTCCTCGCTTCTTTTGATCGGTGACGTCAAAAATCAGGAAATTTAGAAGCTTTGTAGGCGACATCTCTATAACATTTAATTACGGCAATCCTAAAACATGTTTTTTAACGCAATTGCGAACGCACTACGGCCCTTCTTTTTTAAATACCAAAAATCGGGAGTTCGTTGTGGTGCCGTCTCCTGGATTTGTATCCTCGAACGGAAAACAGGCGACACCGCTCAAAACCGGTCCGCCGCGACGCCGCCGCTCACTCCTTTCCTCCTCGCTTTGGGTCGCCATGGCAACAGCAGGGAGTGGTGAAAGAAAGTCGACTCTCAGGTCTCCGCGATTTTTGACGTCAAGGCACCGGCGCCGATCGCGCGGGAACTTCGAATTCGGCATTTGGAAATTGTTTTTTTACTTCACAAATACTGAATTCCCAAATTTCAAATTTTGAGGGTAATGTCCCGGCATCGTTTTCAATCGTTTCGGATAATAAAAAAAAATATGATTTTGATGTGTCAGTGCCCCTTTAAGATGATCGCGTGTAGATGAATCGTTAGTGTTTTTATACCGCGCGGAAATACGCTTATTTCTATATATTGAACCTTTAATTTCCGGATTCATTCAAGGCTTATCTTACTTGCGCCTCGCACTGACTATCTTAGTTTGTACGTAAATGTCATGCAGTTCATTTATCTTATCCTTAAATAAATTCCACAATGCGTTTATATCGGTAGATACACTTTGTACCTCAAACCGAGGCAAAAAATTCATAAGATCAAAACTTAGGCCATCAAAGTCAGCTCTGCCGAACATATAAACCTTTTTTGGTTGGCTTTTATATCGTGGTACATTTGAACATTCTATTGTCGCTACAACTGCTTCGTGGTCACTTATGCCTGGTATTACAGAAACAGAGGTGACAGTTGACGGCCTATTACATAAGAATAAGTCCAAGACAGTTGATCGGCTGGCACTGGTTCTGGTGGTCTCGGTGACAAACTGATACGAATTTGACAAAAGTACTGCGCAACCTTTCGGCTGGGCCGGACGTCCTCTCACTGCGTTTAAGGACGCACGGCGTCGAGCTCGGGCACAGTTGCCTAGTTTGTGCCAGCCGCGTGTGATGAAGTTGCGGGGAAATAGAGGCAGCTGTTTGAGAGCCTTGGTTATTTCAGGTGGTGATGTCTGAGGCCCTCAATCTGCCCATGAGCGGCCCGCTACACCTGGATCCGGTGTATATTTCTAAAGAGCATTCCATGAGACCATTTTAGGTACAAACTACAAGCCTTGCGTTAGCGTACCGCAGAAAAGTGTATGCAGCGCCACTAACGACGCTTTTCGGAGATAATAAAATAATGAGTTTCTCAAAGTTCGTGCGTGTCTGTGGTTCTAGGATGACAAAGTTTAAGCAGATTATGATATATATATACCGGGTGTTTTTGCGAAGACTTTCAAAAATCCTAAAAATTAGGGCGATTGAAAAAAAAAAAAAGAAACTCTCTTCGGGAACAAACTACCAGCCACGGCGGACGTCAGGAATTGCCAAAAACCTACTAATTAGCCAGATAATTAATTAAAACTTGTTAATTAACTTTTTAATTAGTGGAAATCGACATATGATTCCAATTAGAAAGTTGCTGAGCCTTATCGAAAACCACTAAATCAGTCATTTTCAGAAAGACTTTAAGCGCTTGAGAAGAGTAGTAGCGCACTAAAATTACCACTCGTGGAGCAGGTACAAGGCTGGGGCTAGATAAGAGGCGGAAAAATCGCGCGGGCGCCTTACCGCAACCGCCAGCCTTGTACCCGCTCCACGAGTGGTTACTTTAGTGCGCTACTACTCGTCTCACGCGCTTAAAGTCTTTCTGAAAATGACTGATTTAGTAGTTTTCAATAACGCTCAGCAACTTTCTAATTGGAACCATATGTCTATTTCCCCTAATTAAAAAGTTGATTAACAAGTTTTAATTAATTATCTGGCTAATTAGTAGGTTTTTGGCAATTCCTGACGTCCGCCGTGGTTGGTAGTTTGTTTCTGAAGAGAGTTTCTTCTTTTTTCAATCACCCTAATTTTTAGGATTTTTGAAAGTCTTCGCAAAAGCACCCGCTATATATATGTATATATGTATATATATATATATATATATTTGAAAATTAGGAAATTCAATTCCTAATGTTTCTCGAATAAGTAAACAAAAAAGAAGTGGGCAAAATTGTATTGCAAACGTTACGCGCGATCGCGCAAGGGGCATTTTTACGTTTTTGCTCGAGTCTGAAAAGTCCGAAAGTTCCCGGGCTTGTTCGTATTTACGAAAACTTTCAAGCAGGATGTGTAAAGTTGTTGACAAAATGTAGTATCACAAACATCGCAATACTTAATTTTTTGGGGGGATTGGCGTCCTCATTTTGCTTAAAGGACAAGTCCACTCAAAAATTAATCCTATACAAATGGCTGATATCGCTTTAGGGGGTCAAACAACGGTGATACACAAAATATCACGTCCAACAGACGCTGCATTTCTCATTAAAACCGATATTAAAAATCTTCTTCCAGCTGGGTTAGTGGCCCGACAGCGGGTGAGCAACACTAGCACCGGGTGAGCTAGTGAGGCAACACTCGGCAACGACGTAGGTTTCGTCCTATGTTCTCGTACGGACGCCGCGGACGCTTCGTTTCCCGGGGCATTCTGCGATTCTGCTGACGGCAAGAGGTGCTTACCGCGAGTTGAGGACTGGTTTAGTTGGTAGTTACGGGGAAGAAAAAATGAAAGACGTCTACAACACCCTGTAACGCTGAATAGACCGATCTCACAGGCGTTCGGCGCATGCGTGTCACTGCCATAACTTCAGTTCACAGGGGGCAGACGACAGTGCACGAGAGGGCTCGTGCCGTCTCGGGCTCCATTCGCTCAGAGCTCCAGCGGGGTTGTCGCACGTGCAGAAAGACTAAAGTTCCCTCGATGCATTGCGGCAGCGGTGGCGTACTCGAACTGGCTGATGAGATCGGTCTATTAAAGCGCAGCTCTTGAGGAGGAGGAGGGAAGGGTACTGAGGGGAGGCTATATGCCTCCTCCCTCCTCCTCATCCTCGCTGCTACTCCTCCCCTCCTCTTCCTCCTCCTCATCCTTTAAGCTCCTCCCCCTCCTCCTCCTCCTCCACCTACCTTCCTCCTCCCTTCCTCGTCCTCCTCTCCGCGCGGTGCATCATGGGAAATGTCCCATATTGCACCGCGCGGGACTCTCGTGACATCACACCTGACGTCACCAGTGAAGTTACGAGGGTCCCACGCGGTGCATTATGGGGCATTTCCCATAATGCACCGCGCAGTTACGCTGACGGTGACGGCGACGGCGACGCCGCTCAAGCCGGAAACGGGCGCCTAAGAGCTACGCTCTAAAAAACACAGCACCGGACAGGCAATGACTCTCAACTAAAAACAGAAAAATGAGAGCAAACTCAGGAATGCGCTACCACGGTTGTCCGATTACATGATGCCAAACATATACTGAAACATTAAAACGACCAAAATCTCCATTTTAAATAGCATGCTGAACACGGTAAGGGATACGCTGCATTCACGTAAAGCGTCCCTCACGCGATCGGAAGTGTTTTTCGCGAGTGACAAGGAAACAACTTGCGTTGTGCGCTGCGCTATCATCTGAATACGTCGGCTATTATCGTCATGCTTTTCTTTTGGTCGCGGTCTACATAGTTCTTCTTTCACCGGAGCTGGAAACGAGGATAAACGGTGCATGTCACCCGAGCCGACCGCGCTCTACACGTTTGCTAGCACGGCATCTAGGCGCCGCACATGGTGGAAGCCCGCGCAATGGCCACCCTGGCAAAGTTCACGCGCATAATGCACGGACTTGCAGGCATGGGGCACCAACCGGGACGACACATTTGCAATTGTCGGTACCTTGAGCGTAGTATACATAAGTCCGGAACAGCTATGAAGAGGTCTTGAAGTACGAGAAACGCGGATGATATTAAAAAGTCGCCACTCGATCGCAGGTCGCCTCAGCTCTAACTAGCGTACACAGAGCGGCACCTCAGCTTGGGCCGCTTGTGGGTACCATCTGTTCATCTGTCCTCCATTACCAAAATGAGTTGCTCTTTCCTTCCTGTTGTCTCTTCCTTACGTAACTTATTTGCGCTGTTTAAGTCAAGATGTCCCCCTTTATTTCTTTTTCTCTTGGTCCGCGAGCAAGAAGCAACCGCAGTCACGCTCTGCCGGCACTGACCGCGTCGTATTATTTATAGCAGTCGGATTTGCTTTTCCGCCGGCAAATTTATAGATACACATTAACATTCACTACATTTCGCGCATATTTAGGGCGTTCGGCGGTAAAAAAGAAAAAGTGGAACTTACCTTCTCTTTTGAAACTCCACGCGCGACTGAGCCGGCGCCGTGTCGGTGCGTCGGCTCAGGAGCGCGCGACGAGATCTACGTCATGCCGTCGACGCGCCGCTGATTAAACAGTGTTGCCAAACTGTTCAAGCCGGTAGTTTCGGTTTCGCTATGCCGCTGGAACGAAACTTGGATACGCGATATCTACAACACTTTACACTCTACTGAAAAACAAACTATATCTCATGATTCAGGGTCGCCGACTTTGACTAAAATATATCATAACCCCAAAATCGTAAAAATGGAGTGGAGTTGCCCTTCAACGGATAATTGAACTGCACTGAAATGTGTGGTAAGGTTTCAAACCTCGGAGATAGAAAAAGTAAACAAAAACTTTTTTTCCTTTTTTTTTTTTAATACGCGACGTGTGTCACAGCGACGTCAGTTCGCCTGGCTTGCGCACTATCCTTACATTCTGGCGCAGTTCTCGTTTCTGCGTCCCGTTGTGAGCACGATTCCGAGAATTTTTACGACATTTTCGCTTCCTCTCTACATTCTGCTCGCGTGCCTCGTGCGTACTTCGTCTATACGACGATCTTTCTCGGCGCGCCGCAACTAAAATTCCCGTCTTTTTTTTTTTTTCTTTCATGTTCATTACGACCTTTCCGAGGTCTATCCACAGCCTGCAGGTTTGTTTGCCCGGATGGTCGTGGCGAACGGGGGGAGGGGGGAAGGGGAAGGGGGAAGTCAACTATACAGTCAATGCCAGCTAGCAGAAAAGGCACGACGTTATTGTTAGCAGGTCCCCGACCATAGAGTTATTCTAACGTACGCAGAGGTTCAACTGGCGCTATACTTCGTCTCACCTTAGTATGTACTATTGTTAGCCGCGCGTGCTCAAAGCGCGAGCTAGTCACTTTGAATGAAGCCGCGGCGGCTACACGAGCGCTCGTGCAGCAAGTGCTCTAGTCAAGGCAATCAAGGCTGGCCGCATGCGCTAACACAGCCTTCGCGGTTAGTCCATGCTAGGGTGAGACGAAGTATAGTATCTATGCGACTTCCGTGACCCAAATTGAAGCAGACAGCAACCAGTCTACTTTTGCGGTGCCCCCGTGCATTCCCATGGAAAAACACGCGTGCATTTTGTCTCTTCGCCGGAAAATAACACGGAACACTTTGGTTATTTGGGTTGTACCGAATAGTATGTACCTTGATTAACACTGTAAAATTGTAATTGCTTTGGTTAGCGCATTTTTTTTCATCAAATCAGTGAACGATGTTTAACTTCGCTACATTTCAGTCCCAAATGTGTGTTCCGCAGCAGGTGTGTAAAAACAAGCGACGATTCAAAGCGAAATTGCAATCGAAAGGAATATAGAGTGTGCTCAAGGCTCGGCAGCATTCAGGTGACGCTTATATATTGATAATATGCCAGTCCTGTCACTGTATGAAAATGACCCCGTCGTGCATGAGCGGATGAAAACATTCAAAACGTAGAGAATAAATTATGTGGGCTATGCAAAGTGTCTTTTCGTATTGTTTTCTCTGGCGGGCAGCTTTTAACGGGCACTTGTTCTCAAAGATTTCGAGCGTGCGGGTGATATTTTCAACGTAGAACGTATAACTTCGCTCAGAGCAGAAAGAATAAAGCGGTACTTACTTATTTAAAGTCGGGATAGATTACGTGGCCTTCAATTTATTTTGATCGTACATGCACGGGTAGTTACTGTAGCTCTTGCCGTCTCCCTTAATTTCCAGATGTTCTTCGTTCGTTTGGCACGTATGTCCCTCGTGCTGAAAAGCGCCGACGTCGTGTTCGCGCTAACAGTGTCCGACAGTGCACATAAATACACGTACGAAGCCGTTTTAGCACCGTTTTTGATTCGATGAATTTGGAAGAAAAACGCCGTAACTGAACAATTATTTCGTCGGCCTGACTGAGAAATGTTCCAAGCTACTTAGTACGTACAAATTATTTGGGATATTTGATCTTATGATCAAGCGCAGGGAGAAAAAGGCACTCACTTTTTCCCATAGAAATGGATTACCGGAAGTCAATTTTCGACTGGTTGCTGTCGGCTTCAATTTGCGTCAGCACACTAGCGCCACTTGAACCTCTAGCGTACACTATAATAACTCTATGTCCCCGACCTACTCCATGCGGTAAACACGGACAAGTCCGACGAGAGCCACTGCGAAGCGGCACACTCTTCCGCTTTGTCATGGCGAATTCGCGTGGTTCTTTCTGCGCGCTCTCGAGCGCTCTTTCCAGAGCGCGCGAGATCGGGTGGTTGAAAGAGAGTGCTGCGGCCTGATCGGGTGGTTCATTCCGAGGGCGCCTCTCCCTCTCAGAGCGCTCTTTGGCACTCCGTGTGTAGCCGTCGGAGTGCGGAGTGGCGCAGGCGTCACGTGGTACTTGGACGGGGATCACGTGGTTTTTTTGACGATGGCCGGCAGTGGTGTGTGGTGGTGTGCGGGGTTGACATGTGGTTCTACAAAGTGCTTGTGAATTCGACGGTGCGAGGATTACGACGGACGGGACGACATTCCTTTGCGACCGTATCACTAAAAGTCGACGTGTGAAGTATTCCCAGTGCTTTCACGAGATCGTTCATCTCACGGCGGTGAATCCGCTAAGCCTAACCGACGAAGAAACAGCTCGCAGAGCTCGCCGCTGTTTTACCGGGTTTTGTGGTCGCTTCAAGAAATTTTTAGGTTTGGTAAAAGTGCGTTGAAAGGTTTGTGTTGTAAAATAAAGGGAGAGCAGAATATAATGCACTGTGATTTGGGCCACATTGCGATGCTTGCACGATATTTCGCCGTGAAAAAAATGCGGTTTATTAATCATTTTATATTTGCCTGTTCTGTCGTACGCATGACCGCTATCGCAGCGCGTTCACTGACGAAACCGCGATAAGTTGACAACTCTTTCCAAGTGTTGGCTTTCGTTACGTTCTGCAAAATCAATTCGCATACTGCTGTTTTCTTTTTTTTTTTTTTTTTACATGCCGATGCGTAAACTAATTTACGGCCCAACAGTTATTTCATCACGTTGCGAGCGTAAAATTTGCTCAATCGTCCACTGTACGCTGTAAGATCGTGTTTTTATGCATTACCAATGTCCAGAAATTTTAATTCCGTGACTGGTCTGAGAATCTCGGAGCGCTCTGAAGCGAGCAGTTGTGATCGGCTGAAAAGGATCCCGAGTAGCTCTGGCGGCGAGGAGGGGGCGCTCTGCTGAATCGAGGTCAGAGGAGAGAGGCGACCACGCGAATTCACCATCAGTAAGCGCTGCCTGGCGGCCTAGCGTGCGTCAATATCGCAGTCAGAGGGTCTCGCAGCGTCTGGCAATGAGCGGGATACGGCACGCGGCGACGCCAGGGCGCACGCGTCTGCGGCTCTGCAGCGGCACTCGTCGAGCTTCGACGCGCTTACCACTTGGGGCAGGTCACAGATTCATTTTAGCGATGATGTCACGCGCATGCCTTGCCTTCTACGTGCTAACATTGCTTTTTGATACTGTACAGGCTCTGTAATACCCCGATGTTGAGTGCAGCGAACGCGGCGTAGTGCAGAACCTCGGCCTTTCACTGGCCGGCGAGCGCGAACTTGATATGTGCGACCAATCGGTATCTGTGTGCGCCTCGTTGCGCCGCGTTTGCTACGCCCGACGTCGGAGTAGAACAAAGTCTTTATGCCCGAGTCCAACTAGAGCGACAAACAGAAACAAACGACAGCGACAAGCCCAAAATCAGTCTTTTGCGATTTGATGGGCTTCGTACTGAAAAGGAGGCAATGCTCAAACACGAGCTTCATGCACGCGAGGGTATCATTGGCAGGCTTGCAATCACCTGTGCTTACTTCACGAGCACCGAACTACTAAACGCCTGCCCAAAGATACCATTATGAGCATGCTGCATGTATCGGAGGCTTGTCGCTGTCGTTTGTGCCTGTTTGTCGCTCTTTAGTGACACTCGGGCATTACAAACGCGCTGTCGACGACGCTGACGCAAGGTAGGGGCCGCTGCGTGGATCCACTTGTGTTGGGGAGGTGAGGGGGGTTAAGGCGCATGCTTTGTCTTCTTGGTGGTGTTTTTCAAGTCCACACCTGTAGATCATTGCAAACGGGGCGCCTCGACTATTGTCCCATATGTGCAAGCACTTGCAGCGTGGGCCTGTATCTCGGGCAAGCTTGCAATAGATCTGTGGCTAAGTTACTCAAGCACCAAAGAGAGTGCTCGGAACTGCTCGGAACGTTGCTGCACGCGCCGCACGCGTTCGCCTTCCAAATACAAAAACAATATCGAAGTAAATATTCACAATAAATTGTTTGTGGAACGCGAGTGCGAAGTGCCACTTGCTTTAGATTTTTGCTTTCGCAGTTGCAAACGCCAGCACGCGCAGCGCGTGTACCTACGTTCCTGGCCTTATCTTTGATGCTTGCGTAATAGACCTCTTGCTGATTACCCAAGCATCAAGGAGAATGCAGGGATTGGTGTTCCGCGCGCCGCACGTACTGGCGTCACCAGTAGTAACGTTCCTAGAGCAAATACCTAAAACAAATGGCATCTTGCATGCGCGTTCGTCAACGCCTTAGTTTGGTTATTTACTTCGAATATTTTATACGGGGAAGGCGTGCGCGTGTGGCGCGTAGAAAAACAATCCCTGCATTCTCCTCAATTCTTGTGTAATATAGCAATAGGTCTATTAGGCAACGGGTCTATTCCACGGGTGCACGGGCTTGCCCGCACGAGCAGGGCCGTGGCGGCAGCCAGTCGCTTCACTTGCAATCGTCTATACACCTTTAAAAAAAAAGTAGGGTCCTGGTTGGTTTTTATTTGAGTGTTTGTGCGTATGGCGCGTGATTTGCTCGCTTTCTGAAGCAAGGAACATGCGCGTGGTGGGCTGAGAAGATCGCACGCTGGGCTCAGCAGTGACAAGGTGAGAATAGCAGAGCGTCTCTTTCGAACGTCCTGCCTGCACCACGCACTCGCTGCATTTTGTTGTGCTCTGGCGTCGCGCCTACGCGCGATGCTCCCGAGATCCCGAAGCGTCGTCGAAGGTAGAAAGATGTGGAATGCACACTGCACTGAATTCTCTAAAAATTTGTCCGTCGATACTTCAGTTGGTAGGGAGGTTGTTTGTAGAAGACGCGAGTTTTGCCATCCATAGATCGCTGGTTCAAATCCAGCTTAAAAAACGTAATTTATTTTTTCTAACAGCATCCGGGAACGATCGTGTGATTAATAGCGTCACGGAGAGTTACCCCGAAGGACGCCCATGGATTTTCCCCGGGAGATTCCCACTAACAACTGCCGCTGTAAAAATACTTCCCACGTAGATTTTATGAATCACTGCTCTTGATAAATGTCGTCCCGTAGTGCTTTTCGGATCGTCGAACACACAGGAGATGCATAGAGGCGTATTCCAGCGCAGATAGACGAAACAAAAAGCATCCCTCTGTTAATCCACAAAACAGCCTCAGCCTTAACTTCGACACACTATAGGAACCTAACGTATCCTTTGTGTAGCGTTCGATATCAGATCACATGACTGGCAGTTTAGCGAACACACTAATGGCAAACAAATATGACCTCCACTACAAGCTGTCTGATGTTCTGTCAAAGATAAATATTTGAGACTTTTAATAACCGTATTTGAAAGCTATACGCTTTGCTAGCGGAAGTTCGTGCCGTAACTTTGAACCATGAATTGAGCACGCGCCCGCTGGGCCCGCGTTCCGTAGAATACGATCTACAAGAACTCACTATTATTTTATTTCATATCAATACAAGTGATGTATATTCTCACGGTCGGCTTCCGTCGTTCTCCTTGGCGCATCGACGAGGCAGGCTGCTATGTAATCAACCTTTATTACCATCGTTCCCGCACGGTCGCTGTCTCGGAGCCGAATCACCCCTCACGGCCCTGGGGGGCGCCTATTTGTCTGGAGATTCGATGGGCACGGCTCTTGTGGTGAAAAGCAGAACTACGCTTTGTTTTACACTTACCACTCATTCACACTGGAAGCGGATCCGCGTTCGCAAAGCGGTTGCGAACGCGGTTGTATAAAGATCCAGTACAATGGCACGCGCACTCGATTACATCAAGTGCGCGTGCAATTGTACTGGATCTTTATACAACCGCGTTCGCAACCGCTTTGGGAACGCGGATCCGCTTCCAGTGTGAATGAGCGGTAACTTCCAGCAAAACGGATGCTACGCACGCGAGGGCGAAACCAACGAAACCATGGGAGGCCCCATGGCAGCACTCCCGCACTGGAATCAAAGAGCTCATGCTCTGAACCCTCACCCGTCCTCTGTGCCTTTAGTGTAGATGCTTTGTCTCCACCCGCATTGTGGACAGATGGCATCAACACGTGCCTCATAGAGAACCATGGCCGAGCAAAAGCACGCTTCCACACAATTCAATCTGGGTCTCAAGGCCAATAAACCTTTTGCAATTGGCCAAGCACCAAGGAGCATGCTGTGAGTGTAGTTACACGCTCTGCACGTGCTGGCGTCTGCAGCAGCGACTGTTCTAAAGCAAATGCCTAAAGCAAATGGCATCTTGCACGCGCGTTTGTCAACGCTTTATTTTGGGTACTTCGAATATTTTATACTGGTAGGCGAGCGAGTCTGTCGCGTGTACAGACACTCCCAGCATTCTCTTTTATGTTTGGGTAATTTAGCAATAGGGCTATTGCAGCCGTTATACTCCGTCCACCCTTAAGCTGAGACTAGAAGCTCCGCCTTCAGCACAAGCTCTCTGGCTTCCGCGTTGCTTTGGTTGCGCGTGTCCGCGCGTTCACACTTGTGCTAGCAAGGGCGGAAAGCTCGCGCTGAAAGCGGTGCTTCTAGTCTCAGCTTAAGGGTGAACAGAGTATAGATAGAGCTTTGCATTGCTTATCACCCGGGCGAAAAATGCTGAGTCACTGAGCTGTGGACGCATGCGCACCGTCTATATGCAAACTCAGAAGGCGTTCCACAGCCCAGTACACGGCAGTGCGCAGAAGGCGATTTTTGCAAAGGTCTATACTGGGGGGAAACAGGATGCAAAGGTCTATGGTGGGGGATACGGATAAAAAGAAATCAGATTTGCTGGATTGTGAATCGGATGCGGATGTCATGGTCTGCGGATGCGGATCAGACGCGGATCGAATGCGGATGTCCACGGGTCCGGATCCACATTTTTGCCGAGGAGGCCCATAAACGTGCGCGACAGCAAAGTGTAGAGTGAATAAGTGAGTGATACTATGAAGCTGCATCATTTAATCTATTGTGGAAGCAAACTACTCTCTTAGATAAAAGGTGCCGATCGGGGAGAGAATTGTTCTTTACGTCAAAAAAGATTAGATTCCCACCAAAGACTGCTTTTTGAACGTTCTATATTGCCAAAAATGCTGTCCCTAAAAAATGTAAAGAATGCGTGAGCATCAGTCGTCCGTAACGCGTGTTCTTCTTTGCAAGGGAAAGACCGGAACACGTTCTTTGGGGGGGGGGGGGGGGGGAAGGGAATTGTACAAGCCACAAGAAAGAAGAAGAAGCCTGCAAGTGGGTTCTTCAACTACAAGTAGATCAAGGATACTGAGTTCGATTCTCTGGAGTGGAAGAACATGCGCCAGCACCAGTTTCTGCACCTCATTCTTGTATCGCAGTTCGTGCTTGTCACCCCAGCACCAAGTGCACCAGCGGAGAGAGATTTATCATTAGCGTGTATATACTTAAACGGGCCCTGCAATCATATTTAAGCGTCCACCTTTTAAGCGGTTTCCACGTCTCTTGGGGTTCGGGCAAGCCAGCAGGCACGGAGAGAGTAACTAAATATCGGTGCGTCATATTTTAACCGGACGACGCGGAAACCTCCTCCACCGACGAGGGCGACCCACGGTACCGAAAGCGCGCAAAATGCGACGTCTTTGGTCCTGGGCTTACTACTGGTCAGAGCCGCTAAAAGCTTCTTTTTAGTCGAAATACAAAATATAAGTGGCGCGAACCGTTTCACTTATTTATAAAAGCAGTTTTCGTTCAGTATTTTTGATCAAAAAAGAAACAAATGCAGTTCATAAAGTACGGAAACAAGAAATGACCCGTCGACATACCCGCCACCAAGCGGTGGAAAAGGCGGCGCATACTAGAAAGGAGTAGTGGGATCAGGCGCCGACACGGAAAGGTCCCGGATGTGCGCGGCGGATCTGCGGTCGTTTGGGCAGGAGCATCCGACCGGCTCCGAGCGTTCCGAAGGCCTTCGGCGAGAAGCTTTGTCTTGCGTTTTGGCCTTTCGCGGTGTGGCAGCGCAAAGTAGCTCCCATTCTGAACTGATCTTTACCCCGTGTTGCTGTCGTTTGTGGCCAATGAAGTGTCATGCCGAATTAGCCTTTAATCGCGCAGCAAACGCAATGAGAGCTGCTCTGGCTGCCCGCTGCATACATCCTATCCAGAACACGCTTCAATGGCGCCCTCTCGCGCCGTCGACTCGGAGTGCGGCAGCCGTGAGCGCTCGATGAGCTCACTACTCCTCCTCTAGTTGAAGGCCACTCAAGCCAGGACCTACGACGTCATGAAGGAGGTTATTTTCTGCTTGTTTTTGTAATTTTAATTTGCTTATAACTTTTAAAATAAAGGGAATTTCGTGAAAAGAAAAGTTTCACTAAGTTACTACGTTCAGTGCGCTCAGGTTCGGTGCAAATTAAAAATTAGTAAAAAGGTCATTGCAGGGCCCCTTTAAAGGACACATGCAAAGGAAAAAAAACTTTTTTTTTTTAAACAGGCTAGATGGAAAAAGAATATCATAGAATGAATTCACAACGAAGAACACAAATTTAGAGCTATATCTATGGCGCAAACCGAATTTGTAGTTGGCGCCCGCGGGATCCGCCGCTGGTAACGTGGTAGGCCCGCGCGCAGCCGCGCTGCATCGCCGCCACCGCAGAGTCACGTCGCCGCCGCACGCTGAGCGCTGTGCGATGCCGCTTCAACGCGTTTCTCCACGCCGCCGTCGCCGCCGCCGCCCAAGTTCAACTGCTTCGGGGCGCCGCCGCCGTCATATGACCGGCGCAGAGGTCGATCACGTCTGCTGGCGCTTTTTCAGGAGTTTCCTTTGGGCTCTAAAAGTTACTTATTAATCATAGTTTTTTGTTATACTTCAGACGAAGATGTATAAGTTATTTTTAGACGCCATAGGAAGCTTTCGAAAGAGCGCAATCATCACGTGATAAATAAGGGCCAGTCACCTGATAAATAAGGGCCACTTTTCCGCGGCTCCCGCGGGCGCCAACTAAAAATTCGTATAGCGCCGTAAATATAACTCTAAAATTTTTTTCTTCGTCGTAAAATTGTTTTATGACATCCTTTTTTCATTTGAGCTGTTTTAAAAATGTTTTTGGTTCCTTCGCATGTGTCCTTTAAGAGAGAGGAACTAGTCTAAAATCGGTCCATGTTGACGATATTGTTTCTTCTACACAGCAACCGCGACAAGTGAAACGTTGCGTGTGGGTGCGCTTTCTTTTTCTCGACAATTAGCACTGAGCTGTTTCTAAGGATATAGTTCCAAGCATACAGTACGGTGAGGTTCGTGTTTAAAACTAAAACCGATAGGAGGTGTTGCCATACTTGAATATTGTGACATTTTCCCAGTGGTGTACTCGCGCCATACCGATATACACGAGTACTTTGCTGCGTTGGGTGAGCGCCTTTCCTCTCCCACTTTTTATTATTTCGCCTAATTAAAATGACACATTGTTATTAGTATGTCCTTTGTTAATTTTTATGTTTATTAAATATGCGTCTGGTTTAAGGGGATTTTACAAAGCAAAAACGAAAATAACTATTAAAATTTTCTTTCTTTCGCGCGCATCTTTTGAACTGAGTGTCCGTTTTACGGGCTGCCAAGACGATATCGTAACTACGGTCGTTTTTCCAGCGATGCGAAGTATCTCTGGAAGGATGATCGCTTATTCTATAAATTTTATAAAACAGGATACGATAAAATGGCTTTCACCGTATTCTGACACGAATAGTTCCCTCTACGAAGGTACGCACACGGCTTATAGGAAACCATCCGGATGCTTCTCTTTATTTTTTTTTTTTTTTCTTCATTTTATTATGTAAGATGAATGCGCGGATTAACGGTCGGATGCGGTTCCGTATTTTCCGGATGCGGTTTGGATGCGAATAAAAAGTTTGCGGACGCGGATCGGATGCGGATACAGTTATTTAAGAACACTGCGGATACGGTTCTGATGTTGATACAAAGTCTGCGGACAGTGATTAGATTACTATGGTCGGATACTGATTAGATTACTATGGAGAACTAACTATGGCCGACAAAGGCTAAATGTCGAGATAAATAAAACTTTGAGTTGAAAAGATAAGTCCGTAGATTTCTATCAACCTTTCACAATATCTAAATGTGCTTGTAGAAGGATGCTCGTGACACGTGAAATTGCTTTTTCATCTTTGATAGTGCCGTAAACCTCATGACTGTTATAAATATGTCTTTGATTTTTGTGCATATTTTCATTTTATGTTTCTTGATGTTTAAGTGTGAGAGAAAATCTTTTTATTGTTCTTTTATTATTACCACTGTGTTGTGGCTGATTTTAATGTGATGTATTGTACACTTGTATTTCTTGTAGTCCACAACGGAAGCCTGTCTTTGTTCCTGGTCGTTTTCAATGATCAGTGTTTTTTTTTATTTTATTCTTATTTTATTTATTTGTTCATGGTACATGAAACTCTAATTGTGATTATATACTTGTCGAATGTTTCACAAATGTTTTGGTCTATTTTCTACTAACAGATCGGCTTGGTAAATGGCGCATTTTGTTCTCTGGTGTATTGGCCACTGTGTTTTTGTACTAAACTGCTGAACTGTACGGGGGTGGGGGGGGTGCAGAGGCCCTGTCAGGCACCAAGCCTTTATCTCTGCCCCCCTCGCGGAACCTTCCGCGAAACAAAAAAAATAAAGATGGGGATGATCAAACTGTTATCCGCGCAGGGCTCTAAATGTGAGTATGACACGGATGACAACAGTCATCAGACTGCTATCGCAAGTACTGTTGTGGGGCAGGCTAGAGGCCCGTATTCTGGAGTTATGTTTTAGTACCAACCAACTGTATTGTAAGTATAAAATTATCAGAATTCAATGCTAAACAAAAATATAAACATACCGTTTTTGTTTTTGTGTGATATAAACACAAACTAAATATTAAGGAACTTGCTCTCTAAAACTAAATTTCGATCGTGGCAGGGAATTACATCATCTTTATGTGGTACGTTTATACTGGTAGTCCTAAAGGTTTAGAAGAGAAACACATGCATTATTTTGCGCATAATTGTTCCCTTAAATGTGAACATTTTCGACGGACATCCGTCTGGTTAGAAATGATTTAAAACTTAAACTTGAAAGTCTAACCACGCTTTAATCAAAGCAAAGAACCCGACGTTTCGGGCCAACTCGGCCCCGAAACGTCTTTCTTTTGATTAAAACGGGGTTAGAGTTTCAAGTTTAAGTTATAACTGTTCCCTAACGCGTATTTGCACATTTTTTGCTTAGATTAGAGTCACCAACTGTAAACTTTTTTGTATTATGTTTGACGAAACATTACTCAGATTAGTTTAATGGTGTATAGGTCATGCGTAACCTGGATGGTTTAAACTTTAGATTTGGTTAAAGATGGCACATACCGCAAGCATCAAAAACCTGCCGTCAGCCGCTGCTGTTTCATGAGATTTTTAGAGGCTCCGCGCTCTCATACTGGGCATTAAAATCGTCCTGAACTATATGCGGGCAAATATAAGCGCATCAATAAGATGCATTGCGAAAAAATAAGAAAAGCTAGGAACTGCCTTAAAAATAGCCTGCTGAACTTGAACGAAAATTGAAAACGAGTCAATTTACATAACTTGCTTCTTACTATATACAAGTATTACACGCATACATTTTATATTTTTATAGAAGGCTATAAAATTGTTTGTACGTCGCACGAATGTAGTAATCTAAAAAAAGATTACACAGAAAAAATCTGATCTTTTGGGCGAAATTGTTTTAAATGTCCAGCCTCTTTGGGAACTGCTCAAAAATTATATACTATAAATGAAAAAACAGGTATTTCAATTAGGTGTTATTACATTGCTGGTATATTACCCTAAACGTGTATAGATTTTTAGTTCTAGCGTTGGATGAAGCGGAAATCAAAGATGTCGTCGACGACAATCACCAGAACCCCGTCATCTTCCACGGCATCTTTGAAATTATATTTATTTAACAATAAACATATATGAGCTTTAAGACGCAGTGCGTTCTCTTCTGCGCAATATGCACCACAAAATATAAAATTTTAAGGAAAATAAAAAAAACACAAAAATGTACCTCAGTATCTCTAGATGAAACCTGCCCTTCTACAAACTATAAAAAAGCCTTGCGTCTACCTTCCTGCACAACTCTTGGAGAGCCAATCACCGCAACTTACGCAGCTCAGCAAATGACGATGCCGAAACATACGTTTAGACCAAAAACGCAGCCTAACTTGTGACATTAAGCAATGCAAGCAAGACGTTTTGCATTGCTTAAAAGGGCGGTGCAACGCTATTCAATTGGAATGTTTTTTTTACTTTATATGAGCTTACTGGCACTACACTTTTAAAAAATGACTACCCTGGGATACAGTTTTTGGGTTTTGACGACCCCGAAAAGCGAGTGACTAGCCTTTGGGCAAAGTGTCGACCCCAAGCCGCTGTTGAACGACCACTTTTCTCCAGGTTACGACGGAGGAGGTCACTTTCGAATCTGATATTTATGTGCAGGCAGTCGTAATTGATATTAGTAACTCAGACAATTACAAAAAAACTATAAAATTTTTTATTCTTTAGCTTCCGTGATCCTGCAAGATCCACCAAGACCACATTTGTTGTGTAATTCGCGTAAATTGATGGAATAAAAAGTTTGTCAGCGCGAGCAGCATCACCGGTCAGCAACGATCGACGCTTGGCTTGACGGGCTTGACGTGAGTATTTCCAGAAATGAGGTAAGAATATTGTTCTTGCCGTATTTTATTGTAAAGATTTTTTTTAAATCACTATTCGTATATCTGATTGTATTGAACCATTGAACACTGAGACCGAAGATCGGAAGGGTAAATATTTCTCAGAGGTATGTGACTCCCTATTGGAAAGACCAGTTCAAACTGGTACCAGTGTCAAACTTGGTTATTGCTCCAGTTTGACCAGTTTCATAATGGTTGAACTGGTCAAGGTGGTTCGAACTGGTCACACTGGTTGACTGGTTGACTGGTCATGATGGTTGAACTGGTCATGGTGGTTGAACTGGTCACACTGGTTCGACACAAAATATTTCCATTTGTTTACGCCACCACTGTGTTTGGAAAATCTTTATTATACACAAATGTAGACACAAAATGCCTCCTACAAGCATCAGCTGAACATATATTGAGCGCATACACATACATGGCACATAAAAACATCAATACAACGGCACACTAACCTGATCACTACTTCCGAGCTCTGCGTTTCCGTCTTTTATAGTGGTCGTTCTGAACGTAGGAATTTCTCGGTGACCGCCTAAGCAATAAAACATATTCCCAACGTGTTGATTTTTTTCCAGCAATGTCTTATCTTTGAGAGTATTTTGAACGGCTCAGGAAATGAATCTCTTAGTAAAAAAGTAAACGCTCGATCATGCCGAAATTATTTGAAAGCTAATAAATCAAAGTGCGAAAGGCAATAAATAAAGTGAGAAAGAGGGGTCCAACTGGTAACCAGTGTGACCTAGTAGGCCAATCTGGTGACCAGTTTGGTCGTTCTAGTTACCAGTTGGACCATTTCGGCCAGTCTGGTGGCTAGTTCGGCGTCTGGTGACCAGTTTGGCCAATCTGGTGACCCGTTAGGCCAATATTGTGACCAGTGAGGTCAATCTGGTGACCAGTTAGAAGGCGATCTGGTGGCCAGTTAGATCAATATGGTTACCAGTTAGACCAGTCTGGCTACCAGTTAGACCAGTCTGGCCACCAGTTGCACCAGTTTGATTTCCTGTTAGACCAGTCTGACCAGTCCAAATACCAGTTTGACCAGTCCAAATACCAGTCTGACCAGTTAGACTTTCATCTCGGAGTCGTTGAATTTCTGAGCTGCACTCGTCATTCTTTTGATCTCTCGGCTGTACGTAAATAGCACGTTAACTCTCCAATTTAATAACGGGTTCCAGTTCAGTAGCAGTGTAGTAACTGGCTCTAACTAGATTTTTTGCATCGTCACGGACTCTATTTGTGCTGTCATAAGCGCTAACTGGAGCCCGAACTCTCGCCTCTTTCGCAGTTCGTGTTCTTCAGTGTTGATGTTCTGCCGACCCATCAACATCATCGCTTCTCCATTGCAGAATCACTACATTTTGGTGCGTCGGCCGCTACTACGTTTTGGTGCGTTGGCCGAGCCTGTCCGCCCATCCCGTTCTTTCGACTGTTTAACTCTTTCCGGGGCAGAAAAAGAGTCCCCGGGGTTTTTTCACGGCGTTCTTGCGCTCGTGCTCGTTCATTTTTTTTTAAGGCCGTATATAAGGTTCTAATGTTCTTTGCGGTGTTCCAACGCTTGTGTTACTTCAGTTCTTTCAGGGTAGTTAATAAGCCCCTGAGTTTCTCCACAGAGTTCCAACGCTCGTGATCGTTCAGTTTACCCGTCTGCCCCGCAAGACGTGGCCTATCAAACCGTCTCATCTTTTACCTTCGGCCAGTCGCTCTGTTGTACCCATTTCTGGACTTCACGAAATTTCATTGCATTGAGACATGCTGCCCTATACTCCCTATGACTGCAGTGAGAACTACGTCCCCACCGTACCAGTCAGCCGCTTCCCTTTCATCACCTATCCCAGTCCTCCGCGCGTGGGTATGAGCGGGACGTGATCACGTGATGGAAGAGAGATGTATGGTTAGTCTAACGAGGAACGTAGGTTCCACCGCAGTCTCAGCTTAGGGGTGAATAGAATATCGTCAGCGCGCAAGATGACCGCCCAGCCCCGGCCTCTCGGGAATTCGGCGTTTACAAGATGGCCGCTGCCTTCATTGGCCCTCTCGCTCGATACCCTATGGCGAAGAACCAGTGTGCACCAGCACGTTCCACGAACCTTCATCAACGGCTGCCCGTCCGTGAAGGAGCTGGCTTCTTCTCCGTTCATGACGGGTGCTTTCGGTGAATCGCATTGTTGTGAAATTAATTGTTCCTCTTTCGGTGTTTGCTTCTAAAAAACGTTTTCATCATAAACGCCTGTAACCCAACAGCAGCCGTTGAGCCGAAATTTTTCTCCGACTCCAAATATTTCAAATACGACTAACTTTTCACGAATATGCACTTTTTTCATTACAATTTCTTGTTGACTGCTTGTGTGTTTCAGAAGGTAAGTGTCGCGGTCTTATGTTTTTATCATTCTAGCCTCCATGTAGCTATTGTTTAAAAAATATGAAAAAAAAGAGCGTAGTAGTGTTTTCCTTTCTTTAAAGGGGTGCGGAGGCGAAATTTTAGCGCCTATTTCTTTGTGTAGACGTGGTCTTCTTTATGACAGCAGCTCACAAACAGCAGTCTTTCGTCCGTAAATGCAAGAAAAGCAATTTTAAAATGAATAAAACGATTTCCCAATATCACCTGGTAGTTTGGGGGGGGGGGGGGGGACGAGCTTCATTGGAATGTCTCACGTCACGGGGCCATCAGGAGCAACACCACGGTGCGGCGTGTCCGATGGAGGCACGCAGGAGCGAGCGCAGGTGCGAGTACGCCATACCTCGGCTATTTCCACTTGGCGGGATCGTAATGCGTTGACGATAAAGCTGGCAGAACATAGTGACGACGATCGTAATTACGGTACCCCTGGCCGTGTGTGGGCCCGTGATGTTGTGAGCGTCACGTCACGAGCAAATATCCCGAGACGCATCGCGCCAACTCGATGGCTGATTTTGAAGCGCTCGCACGAATCCGTCGGTTGGGACAAAAAATATAGCCATCTGCTGAAAATACAAGTGTGTGATTATTGTTTACGGATATCATGGATCATATTTCACCTATTTTGAACTGCTCTGGGGATATTTCAAGTTTCGATTCTGTACCCCTTAATCTCCTTGTTGACGTTTTGTTAAAAAATAAATCAATAGGGAAAGGAGAATGCAATAATTGGCTTTTACTAGTTTGTTGCATCACCACGGACACTATTTGTGCTATTATGAGCGCAAGCTCAAGCCCGAGCTCGCGCCTCTTTTACCGTTCTTATTCTTCAGTTCTGATGTTCTGCTCAGTAAATAAACCTAAACCTAAAGGTCAATCCCATCTGCTTTGTCGCCGGCAGGGTCTACGGTGACCGTGAATCCCGGCCGCTACTCGTCTTTCGTCAGGGTATCCCATCATTTGGCCGCTCTACTGGCACGTTTTGGATGTCTCCTGCTGCCAAGGAGCAGCCTGATCGTTGAACCACCGAATCTCCAACAGCGTCGCCTCTCCATCAAGAAATTACTACTGGCAGCCTGGTCCACTTGTGGGGATGCCGTGTCCAGAGCTGATCCGCATGCTGTTGGTGCTATCCTCTTGGGGTGCCTACTGTTGTCATTCGCATACCATCAAGTGAGCAGTAAACTTCAGGAATTCACCATAGGCCGAAACTGCGTGCCCACACAGTTTCTCCCGCACCAAAAGGGTGGTTGCCCCTCTCGAGCGGGGACGAGTCCAAATGCATATAGAAAACAATCAATCTGGGTTCAGATGCGGTAGCCGAATAACAGCTCCGAGGAGTGCTTCCTATCTTTTGTTGAGCTTCTGAAGCAGTGGAACTTCAACAATAGTGGGGAAGTACTTACAAGGCTGGTTGCAAGGCTGCGAAGACTGAACCTCGTGAATGTCCCCCTTGACTTTACATTTTGCACGCTCGGCTAACCTGTTGAGCTGCGGATGACACAAAGTAGGGGTGGGTGCTACACATAAACACTGTAAAAAATGTTTGAAAACAGTACTATTAAACTAGGGTCCGTTTTCAAGCTCCAGTGTCCTTGGCTGTCCAAATAGACCAAAGATGTTGAGCCGGGATTCCACTGTGGTCTCGGTCGATGTTTCTATCTGTTTTGTGTCCGAGTGAACCACGATCAGTATTAATCAAATCTCCAGCGGTACGGCATAATATATCTGAAGTCGTGTTCAGTGTTGCTTGGTATCTAACTTGCTGACCCGAACCAGAACGAGAGACCTTTCATAGAACTGCGAACATGCCTTTCACTTTCTTGCATGGTCTTAACTGTCTTGGTCAACACCGGGAAACCCAAAGATGGTGTTTGCCAAGCTCTTCATGATTGACCTACCGAAATAGGTGTCATGGAGCACAGCCTCCTGTATACTGCTGCCAACTATCACCGCAAAGGTGCGCCGCTTCCTCATACAAGACAGAAAAAGTGAACGATGTGAGCAGGCCTCTTGTGCGTTCTTGTGTTCTTAATGCCGTTTTTGGCATATATCGTGGTACCTGTGGGCAAGGACGTGCCGGGGTTGTCATTTCACGAGACCCCAAGCAACACCTGGGACCATGGAAAGTGACTGTAGCTCATTTCGAGGAAAGACTGCGTCCCAAATTGTACCTCCCACTACTCAGTAGTATGCGGTAGGCACTTTTTGGTGATGGACATTATGGAAGACCAGCTCACCACGATGTTACATCGGGACGTGCCATGTCACAGTGTCATAGGACGCTAGCTACGATTTATGTGGGAATCACCGTACAATGCCTCTCTTTATCGTGTGTGTGTTTTCCGCTTATTTTGGCAACTGATACAGTCAAAAGAGTTTTTGATGGAGGCTATCAAGTTGGCAGGTTACGACCGCCTGCGCATTCAGCTAATTGGTGATTTCATTTCGTTACTCGTTTCAGTGGAATGTCTAATCTTGATTCTGTTTGTCCATAATCTATTCATTGACTGGTTTGTTCCGAAATAACTCAGTTGGTCTCTTTAAGGAAGCCTAAAAAATGCTTTGCTAAGGCTGCACTACCCTTGAAAATTATTTTCCTTGAGACCGAGAGACCACCTGATTTCCTTTTGAGCAAGCTGGCACACTGCAAAGGAAGAGAATGACCCAGGTTTAGCATGAAGTAATAGGTTTCACATGAGTATATTTCATTTGTTGCTGAAAAAGAGGTGTCGCACTTAATTAGAAAGAAAAGTTAAACAAAACAAATTTTAGTTTTTTTTGGTTAAGAAAGCAGTGCATACTTTAGCTCAGCGTTCAGTATTTTGCGCACATTTTACTTTGTAGCTGTGAGTATATCTATAATGACTATATAATCTATGATTTTAAGACGCTATCATTGAGAGACTCCTACGTTATTTAGTTCACTTGGAGCATGTAAAATACATTGGACGGGACAGACAACCGCATTTGGGCGTCCTTCATATGTCTAAGCTGTGCTTTAATTTTTTTTTTTCTTCAGTTGAAGTGTATCTCTCTCGTTTGACTCAATTAGTATCTACTTGTACTGAATGTTTGGATAAATGGTTTTGAGCAAAAAAGGCGGACATAAGAGAGAGAAACAAACACGAGCGCACCTTACAACTGTATTGAGGAAACCTTTAGAAAACATAAATATATCGTCAACTTCAATGCGTCCACGCATGTGTCGTGTCACTATCACACGCTCGTCACAGAAACTTATCAAGGAAGCGTTTCTCAGCATTATACAAATTTATCGAGGTGTCGCTCACACATAAGTCGCCTTTCTTTTTGATAAAGAAGTCTGGTTGAAATTAGAACTGCCTAGTGACCAGCTCACATTACTGCTAGAGAAATAAAATGGCATGCCTACTCATCCGCTGATGAAGTATAATAAAAATAATCAAGGAAAGCAAATATTAAAAAATCGCTGATGATGATTGTTGATGATTGGAACTTGGAAACAACTGCTACCGGACACCTGAATTTTCTCGAAACTACACAGCACACCTTGGGGAATGAAGTGATCACATAGCAGGTAGTAGGCAAATAGACAGCGTTGAAAAATATTTATTCCCCCGATTGTTAGGAAGGCTGATCGTGTCGGTGTCGGAGTTTTAAGCACTCTCAGTTCAGACGCTTTAGGGTGCTGCCGGTGCTAGCTTAATCTTACAGTAGAAATAGAAATTTCATGAAAGAAAGAACCATACAGAAACACTTCATACGGTGACGCAAATCCCGAACATACATCAGCGATCTCACTCTACTCGGTTTGGGCTATCTGCTTTGTCAGCGAATGAAGAACATTTTGGTAAAAAAAAATGTAGATAATGCTCCCCGTGTCAAGTTTTCTAATCACAGTCACTGGTTGATGTCGTCCCGTGGTAATTTCTGGCCTTTCGAACGAACTAGCACTTTGTAATCACATTTCCAGCACCGCCGCCGCGTCGCACAAGAACGAAGGTGAACAATCAAGATGGCAGAGCGTTCCCCGTGCTGTCTTCGCCGTCAGCGCGGTGTGACAGGGTGGTCGGACAACAAATCGGCGAACACGGTTGCCGGGCAGCAGCACCATGTTACCCGACCGTTGTTGCTGCAATGTGACAGGGACGCCGGCAACATGATTTCCTCGTGTTGCCGGATAGAGTTGTCCAACTGCTGCCTCAGTGTGACAGTTCCTTTAGTGCGATTGGTCTATTGGGACGATTGGTGGCAACAATAGATGACTGTCGCCATCTATGGTTGCGCACACCTGGAGCACAGGTCGAGGCAAGTGTCTCTACTTTCTCGGCTTTTCTTTGTGTGCCCACGGCAGCCCTCTCCCTTGGTGTGGCATGACTGCTCCACAGCGTGAACGGTGTGATCCTCATGCAATCTCTCAGATGCGTGGTGTCTACACCGCTAGGAGAGTAGCAGCGCACCCACAGTGCCAAACTGTGGGCGCGCTGGCGTAAATGAATGGAGACGAATGTATTTTTCCTGATAAAGTATTTGGTAGCATTGTCAACTGGCATGCTTGCGCCAGGCTAACAATGGCCGTAGAGAGGTGACTCGCATCCCAAATGTCCCAGATGCCTCTGTCTCATTTCGATCACTGCAATTGATGTACTTGCAGGAATGGGACATTTACCATAAAAATATAGCAATTCATTCAAGATAGATATTAAAAATATATTTTTAATGAATCTGTATACGCTTGTAGTTTAATTTCATTATCGCTGCAGATTCAAAAAGGTTGAATAACAAAAACAAATTATTGTTTTATTTTGTTCTTGTTTTGTAATTTATGTTCCAGGTGCATCAGCAAAAGACATAGGCATAGCTGCATGTTATCCCTTCAAAAGTTAGAGGGAATGAGCTAATTGTATTTTCGATGGTGATTATAGCAAAAATAGCATGTCACTGTTTCAGCGGTTGCTGCTTGTGAACTTGAGACCGGAATGGACCTTTTCTAAGAAGTGTTCTGTACACGAGCGAGCGCCCGATACCAAGCGGCGGAAGTCGGCACGAGAAATCGAGGAAACTCGGAAGGAGGCGTTTGGGTGGACGCCTCGGATGCCCCTCTTCAAAGTCACGTTGCTCACGCGATCACTCAACAACCCCGTAGGAAAAAGGTACCTAGAATGCGGCTGTACCTCTAATCGCCGTAATACTTAACTGTGTAACCTGTGCTTCACCGGAATAACAAGTTCTTCACGCCTTCACCGCCTCTTTCTATAGATTACGGTTAATCCCCCCTCCCGTGGCCATGCCCATGGTCACCCAACTTTTGAGAATCCGCCAGATTGAGCGGAAGTTTCCTATTTTGTGATTGGCCGCCCTTAATAGGGCGGGGCCCCCATCTCCCGTCGGCGCCGGGGACGTAGAACACCGTCTTTCGGCTCATTTCGGCTCCGGTGGCCCGATTTCGGTCAGAAACCGGTCCGAAAACCCTCTCTCCCGGCGGAAACGCCGCCCAGCTCTATCGCCAGGACGGGGTAAAAGACGACTTTCTGAATGCCTCCTAATCCATCCACCACCGTCGTCATCGTTGCTCGCTAGGTTACCTTGTTTTTCGTGGGTTCCCCCTAATTTCGTGGGTTCCCTCTGGCTGATCACGAGGTATGAAAATCCCTGGGTGCGTACCTTCGTACTGCTCGCGCGGCTCGCGTGCTGTCGCGCACGCGCCGCAACTCAGAGAGCGAAAAAACTAGTAGCATAGCTTCCATTATCGACTGGTAGTGCAAGTCACTTCCTCAATTTTTAGTTCGTGCAGCCACCGCCTGGTGCCGTCGGTATGTGGAAAAAGTCCATTGCAGCAATTGCGACTTCAAGATGAAATTATACTTCAACTTCTCCTTAGGCAAGGGTGGTGGAAACGAAACCTCAATCCTTTGGTGGGGCGTGCTTGTTGGTTTAGACCCTGCAACTTACAAAGTTGTGTTTACCTTGCAATGTCAAAATGTTGAAAAAGTTTCTTCGTGTCAAGCCAGCCTAAAACATCTCTGTTTGCTATATTGTTAAAGGTTTGTCACCCTCTTTTTTTTTTCCTATAGTGATTTAGAACTGGGTCATTTCATGCCAAAGAAAACGACAATTTTCGTCATATTTTGGATATGCTTGAAAAAAATAATATGAATAAAGACGCGCTTGAAAGTAGGGGTGGTTAAGTTTGAGGACTGAATTACGTTTATTTGGGCTGACGTCATGCTCCAAAGTGCGGGGAATCGGAGAAAACCTTCTGTATTTCGGAAAATTGCTGAAAAAAAGCTATTCTTACTACGTAATTTTAAGTTTGCATGCAATCGATCACTAATATATTATATCTTCCCCTGAAAGGGAAACACCTTTTGCCGCCATTTTGGGTCCAGACAGGCACTCCAAACCGAAGCAAATTTTTAAGATTTCTTGATTTCTTTTAGTCAACTTGAAATTAAAGTATGACTAAGACACTTTTTTCATTTATTTTTCTGAACCTTATGCTCGACTGGTTGCATTACAATTCTAAAAAATCATTCGGACAGTTTTTAAATAAATGGTGAATATGTCACTTTCTTCAAAAATGGCCATATTGAGGGTAAGAAAAAGCCATGTGGGCAACGGTGCTTGAATTTTCTGAAATAGCCGACAGGTTAACCAACCCCCTCTGTTCAACATATCAAAAAATTAGAAAAGCACCTTTTGGTATTTTGGAGAAATTATTTTTTTTAATATGAGGCAGAACACATCGCCTCCAGGTGTCCACCTCGTCGGCAACGCACGCCGTCGTCTGATACGGTCGAGCGAAACACTGCACGGGGAACTTAATTTCGTTAACTATATTTGTATAGCTAACGCTAAGAATCTTGACATTATGACATGTCTAGTTATAGTGAATAGAAGGGGAATAATTTTTTTTCCTCTAAACATTATATTTGGGTGCGCTTGCAAGTTGAATAGCGACCACTCGAATACTGTTTGGGATACTTTTTATCAAAGCCGAAACAAAGCACATTTATAGTTCATCGTTCACTATTTCATTTTTTACAAGCAAACGCAGTATGACCAAGAAGTGAAGACGCGCCGTCTGCTAACCAATTCTGGCGAACCGTCTGCATTCACAAACTCGGTTAGCAGACGACGGCTTTGTATCCCGTCACCTGAGTACATGTAAAGTGGAATTAAAGCCTTCAAATGAGCTTGCCAAAAGAATATTATTACGTGGTAGCTAAAATAACACCCACGTCCATGGTGCAGGAAGAGTTTTCCATGCGAATTTAAGACATCGCAGCAGACGGATCACACCGGTGGCGTTCCAGACGTGCGCAGTGTTCTAGCCTATGACATGAACTGAAAGCTAATGAAACACTGATATTCTAAATGTGATATAGTATTTCTTGACTATACTTTATATTTATTTACATATGAAGAAACAAAAACATCGGTGAGCTGCAAATGTGCTTTGTTTCGGCTTTGATAAAAAGTATCTCAAACAATATTTCGAGTTGTCGCTATTCAACTTGCAAGCGCACCTGTACATATAGTTTAGAGAAAAAAAATGCACTCTCTATTCACTATAAATAGACATGTCATAATGTCAAGATTTTCCAGCTTTAGCTATACAAATATAATTAACAAAAGTAAGTACCCCGTGCAGTGTTTCACTCGACCGTAGCAGACGACGGCGTGCGTTCCCGACGAGGTGGACGCCTGGCGGTGATGCCGTTCTACATCATATTTAAAAAATTAATTTCTCCAAAATAACAAAAAGAACTTTTCCAATTTTTTTATATGTTGAACAGATGGGGTCGGTTAAACTTTTGGCTATGTCGGAAAATGCGAGCACCGTTGCCCACATGGCTTCTTTTTACCCTCTATAGGGCCGTTTTTGCAGAAAGTGTCATATTCACCATTTAATTAAAAACTGTTCAAATAATTTTTTACAGTTGTAATGCAACCTAGTCGAGTATAAGGTTTATAAAAATGAGTAAAACAAGTTTCTTAATCAAATTTTAATTTCAAGTTGACTAAAAAAATCAAGAAATCTTAAAAATTTGCTTCGGTTTGGAGTGCCTGTCTGGACCCAAAATGGCGGCGTAAGGTGTTTTCCTTTCAAGGTAAGATAGAATATATTTATGCTCGATTGCATGCAAACGTAAAATTATGTGGTAAGAATAGCTTTTTTTCAGCAATTTTTTTTAAATACAGGAGGTTTTCTCAAATTCCTTGGACTTTGCAGCATGACGTCAGCAAAAATAAACATAATTCGGCCCTCAAACTTAGCCATCCTAACTTTCAAATGTTTTTTATTCATATTATTTTTTTCAAGCATATCCAAAATATGACGAAAATTGCCGTCTCCTTTGGCATGGAATGACCCAACTGCTATGAGCAACACCGAAGCCCACCGCCGAGTGCAGCACCTCATGTGGCAAGCACCAGCAAAAAGACGCGAAAGAGGGTTGGCAGACAAGGCCCATCCTGTAATCGATACCACCAGCCCGACAGCCCACAAGACCACGTATTCCACGCAATAAACAAGTTGTCGTCGTTAACCTGTCTCGACCACGACATGGTGGCAGTGGTGGGATCTATTGTTGCCCACGACAAGAACAAAGGCTATATAAAAATGATAAGAGACTAGTGAACATTGCAGTATGCGCTTCTGCAATTTGTATTGCTGCCGCCTACAGCTTGTCAGCAACCCTTGAATATACCCTTTTCAAAAGTGTGTACCATCTATATTCCGTTCACCCTTAAGCTGAGACTACAGTGGGAGTTATGTGCCTGTCTAACCAATCAGCCGCCTCCCTCTTATCACCTGACCCCGCTCTCCGCGCATGAGTATGGCCGGGAGCGTGATGACGAGGCAAAGGAGAGGCGTATGACTGGTCTAACGAGGACGTAGCTTCCACCGCAGTCTCAGCTTAGAGCTGAACAGAGTATGGTGGCTGCAGCACCAATTATCAAAGTTCGACATTGTTTGGGTACACACCTTGGGCATGTATTGGACACGAGGGCTGTGCAAGCATTCGGCGAGAACTCGGCTTGGCTTGTATCGAGAATGAATGTTGCGTCAGAGTTCGGTAAGGACTCTGATGCCATTTCAGGTTTCGTGCCCAAGAAATGGCGACCTCCAATGTTGCTTGATGGGACCATGAAAGGGTCTGCTACAGAAAAAATTGCCTTATCTCGATAAACCTTATGCAAAATTGCTGGGTGGTCTGACAGCACTAAAGCGCAGACCGCATGGTGCGTTTTTCTACACGCGAAAACGCGACGCGCTATGAACGCTCGCGCGGAAGCGGACACGGGGGCACCCGCATGCAGACAAAGCCAGGTAACAGAATTCTCAACACGCCACGTAAATGTTGACGCAAATACTATACAAAATGAGAATTACATGAACAAATAAGTAAATAAAACGGGTTTGTGTGTCAAAAAAAAACACCTTTTCAATTTTTATATGGAAAATAAAATTGCTTTTGAACACTTTGAATTGTGCTGCATACGAAACAGCGTACCGTGGGGGATCACGTGATAGTTCGACCGACCCTCATTGGGCGAGAGCCGCTTCGACGCCTCGGCGCGCGCGTCTTGTTCTGGGTCGGCTAGAAGCCAACGCTGCCGCGAAAACGCGCGCCCGCGCGCAGGAAATGACGTCAGTTTGACGCCGACGCGCCTGAATCGCGAGCAAAAACGCGCCATGCGGTCTGCGCTTAAGAGCGTCGCTTTTTTAATGCTAGGAAGCCTTGTCGGTAAGCGGTGGAGGCATTGGGGACAACCGTACGGGCAGTGTGCGATGGCGCGGCAGCTGTGTTTTCCGCCTTCTGACCATAAAATGTGGACGAACAGTTTAAACAACCAACCTTAACTGTCTGACAAAACTCTCAGAGGCCTGTGTACACGCTGGCGACAACCGACAATGTGTGAGCTTCCACAGCGAAGGTGTAGGACTTGCTCCGCTGCTTCGACGAGGTTGTCGCCACCGTGCACAGGCCTCCGAGGGTTTTGTCAGACAGTTGCGGTAGGTTGTTTAAACTGTTCGTCCACCTTCCATGGTCGGAAGGCAAAAAACACAGCAGCTGCGCCATCGCACACTGCCCGTACGGTTCTCTTTGATGCCTCCACCGCACTTCGGTAACGACGACGCCGGCCAGCATTAAAATGGAGACGCTCTTAGTGTTGTCAGACCACCGAGCGATTTCGCATAAGGTTTATCGAGCCTAATTGACCGGTAGCCATTTTCTTTTAAACAAGGCATATGTTGAAAGCTTTTGACACACTAAATCATACGAGGGTAGCCGCAGAAGTAACTAAAATGAATTTCTGAAGGGCGGACCGTTTGTAGTACCAGCTTTAGCAGCTAGCAGCGCTTAGCAGCACCCTTTTCGAGTGAGTTTGCCGACCGGCATTGTCTGCTATAATTTTTTTTCCCCGAACGGTTAAAAATATTTTGTCTTTTTTTTTTTTTTTCAATGTTTTATATGAGGGAACAGCATGCGGCCATGAAGTTTTGTTTTCTTTTAGGGAAAACGGTACCGGAAACTCTTGTAATGCTTAAGAGCGTTAACAAAGAAGATGCTAATGAGAAATCGCAAGTCTACGAGTGGTATTCTCACTTTAGGACCGGGGAATAACTATTGATCGCCGACCAACCTTGCTCAGGGCGACCCTCAACCTCCTCAAGTGATGAAAATATCTAAAAAAATTGGGCATTTTTCACTTCGAGCTTGTTCCTCTTAATGAAACTGTTAATCGGGCGTTTTACCTGGGAATTTTGCGACGCTTGCGAACTCAGTAAGGGAGAAACGCCCTCATGTGAGGGAAAGGGGAAATGATAGCTCCATCACAACAATGACCCAGCACGCTCTGCCCTATAAGTGCAACAATTTTTTTAGCAAAAATGGCATGACGCCGATTTTCCATTTACTCTATTCTTATGACCTCGCCCCTTGTCACTTCTTTTTCTTCAACCGCATGAAAAGTCTCGAAAGGAAATAGTTTTGCGAATATAGAAGGCCCTTCAAGTCGGACGTTGCAAAAAGCAAAGAATGATTTTGGAGTGCTTGGAAAAATATTAACAGCTGCCGCTAGATCCTTAGCAGACGATGCCAGTGGGCAAACTGACTCAGGAAGGGTGAAGCTCCTCTATCCTGGGAAAAGTGGCGCCCTTCTTTAAACTAGCCGCCGCGCACACTATTGGCCAGTCGTCACGTGACATCTGGCTTTCGGTTTTGGACTTCCGGTCGTCACGAATTTCCCAAGATGTTTCTACGCCGCAGCTCACGGGCTGCTGCGCCCGTAGAAAAGTCGACCGGAAAGCTTTGCAATGTTCCCTCTGAAACAGAAAATGAACCTCGGGGGAAAATCTTGCTTCACCGAATCAGTCAAAAAGATTTCAACCCGACGGGAGCCGTAAAGTTATGCGAGGTAGGTGCTCTGTATACTCATTAGCATGAAAAAGACAGCTGTTTAGAGTGAGTTATGCTTTCCATTCCACCGTAAACGCGAGCGATGTAATTGAGGAGTTTCAGCGACGGTGTCACCGCCCTGGCGGCCGGTCGCCGAAAGAGAACGAGGGGGATAGGTTCGCTGGGCGGTGGCTTTGTGTATATGCGTTGGCCGCGAACGTAGGCTTATAAACTTCGGCAGCAAGAATATTACGCGGCTCTAGTGTTTCGGTACGAGCAACAGAGGTGACACGATCTGCTACGACCAGCTACGACCACCCGCCGCAGCGATGCAGGCGTCGAAGGAGCGCAACCTGTGTACTACGCAGTCAGCCGCCGTCGCCCGACGCAGATCGTTCGGCATTCAGGGCTTTCCGCCCCGGGTTCTTCGCTTGTACTTGGAACCGAGTATTATTTCCTGTGCTTGTGTATGTATGTGCTCAGTGGCTGGATATGGACCTCATAGAGCAGTTCTTCAGACTCAACAGCGATTCAAAGTTGACGGCGGAAGGGCTTGCGGCAACGCTTTCGGTTGGTGCACGGCTGCGACGACTACACGGATAAATTTTAAGATTGGTGCTAGCAAGGTGGGCCATAGTCGCTTTATGTTGACACGATTTTGAGTGTAAGTACTCCGTGCAAAGGCGAATCTATCGCGTTTCTAATCCACCTCTGTTTTTGTTGTTTTTAGCACGCACGACCGACTGCTAAGCAAATGCTTCTGTACCGATCACGGAGTGAATGTCTTCGGCCTTACATTGCGGAACGCCCAATAAAAAGTCATATTCGTTCAGCAAGAAAACTTCCCTTTCGAGTGGCCTTCTGATTGATAATTTCTCCCGTACTTAAGTGCTTTAATCAACACGATCGATTAAGTTGGCTTCCCTAGTTAGGACATTTTTGTGCTACATGCGGCACGAATGCTTGGCACGATGTTTGCCACTGGTGGTATTGTGAATTGGTTTACTTCCAAAGCTAACAGTGTGACAGGTGGGACCATTCAATTTGCTAAAAATGTGATGATATGGGAATTTCGTTGCATAACTAGCGTTTTACGTTTAAGATTGATAAGAAACATGCTGATGTGCTGATGCATGCCTACAGCATAAACTTTGCAGATCCAGAATAGATGTGCTATAGGCTACAGCCTCAAGATTTTTAATGGACCAAATTGGTGATTACACGGCAATAAATGTTGTGGTGAAAAACTGCCCATTGACTCGGTGAGTTTTGATCGTGACCATTGGTGTGCTGTTGGCAAATTAGATAATGGCACACCTTTTCCCTGACCATCTGGCTTCAAGGGGCATTGCATCTAGATGTGCTCAAATATCTTTATTTCAAGATTCAGTGGACCCCTCTGCATCATTACAGTAAGGCAGTGTCAAGCCACAACAAACAGCAGTGAATATACAATGCATAATAACAGGCACCAGTGTCCAGGTGTATAGTCCGCAGTAATCAGTTTGAGCCTAAAAATGTTTGTTTTGTTTAGATAGTTTGCATTTGTTGTATAATCCGCAGGGCCCGATTTCCGCGCCCAGTGCATAGTCCGCCAAGCTGGTGCGTTGTGTCTTCGTGCTTTTTTTCCTGGGTGGCATTTTCTTCAGAAGTTCTTCGGTGAACGCTATTGAGCCTGAAGAACTGCTTTTGAGGCCCATATCTAGCCACGGAGCACACACAAGCACAGAAAATAACACTCGGTGCCAAGTACAAACGAAGCACCTGGGCGGAAAGCTGTGAATGCCAAACGAGCTGCGTCGGGTGACGGCGACTGACTGCGTTGCGCCCCTTCGACGCCTGCATCGCTGCGGTGGGTGGTCGTAGCTAGTCGTAGCGAGATGATCTTCACTTCAAGCAAGAAATCTTGTTATACCATAGTCAAGATATGTGTGCAAGTGTTCGACGACGTGGGCTCTCTCACGTTGGTGCAGTTGTCATCAAGAAAGGTGCATATCAACAATGTTGCATGTTTGAGGCTGAAACTATAGCGCATACCTATCTAAACCTAAATTTATCGGTCTGCGGCTACAAACATTTTCGTTGACGTTGCTTAGATGATGTAACCATTCAGGCCTCGCATTAAATGGTGTTGCCACTCTTCGGTTGTGTATGAAAACCTATTTTTGCCCTAATAAAAGACATTTCCAAAAGGACATGTGTCTTCTGCTGATACATATCTTCCAATTTACAATGCAGAGGCAAACAGAAAATCAACTGCATACATCTACCACTTAGCATAAGCACCTTTGGCATTCATTCTTGAGCACACTCAAATATCAGCTTAGTTTGGTCTTGTTTTAGAAGCTTTGCCCTGTTCTGTAAAAATAAAACAGTTAAAAAAGCTTTACCTTCGTTCTCCTTCTTGCATTTAATACAGACTTGTTTGTCAGCAGATATCACCGTGGCACATACAACTCGAATGACCGATGAGACTATTGCTATTACAATAAAGCTTTCCACAAGAGCCGAAACGAGGCTTGTAGGGGTGCAAAAGCACATAGAAATGAGATTGGCACTTCCGGGGATTGTTTACATTACGCGTAAAAACAGGACGACCGGCGACCAGCTGATCGCAAGATAACACCAAGGATACCGATGTTTCGATACGCAGGATAAAGACCTCAATCGTCCCTTGTATGCTGCAGTTGTCATACTTTCTATCCAACCGCTTTTTTGCTCAATTAACTAGAACAACCGAAGAGTTCGCGACACCTTTTAATGCGAGGCCTGAATGGTTACATCATCTAAGCAACGTCAACGAAAATGTTTGTAGCCGCAGACCGATAAGTTTAGTATTAGATAAAGTACGCGTCATAGTTTCAACGCGCGAACATTGTTGATATGTACCTTTCTTTGCACCCGCGTACATTCGGTTCAACTTGATGACAGCTGCACCAGAAGTGAGAGCTCACGTCGAACACTTGCACACATATCTTGACTCTGGCAAGATTTCTTGCCTTCAACTGGCTTGAAGATTTCATCTGTAGCATCACGGTAGGTCTTGGTTGAAACGATGATCGTCTCGCACACGGCAACAAACAGAGAACTACACGCTTTGTTTTATTTATACGCTACCGGTCTACGGGCGTCGCAAATCTATCCCCCTCTTGTCCGCCATGTTGGATCGATCGGAGCGCCCTCTATATTCGCTGAAACTCCTCAATAGCGAGCACAACAATGTCAACTTGGCATGCACGGACGCTCGTGCCGTGAAAGTAAAGGCCCCTACGCACAGTTGCGTTTGAGGGCATTTGACTGCGTTGCGTCAAGAAACGAAAGCGAGTCACCGGCACATCTGTGCTTCGTATGAAGCGTGGAATCCAATTCAAGGAATCATCTTGGCACGCAATAAATTAAGCATGGATGTCCTGCGTTCTCGCAGTCGCAACGCAGTGAAACGGTCTCAAACGTAATTGTGCGTCGGGGCGTTAAGTCGTTAAAACGGCCTGCTCCTGCTCGTGCTTGTGGCATCGGCGTCGCTCCCAATTGCAGGTGTGTGCGGAGTACGCGCTCTCGTCAAGTGTTGCGTACGTGCTCGCGTACCATACTTTGTTTCGCACAGATAGCTTGCAACGCTGCCGCAGCTGCGGACCCCAGCAATGGGTTGTATCTATACTCCGTTTCAATATCAGTGCCAGCGCAGCCAGTGCCACAAGCAGGAGTATATTTTCTCTGACGACGCTTCTACTGGACGAGCGTCTGTGCTTACCCCGCTAAAGTGCGTTCGCTCTCGTAGCGTTAATAGGGTCTCAATCACCCGTAGTCATATAGAAACGAAAACGTAAGCAAATAAAACATTTGAGGTCAACCCCACACTCGCGCCAGCAGCCTTGACAGCGCGCAAACTTTACGTGCAGGTCTTTGGCAGGCTAACCTAGGGTCTGCAGAAACGGGCGTTTGAGGTGGCGTTAACCGATGTGCTCTCGACTGAAGTCCGATTTCTTCAATCTATTACAGGACCACTTCAGTATCGGTCAATTCAAAACACTAATCATGCAAAACAAAGGAGAGCAAAGAATTGAGGAAAGATGCTCTCCCAAACATTTTTTTTTTCTCGTTACCTTCAACCATGAGAGTAAACCACCACTGCAAGGGAACTGAAAATGTAAATGATATGTACAACATCTCACAAAATATTTTTTTTTCAGTCAGACACTTTGCATCAGTTTTATTATACAAATTTGATGCACAAACTAATGATTTTGGATGCCTCCTTTACAAAATGCAGTTCCATTTGTTTGTTTTGGTTGCCTCCTTAAAGTCCTCGAGGCACCCCCAGCAAAGCCTGAATAGTACACCACACCAAGACAGACTGCTGCAGCAACCGCAGCTGCACTTTAGTTTGGCTCTCCGATACTGTTTCGTGGTCGACCGAGGCCTATCTGCCTCTAGTGCCATCTCTGTCCATTCAAGGAGTGTGCGTCCTCCCGAGGGCCCCCAGCAAGGTCCAAGCGGAGCTTTTTCCTCAGGGCAATCTGCGCAGTGACCACAGCTGTTGGTGAGTTTGGCAGTCCGATACTCTTTCCAGGTCAACTGAGGCTCACCTAACATTAGTGCCGCCTTTGTTGATTCTAGGCGAGTGTGTCCTCCTGAGGCCCCCCAGCAAGTTCCGAGGGGTGCTGTACCGAACCTAACTTTCCCAGCTTCCCCAGAGCAGCCTGGTTCGGCAACCCCCCCCCCCCCCCCCCCCCCGCTGCTGGTGAGTTTAGCACAATGATATTGTTTCTAGGTCGACTGAGGCACACCAATAACGACTGTTGTCTCTGTTCATTTAGTCATTCTAGAAGTGTGTGCCGTCCCATGGCTGCCCAAGCAAGGTCTGAGCAGCGCCCTACAGGCCCTTACTTCTCCAGCTTGTCCCGGACAGATTGCCGCAGCAACAGCTGATGAGTTTTCATTTTCGACTGCTGTTTATTTCCTGGCAGAGTGCAGACAATTACACACTGTTACTTACATCCGATCTTATTGTCTCACTGTTAGTCACTTAACAAGACAAAAGTAATAATGTTTTTTTTTCTTTTTTAGGCACACTGTTTACACTTGGTATCAGGCAGTATCATCAGAATGCCATTGTTTGTATACTGATGAATAACAAAGAGCTGCAAAGAACTATATTCAATGCAGGTAAAACTGATATTGGCACGATGGCACGAGTATCAGTGTCAACGTGAAGAGAACAATTGACAGTTTGGACTTAAGCACTTTCTCGTTGCAGTTCAACTTAAGTGTCTCGAAAAGTCCACTATGAAGGGGACTGCATTGAGTAAGGGGATCCTCGAGAGTTTTTAATATGCATCTTTCTTGTGTTTCCCATGGTTTCAATGTGGTACTGGGGAATCGGGGTAGCTTTTGCCTGTAGAATGCACACTTCATTGGCATCTACAGGACTTCAAGTTTGTTTCAGACATAATGCACAAGCTAATGGATTCTTTGGCATACAAGGTGAGCTAAACTTGCAGCATATAACACACTCGTGCATCTTTATCTTAAGTATGCATCTGAAGCCTGATACCCGCAGACCCGTCTCATCAAGCAGCTCGATGTTTAATTCTATGTGGTTTGTACAATTTATTGTCTACAGGTGTACCGTACCAGTAACAGCATTAGAAGGTGTAAGGGCTTTAGAAGTATTTTATGGTATGTAAAAGTGACTGGCACTTGTCAGTAAAGCTACCCGCGCATTTGTGAAGTGTTAAGAAAGCATTTTGATTGTGTATGGTGTGTCTCCGTGTCATTTATCTTCTTTTTTCATTCTGTGATCTCTTTTGTTATGTACTCAGCATGTGTTCTACTTGTAGTGAATGCTCCTGCCGTGGCCATTTACTTGGCTGCCAGTTTTGGGAAATAAATAAAATTGTGACTTTGATTTTGTTATTTTTAACATCATCTGTGCTTGTAAAATTTCATGAAAATTTTGATCTCGCATTTGCTTATTTTGCATTGTTCTCTGGGTGTGATTTCAATTATTTTCGCCTCATTCCCTTTTTCTGAAATAACCAGCAATTGCTTGACTCGAGAACTTGGTGCTGAAACCGAGCGCTAGTTTCCAATTCTGCACCCGGACGCTGGCCCAGGAGTCTAAAAGCAGCGTAAATCATAATTAAACCGGGATTTTTTTGGAATGAACGAATAACAGAAAAGATACAGACACGCTGATAAAATTACGGAGTAACAAAACTAAACGAAAACGGAGTTTTCATTTCTAAAAACGGTTTCATCAAATAAAATAACGAAAATTATACGCTCAGAAAAGCAGCGGCACCGCGTAGCCACGTAGCGAAAGGCCCGCGGTGTCGCAAATTTTTACGGCATGCACAAAAATACGTAGCGATTTTTATCATTACTAGTACTGCAGGCAGCTTAAAGGGGCCCTGCAATCATATTTAAGCGTCCACCTTTTTTGTGGTTTCCACGTCTCTTGGGGTTCGGGCAAGCCACCGGGCACGGAGAGAGTAACTAAATATCAGTGCGTCATATTTTAACCGGACGACGCGGAAACCACCTCCACCGACGAGGGCGACCCGCGGTACCGAAAGCGCGCAAAATCTGACGTCTTTGGTCCTGGGCTTACTACTGGTCAGAGCCGCTAAATCCTTCTTCTAAGTCGAAATACAAAATATAAGTGGCGCGAACCGTTTCAATTATTTATAAATTTACTGTTTGTTCAGTATTTTAGATAAAAAAAGAAACGAATGCAGTTCATAAAGTACGGAAACAAGAAATGACCCGTCGACATACCCGCCACCAAGCGGTGGAAAAGGCGGCGCATACTAGAAAGGAGTAGTGGGATCAGGCGCCGACACGGAAAGGTCACGGATGTACGCGGCGGCGCTGCGGTCGTTTGGGCAGGAGGATCCGACCGGCTCCGAGCGTTCCGAAGGCCTTCGGCGAGAAGCTTTGTTTTGCGGTTTGGTCGTTTCGCGGTATGGCAGCGCAAAATAGCTCCCATTCTGAACTGATCTTTACCCCGTGTTTGCTGTCGTTTGTGGCCAATGAAGTGTCATGCCGAATTAGTATTTAATCACGCAGCAAATGCAATGAGAGCCGCTCTGGCTGCCTGCTGCATACAGCCTACCCAGAACACGCTTCAATGGCGCCCTCTCGCGCCGTCGACTCGGAGTGCGGCAGCCGTGAGCGCTGATAAGCTCACTACCCCTCCTCTAGTTCATGGCCAGTCTCAAGCAACCAAGGACGTCATGAGGGAGGTTATCTGTTGCTTGTTTTTGTAATTTGAATTTGCCTATAACTTTTGAAATAAAGGGAATTTCGAAAAAAGAAAAGTTTCACTAAGTTACTACGTTCAGTGCGCTCAGGTTCGGTGCAAATTAAAAATTAGTGAAAAAGTCATTGCAGGGCCCCTTTAAAAGTGCTAGCTCAGCGTCAACCACATCAACACTTCCCCGATTAGAAAGAAAATAGTATCTTGCTGTCTAAGCCGCCAAATTGTTTTTAGCGCCAGAAGGCCAAACCTTCCCGAAAGCTCGCCAAGGACACGTATTAAAAAAATAGTCAATCATTTGAAATCGTGGAGTATAAAATAGCAATTTGGCGGTTTTATATGATGATTAAAAACGACTTGCAATTCCTGTGAAGACGAACACTCACGAGACACTGACCAAATGCAACTCGGTAGGGACGAGTATCCAAAGCACTTTCAGAATCCACAGTTAGACGAACAGATCTAGAGCGACTTCAGGAGAGTCGGATACGAATGCAGGCTCTAAATGAGGTCATTGCCACACTTATATGACGAGAGACGTTCACACGATCGGCAACTCGCCCGCTCCAGCTGTGAAGCCGAACACTCACGAGACACCCACCTAATGCCACTCGGTAGGGACGATCATCCGACGCACTTTTGGGATACATGGTTGGACGAACAGATCTAGAGCGACTTCAGGAGAGTCGGATACGAATGTAGGCTCTAAATGAGGTCATTGCCACACTTATATGACGAGAGACGTTCACACGATCGGCAACTCGCGCGCTCCAGCTGTGAAGCCGAACACTCACGAGACACCCACCTAATGCCACTCGGTAGGGACGATCATCTAAAGCACTTTTGGGATACATGGTTGGACGAACAGATCTAGAGCGACTTCAGGAGAGTCGGATACGAATGCAGGCTCTAAATGAGGTCATTGCCACACTTATATGACGAGAGACGTTCACACGATCGGCAACTCGTCCGCTCCAGCTGTGAAGCCGAACACTCACGAGACGCCCACCTAATGCCACTCGGTAGGGACGATCATCTAAAGCACTTTTGGGATACATGGTTGGACGAACAGATCTAGAGCGACTTCAGGAGAGTCGGATACGAATGCAGGCCTTAAATGAGGTCATTGCCACACTTATATGACGAGAGACGTTCACACGATCGGCAACTCGCCCGCTCCAGCTGTGAAGCCGAACACTCACGAGACACCCACCTAATGCCACTCGGTAGGGACGATCATCTAAAGCACTTTTGGGATACATGGTTGGACGAACAGATCTAGAGCGACTTCAGGAGAGTCGGATACGAATGCAGGCCTTAAATGAGGTCATTGCCACACTTATATGACGAGAGACGTTCACACGATCGGCAACTCGCCCGCTCCAGCTGTGAAGCCGAACACTCACGAGACACCCACCTAATGCCACTCGGTAGGGACGATCATCTAAAGCACTTTTGGGATACATGGTTGGACGAACAGATCTAGAGCGGCTTCAGGAGAGTCGGATACGAATGAGGCTCTAAATGAGGTCATTGCCACACTTATATGACCAGAGACGTTCACACGATCGGCAACTCGCCCGCTCCAGCTGTGAAGCCGAACACTCACGAGGCACCCACCTAATGCCACTCGGTAGGGACGATCATCTAAAGCACTTTTGGGATACATGGTTGGACGAACAGATCTAGAGCGACTTCAGGAGAGTCGGATACGAATGCAGGCTCTAAATGAGGTCATTGCCACACTTATATGACCAGAGACGTTCACACGATCGGCAACTCGCCCGCTCCAGCTGTGAAGCCGAACACTCACGAGACACCCACCTAATGCCACTCGGTAGGGACGATCATCTAAAGCACTTTTGGGATACATGGTTGGACGAACAGATCTAGAGCGGCTTCAGGAGAGTCGGATACGAATGAGGCTCTAAATGAGGTCATTGCCACACTTATATGACCAGAGACGTTCACACGATCGGCAACTCGCCCGCTCCAGCTGTGAAGCCGAACACTCACGAGACACCCACCTAATGCCACTCGGTAGGGACGATCATCTAAAGCACTTTTGGGATACATGGTTGGACGAACAGATCTAGAGCGACTTCAGGAGAGTCGGATACGAATGCAGGCTCTAAATGAGGTCATTGCCACACTTATATGACCAGAGACGTTCACACGATCGGCAACTCGCCCGCTCCAGCTGTGAAGCCGAACACTCACGAGGCACCCACCTAATGCCACTCGGTAGGGACGATCATCTAAAGCACTTTTGGGATACATGGTTGGACGAACAGATCTAGAGCGACTTCAGGAGAGTCGGATACGAATGCAGGCTCTAAATGAGGTCATTGCCACACTTATATGACCAGAGACGTTCACACGATCGGCAACTCGCCCGCTCCAGCTCTGAAGCCGAACACTCACGAGGCACCCACCTAATGCCACTCGGTAGGGACGATCATCTAAAGCACTTTTGGGATACATGGTTGGACGAACAGATCTAGAGCGACTTCAGGAGAGTCGGATACGAATGCAGGCCTTAAATGAGGTCATTGCCACACTTATATGACGAGAGACGTTCACACGATCGGCAACTCGCCCGCTCCAGCTGTGAAGCCGAACACTCACGAGACACCCACCTAATGCCACTCGGTAGGGACGATCATCTAAAGCACTTTTGGGATACATGGTTGGACGAACAGATCTAGAGCGACTTCAGGAGAGTCGGATACGAATGCAGGCTCTAAATGAGGTCATTGCCACACTTATATGACCAGAGACGTTCACACGATCGGCAACTCGCCCGCTCCAGCTGTGAAGCCGAACACTCACGAGGCACCCACCTAATGCCACTCGGTAGGGACGATCATCTAAAGCACTTTTGGGATACATGGTTGGACGAACAGATCTAGAGCGACTTCAGGAGAGTCGGATACGAATGCAGGCTCTAAATGAGGTCATTGCCACACTTATATGACCAGAGACGTTCACACGATCGGCAACTCGCCCGCTCCAGCTGTGAAGCCGAACACTCACGAGGCACCCACCTAATGCCACTCGGTAGGGACGATCATCTAAAGCACTTTTGGGATACATGGTTGGACGAACAGATCTAGAGCGACTTCAGGAGAGTCGGATACGAATGCAGGCCTTAAATGAGGTCATTGCCACACTTATATGACGAGAGACGTTCACACGATCGGCAACTCGCCCGCTCCAGCTGTGAAGCCGAACACTCACGAGACACCCACCTAATGCCACTCGGTAGGGACGATCATCTAAAGCACTTTTGGGATACATGGTTGGACGAACAGATCTAGAGCGACTTCAGGAGAGTCGGATACGAATGCAGGCTCTAAATGAGGTCATTGCCACACTTATATGACCAGAGACGTTCACACGATCGGCAACTCGCCCGCTCCAGCTGTGAAGCCGAACACTCACGAGACACCCACCTAATGCCACTCGGTAGGGACGATCATCTAAAGCACTTTTGGGATACATGGTTGGACGAACAGATCTAGAGCGACTTCAGGAGAGTCGGATACGAATGCAGGCTCTAAATGAGGTCATTGCCACACTTATATGACCAGAGACGTTCACACGATCGGCAACTCGCCCGCTCCAGCTGTGAAGCCGAACACTCACGAGGCACCCACCTAATGCCACTCGGTAGGGACGATCATCTAAAGCACTTTTGGGATACATGGTTGGACGAACAGATCTAGAGCGACTTCAGGAGAGTCGGATACGAATGCAGGCTCTAAATGAGGTCATTGCCACACTTATATGACCAGAGACGTTCACACGATCGGCAACTCGCCCGCTCCAGCTGTGAAGCCGAACACTCACGAGACACCCACCTAATGCCACTCGGTAGGGACGATCATCTAAAGCACTTTTGGGATACATGGTTGGACGAACAGATCTAGAGCGACTTCAGGAGAGTCGGATACGAATGCAGGCTCTAAATGAGGTCATTGCCACACTTATATGACCAGAGACGTTCACACGATCGGCAACTCGCCCGCTCCAGCTGTGAAGCCGAACACTCACGAGGCACCCACCTAATGCCACTCGGTAGGGACGATCATCTAAAGCACTTTTGGGATACATGGTTGGACGAACAGATCTAGAGCGACTTCAGGAGAGTCGGATACGAATGCAGGCTCTAAATGAGGTCATTGCCACACTTATATGACCAGAGACGTTCACACGATCGGCAACTCGCCCGCTCCAGCTGTGAAGCCGAACACTCACGAGACACCCACCTAATGCCACTCGGTAGGGACGATCATCTAAAGCACTTTTGGGATACATGGTTGGACGAACAGATCTAGAGCGGCTTCAGGAGAGTCGGATACGAATGAGGCTCTAAATGAGGTCATTGCCACACTTATATGACCAGGGACGTTCACACGATCGGCAACTCGCCCGCTCCAGCTGTGAAGCCGAACACTCACGAGACACCCACCTAATGCCACTCGGTAGGGACGATCATCTAAAGCACTTTTGGGATACATGGTTGGACGAACAGTTCTAGAGCGACTTCAGGAGAGTCGGATACGAATGCAGGCCTTAAATGAGGTCATTGCCACACTTATATGACGAGAGACGTTCACACGATCGGCAACTCGCCCGCTCCAGCTGTGAAGCCGAACACTCACGAGACACCCACCTAATGCCACTCGGTAGGGACGATCATCTAAAGCACTTTTGGGATACATGGTTGGACGAACAGATCTAGAGCGACTTCAGGAGAGTCGGATACGAATGCAGGCTCTAAATGAGGTCATTGCCACACTTATATGACCAGAGACGTTCACACGATTGGCAACTCGCCCGCTCCAGCTGTGAAGCCGAACACTCACGAGGCACCCACCTAATGCCACTCGGTAGGGACGATCATCTAAAGCACTTTTGGGGTACATGGTTGGACGAACAGATCTAGAGCGACTTCAGGAGAGTCGGATACGAATGCAGGCTCTAAATGAGGTCATTGCCACACTTATATGACCAGAGACGTTCACACGATCGGCAACTCGCCCGCTCCAGCTGTGAAGCCGAACACTCACGAGACACCCACCTAATGCCACTCGGTAGGGACGATCATCTAAAGCACTTTTGGGATACATGGTTGGACGAACAGATCTAGAGCGACTTCAGGAGAGTCGGATACGAATGCAGGCTCTAAATGAGGTCATTGCCACACTTATATGACCAGAGACGTTCACACGATCGGCAACTCGCCCGCTCCAGCTGTGAAGCCGAACACTCACGAGACACCCACCTAATGCCACTCGGTAGGGACGATCATCTAAAGCACTTTTGGGATACATGGTTGGACGAACAGATCTAGAGCGACTTCAGGAGAGTCGGATACGAATGCAGGCTCTAAATGAGGTCATTGCCACACTTATATGACGAGAGACGTTCACACAATCGGCAACTCGCCCGCTCCAGCTGTGAAGCCGAACACTCACGAGACACCCACCTAATGCCACTCGGTAGGGACGATCATCTAAAGCACTTTTGGGATACATGGTTGGACGAACAGATCTAGAGCGACTTCAGGAGAGTCGGATACGAATGCAGGCTCTAAATGAGGTCATTGCCACACTTATATGACCAGAGACGTTCACACGATCGGCAACTCGCCCGCTCCAGCTGTGAAGCCGAACACTCACGAGACACCCACCTAATGCCACTCGGTAGGGACGATCATCTAAAGCACTTTTGGGATACATGGTTGGACGAACAGATCTAGAGCGACTTCAGGAGAGTCGGATACGAATGCAGGCTCTAAATGAGGTCATTGCCACACTTATATGACCAGAGACGTTCACGCGATCGGCAACTCGCCCGCTCCAGCTGTGAAGCCGAACACTCACGAGACACCCACCTAATGCCACTCGGTAGGGACGATCATCTAAAGCACTTTTGGGATACATGGTTGGACGAACAGATCTAGAGCGACTTCAGGAGAGTCGGATACGAATGCAGGCTCTAAATGAGGTCATTGCCACACTTATATGACCAGAGACGTTCACACGATCGGCAACTCGCCCGCTCCAGCTGTGAAGCCGAACACTCACGAGACACCCACCTAATGCCACTCGGTAGGGACGATCATCTAAAGCACTTTTGGGATACATGGTTGGACGAACAGATCTAGAGCGACTTCAGGAGAGTCGGATACGAATGCAGGCTCTAAATGAGGTCATTGCCACACTTATATGACCAGAGACGTTCACACGATCGGCAACTCGCCCGCTCCAGCTGTGAAGCCGAACACTCACGAGGCACCCACCTAATGCCACTCGGTAGGGACGATCATCTAAAGCATTTTTGGGATACATGGTTGGACGAACAGATCTAGAGCGACTTCAGGAGAGTCGGATACGAATGCAGGCTCTAAATGAGGTCATTGCCACACTTATATGACCAGAGACGTTCACACGATCGGCAACTCGCCCGCTCCAGCTGTGAAGCCGAACACTCACGAGACACCCACCTAATGCCACTCGGTAGGGACGATCATCTAAAGCACTTTTGGGATACATGGTTGGACGAACAGATCTAGAGCGGCTTCAGGAGAGTCGGATACGAATGAGGCTCTAAATGAGGTCATTGCCACACTTATATGACCAGAGACGTTCACACGATCGGCAACTCGCCCGCTCCAGCTGTGAAGCCGAACACTCACGAGACACCCACCTAATGCCACTTGGTAGGGACGATCATCTAAAGCACTTTTGGGATACATGGTTGGACGAACAGATCTAGAGCGACTTCAGGAGAGTCGGATACGAATGCAGGCCTTAAATGAGGTCATTGCCACACTTATATGACGAGAGACGTTCACACGATCGGCAACTCGCCCGCTCCAGCTGTGAAGCCGAACACTCACGAGACACCCACCTAATGCCACTCGGTAGGGACGATCATCTAAAGCACTTTTGGGATACATGGTTGGACGAACAGATCTAGAGCGACTTCAGGAGAGTCGGATACGAATGCAGGCTCTAAATGAGGTCATTGCCACACTTATATGACCAGAGACGGTCACACGATCGGCAACTCGCCCGCTCCAGCTGTGAAGCCGAACACTCACGAGGCACCCACCTAATGCCACTCGGTAGGGACGATCATCTAAAGCACTTTTGGGATACATGGTTGGACGAACAGATCTAGAGCGACTTCAGGAGAGTCGGATACGAATGCAGGCTCTAAATGAGGTCATTGCCACACTTATATGACCAGAGACGTTCACACGATCGGCAACTCGCCCGCTCCAGCTGTGAAGCCGAACACTCACGAGACACCCACCTAATGCCACTCGGTAGGGACGATCATCTAAAGCACTTTTGGGATACATGGTTGGACGAACAGATCTAGAGCGACTTCAGGAGAGTCGGATACGAATGCAGGCTCTAAATGAGGTCATTGCCACACTTATATGACCAGAGACGTTCACACGATCGGCAACTCGCCCGCTCCAGCTGTGAAGCCGAACACTCACGAGACACCCACCTAATGCCACTCGGTAGGGACGATCATCTAAAGCGCTTTTGGGATACATGGTTGGACGAACAGATCTAGAGCGACTTCAGGAGAGTCGGATACGAATGCAGGCTCTAAATGAGGTCATTGCCACACTTATATGACGAGAGACGTTCACACAATCGGCAACTCGCCCGCTCCAGCTGTGAAGCCGAACACTCACGAGACACCCACCTAATGCCACTCGGTAGGGACGATCATCTAAAGCACTTTTGGGATACATGGTTGGACGAACAGATCTAGAGCGACTTCAGGAGAGTCGGATACGAATGCAGGCTCTAAATGAGGTCATTGCCACACTTATATGACCAGAGACGTTCACACGATCGGCAACTCGCCCGCTCCAGCTGTGAAGCCGAACACTCACGAGACACCCACCTAATGCCACTCGGTAGGGACGATCATCTAAAGCACTTTTGGGATACATGGTTGGACGAACAGATCTAGAGCGACTTCAGGAGAGTCGGATACGAATGCAGGCTCTAAATGAGGTCATTGCCACACTTATATGACCAGAGACGTTCACACGATCGGCAACTCGCCCGCTCCAGCTGTGAAGCCGAACACTCACGAGACACCCACCTAATGCCACTCGGTAGGGACGATCATCTAAAGCACTTTTGGGATACATGGTTGGGCGAACAGATCTAGAGCGACTTCAGGAGAGTCGGATACGAATGCAGGCTCTAAATGAGGTCATTGCCACACTTATATGACCAGAGACGTTCACACGATCGGCAACTCGCCCGCTCCAGCTGTGAAGCCGAACACTCACGAGGCACCCACCTAATGCCACTCGGTAGGGACGATCATCTAAAGCACTTTTGGGATACATGGTTGGACGAACAGATCTAGAGCGACTTCAGGAGAGTCGGATACGAATGCAGGCTCTAAATGAGGTCATTGCCACACTTATATGACCAGAGACGTTCACACGATCGGCAACTCGCCCGCTCCAGCTGTGAAGCCGAACACTCACGAGACACCCACCTAATGCCACTCGGTAGGGACGATCATCTAAAGCACTTTTGGGATACATGGTTGGACGAACAGATCTAGAGCGACTTCAGGAGAGTCGGATACGAATGCAGGCTCTAAATGAGGTCATTGCCACACTTATATGACCAGAGACGTTCACACGATCGGCAACTCGCCCGCTCCAGCTGTGAAGCCGAACACTCACGAGGCACCCACCTAATGCCACTCGGTAGGGACGATCATCTAAAGCACTTTTGGGATACATGGTTGGACGAACAGATCTAGAGCGACTTCAGGAGAGTCGGATACGAATGCAGGCTCTAAATGAGGTCATTGCCACACTTATATGACCAGAGACGTTCACACGATCGGCAACTCGCCCGCTCCAGCTGTGAAGCCGAACACTCACGAGACACCCACCTAATGCCACTCGGTAGGGACGATCATCTAAAGCACTTTTGGGATACATGGTTGGACAAACAGATCTAGAGCGGCTTCAGGAGAGTCGGATATGAATGAGGCTCTAAATGAGGTCATTGCCACACTTATATGACCAGAGACGTTCACACGATCGGCAACTCGCCCGCTCCAGCTGTGAAGCCGAACACTCACGAGACACCCACCTAATGCCACTCGGTAGGGACGATCATCTAAAGCACTTTTGGGATACATGGTTGGACGAACAGATCTAGAGCGACTTCAGGAGAGTCGGATACGAATGCAGGCCTTAAATGAGGTCATTGCCACACTTATATGACGAGAGACGTTCACACGATCGGCAACTCGCCCGCTCCAGCTGTGAAGCCGAACACTCACGAGACACCCACCTAATGCCACTCGGTAGGGACGATCATCTAAAGCACTTTTGGGATACATGGTTGGACGAACAGATCTAGAGCGACTTCAGGAGAGTCGGATACGAATGCAGGCTCTAAATGAGGTCATTGCCACACTTATATGACCAGAGACGTTCACACGATCGGCAACTCGCCCGCTCCAGCTGTGAAGCCGAACACTCACGAGGCACCCACCTAATGCCACTCGGTAGGGACGATCATCTAAAGCACTTTTGGGATACATGGTTGGACGAACAGATCTAGAGCGACTTCAGGAGAGTCGGATACGAATGTAGGCTCTAAATGAGGTCATTGCCACACTTATATGACGAGAGACGTTCACACGATCGGCAACTCGCCCGCTCCAGCTGTGAAGCCGAACACTCACGAGACACCCACCTAATGCCACTCGGTAGGGACGATCATCTAAAGCACTTTTGGGATACATGGTTGGACGAACAGATCTAGAGCGACTTCAGGAGAGTCGGTACGAATGCAGGCTCTAAATGAGGTCATTGCCACACTTATATGACCAGAGACGTTCACACGATCGGCAACTCGCCCGCTCCAGCTGTGAAGCCGAACACTCACGAGACACCCACCTAATGCCACTCGGTAGGGACGATCATCCGACGCACTTTTGGGATACATGGTTGGACGAACAGATCTAGAGCGACTTCAGGAGAGTCGGATACGAATGTAGGCTCTAAATGAGGTCATTGCCACACTTATATGACGAGAGACGTTCACACGATCGGCAACTCGCCCGCTCCAGCTGTGAAGCCGAACACTCACGAGACACCCACCTAATGCCACTCGGTAGGGACGATCATCTAAAGCACTTTTGGGATACATGGTTGGACGAACAGATCTAGAGCGACTTCAGGAGAGTCGGATACGAATGCAGGCTCTAAATGAGGTCATTGCCACACTTATATGACGAGAGACGTTCACACGATCGGCAACTCGTCCGCTCCAGCTGTGAAGCCGGACACTCACGAGACGCCCACCTAATGCCACTCGGTAGGGACGATCATCTAAAGCACTTTTGGGATACATGGTTGGACGAACAGATCTAGAGCGACTTCAGGAGAGTCGGATACGAATGCAGGCCTTAAATGAGGTCATTGCCACACTTATATGACGAGAGACGTTCACACGATCGGCAACTCGCCCGCTCCAGCTGTGAAGCCGAACACTCACGAGACACCCACCTAATGCCACTCGGTAGGGACGATCATCTAAAGCACTTTTGGGATACATGGTTGGACGAACAGATCTAGAGCGACTTCAGGAGAGTCGGATACGAATGCAGGCCTTAAATGAGGTCATTGCCACACTTATATGACGAGAGACGTTCACACGATCGGCAACTCGCCCGCTCCAGCTGTGAAGCCGAACACTCACGAGACACCCACCTAATGCCACTCGGTAGGGACGATCATCTAAAGCACTTTTGGGATACATGGTTAGACGAACAGATCTAGAGCGGCTTCAGGAGAGTCGGATACGAATGAGGCTCTAAATGAGGTCATTGCCACACTTATATGACCAGAGACGTTCACACGATCGGCAACTCGCCCGCTCCAGCTGTGAAGCCGAACACTCACGAGACACCCACCTAATGCCACTCGGTAGGGACGATCATCTAAAGCACTTTTGGGATACATGGTTGGACGAACAGATCTAGAGCGACTTCAGGAGAGTCGGATACGAATGCAGGCTCTAAATGAGGTCATTGCCACACTTATATGACCAGAGACGTTCACACGATCGGCAACTCGCCCGCTCCAGCTGTGAAGCCGAACACTCACGAGGCACCCACCTAATGCCACTCGGTAGGGACGATCATCTAAAGCACTTTTGGGATACATGGTTGGACGAACAGATCTAGAGCGACTTCAGGAGAGTCGGATACGAATGCAGGCTCTAAATGAGGTCATTGCCACACTTATATGACGAGAGACGTTCACACGATCGGCAACTCGCCCGCTCCAGCTGTGAAGCCGAACACTCACGAGACACTCACCTAATGCCACTCGGTAGGGACGATCATCTAAAGCACTTTTGGGATACATGGTTGGACGAACAGATCTAGAGCGACTTCAGGAGAGTCGGATACGAATGCAGGCCTTAAATGAGGTCATTGCCACACTTATATGACGAGAGACGTTCACACGATCGGCAACTCGCCCGCTCCAGCTGTGAAGCCGAACACTCACGAGACACCCACCTAATGCCACTCGGTAGGGACGATCATCTAAAGCACTTTTGGGATACATGGTTGGACGAACAGATCTAGAGCGACTTCAGGAGAGTCGGATACGAATGCAGGCCTTAAATGAGGTCATTGCCACACTTATATGACGAGAGACGTTCACACGATCGGCAACTCGCCCGCTCCAGCTGTGAAGCCGAACACTCACGAGACACCCACCTAATGCCACTCGGTAGGGACGATCATCTAAAGCACTTTTGGGATACATGGTTGGACGAACAGATCTAGAGCGACTTCAGGAGAGTCGGATACGAATGCAGGCCTTAAATGAGGTCATTGCCACACTTATATGACGAGAGACGTTCACACGATCGGCAACTCGCCCGCTCCAGCTGTGAAGCCGAACACTCACGAGACACCCACCTAATGCCACTCGGTAGGGACGATCATCTAAAGCACTTTTGGGATACATGGTTGGACGAACAGATCTAAAGCGACTTCAGGAGAGTCGGATACGAATGCAGGCCTTAAATGAGGTCATTGCCACACTTATATGACGAGAGACGTTCACACGATCGGCAACTCGCCCGCTCCAGCTGTGAAGCCGAACACTCACGAGACACCCACCTAATGCCACTCGGTAGGGACGATCATCTAAAGCACTTTTGGGGTACATGGTTGGACGAACAGATCTAGAGCGACTTCAGGAGAGTCGGATACGAATGCAGGCTCTAAATGATGTCATTGCCACACTTATATGACGAGAGACGTTCACACGATCGGCAACTCGCCCGCTCCAGCTGTGAAGCCGAACCCTCACGAGACACCCACCTAATGCCACTCGGTAGGGACGATCATCCGAAGCACTTTTGGGATACATGGTTGGACGAACAGATCTAAAGCGACTTCAGGAGAGTCGGATACGAATGCAGGCCTTAAATGAGGTCATTGCCACACTTATATGACCAGAGACGTTCACACGATCGGCAACTCGCACGCTCCAGCTGTGAAGCCGAACACTCACGAGACACCCACTTTATGCCACTCGGTAGGGACGATCATCTAAAGCACTTTTGGGATACATGGTTGGACGAACAGATCTAGAGCGGCTTCAGGACGGTCCGATACGAATGCAGGCCTTAAATGAGGTCATTGCCACACTTATATGACGAGAGACGTTCACACGATCGGCAACTCGACCGCTTTAGCTGACCGAGACGTCGAGACGCTTGGGAAATTCCAGAGGGCGCCTCCGTCGCAAACTGGAAGTTAGAGGTGGGGCAAGGAGAAATTTTAGAGGAGAAGGAAAGAGAGTGCGCCACCTTTCCCAGATACAGGGACTTTAAGGAAAGGTGGCGCTTAGCGCTGCTAGAGGCGGATTCTGGTACTATGAACGCCCCGCCCCGCCTTCCTGAAATTCATTGTAATTACTTTTGGGTACCCCCCAGACTTTTTTTGATTGCTCAAACTGGTTTTGATTGCTCAACCTCAAACGTTAATGACCTGCTTCACAGGTCATTACCGTCCGGGATCTGGTCTAAGCGGTATTTAGGCAAAGTACAAAAATCGCTGCATCGCCCCTTTAATGTCACAACTCGAGTGCCTTTTTCGGTCTATGCATAGGTTTCGTCATCGTCATTCGCTGAGCTGCCTCCATACGTTGCGGTGATTGGCTCTCCCAGCGTTGTACGGAAAAGTAGAGACACAGGCGAGTGATATGACCAGACAAATCAAACTATAGGAGGCGCTGTTTCATGATCATCATCGTCACCACAAACAATCCCTGTGTAACAAACAACTCCGACGCCAGTACTCGCCTAGTGTACGCCGCATGGTGTCCGCGCTCGCTGCATATTTATAGCGGTATGGCGCGCACCTGCTGCGTACTGCAGTGCTCAAGGCATGCTTTTAAATTGGGTACATGCAACCCGGAGGACTGCACCCCGTACGCGACGATGCGGACGCTGACCGCCGTCGGGTCTGGTGCAGTGGTACACTCGACAATATGATCGCAGTTGAGCACATCCTTTTCTTCAACGGGACACCGCTTGCTTTAGCCGATATCTTTCGTCATTGTCGAAAGTGACAGGGTAATTCAAAAGTGATCTGCCCGCTTTGTGGATTATTCAGAAAAACACGGACGCCGCGCCGGCGACGCACGACACAGCGCGCGGCCGACACGACCGGTTATCCCTGCACGCCCGCGCGGACTCAGGTACTCAGGTATTTCCAGGGGGCTCAGCGTATCATATGTTCGTGAACAACCCCCCCCCCCCCCCACCCCCCGTTTCTCCGCACTAAATGTTTACGCATGCAGAAATCAATATTGGGGTCAGGACATCCGGACCTCCCCTCTGAATCCGCCACTACCACCCATGCACTTGTTTCGCCTTCCAAGAGGACTTCGATAACATTGAACGCAAGGGGAGACTAGATTACTTTTATCTAGACGTGAGTAGGAGAAAATAATAGTGTTATATGTCTTTCACGTGCCTTGCGTCGTCGTCTTTTATGGCAGCGAATGCTCTAATGACTGCTGTCGAAGGGTTTATTTGCCACACAGCGTTAGTTCCCGAGGTGGCCGCTAGGGAGCGCCACTTTTCGATCTCCCCCCAATAGCGCCTAATTAGAATAGAATAGAATAGTTTATTTCAGACATACATGTGCCTGGGGGGCTGCAGCAAAAGAAGACAAAACGCCCTCTGACGTGGCCGCCAGCCCCAAGCCCCCCCCCCCCCTAATAGCAGCCCACAGATACAGCATACATAATTAAGCAACAAAATTATATAAACATGACATCTGTGAACCATCCCGATCAACATCATCCATATCAACATATGAATATAAGCAATGCGTCACAATAAAAACCAAGAAATAGAAACAAACAAAACAAAAAATCATGAAACCAAAACATTAACGTCGTCATTACCAACAATATCATCCAACGCACATCTGGCATGAACATATCACAACAATTCATAACACCCTGAAAGGAAGATGTACTCAAGGCACTATATTTGTAATAAACACACATAAACGTTGCATTCTCTAACAATAATCTAAGGTAGGGGTCAGCTTCAAGGAAATATGTTTTGACTTTTTTCTTGAACCTGTGGATTGTTCTACACTGCTGTGCTATTTGTGTAATGCTAGGGTGTTTGTTTAGTAGGTTAGGAATTTGGTAATCTAGTTTTTGAGTTCCATAGTCGGTCGTAACGTTTGGTATTGTATAGTTGGTACACCTGAGATCGCATTCCGCATGTTTATGAAGATAATTATCGAAGAAATATGTATCATCATGCTTGATCTGACCAAAAATTATTATCACCAATTTATGTGAGAGGACATGTTCTATCGGTAATAACTTGTATGAATGAGGGTGCTGGTATGTTCGATGTAGCCTAAAGTGTCAATTATCCTTGCAGCCTTCTTTTGTAAAAGAAATATTTTTTATTGTTTGTTTTTGTTGTTTTGCCCCACACTGAAAGACAATTTTGTAAACAAGACTATACAAGAGCGTAATACAGTTGTAGTTTGAGCCAGCTTGGTAGTAAGTCCCTTAGTTTGTGCACCATTCCAATTGAACTTGAGATGTTACATCCTAGCTTGTTTACACGATTTGTCCAAGTTACAAATTCCTCAAACCATACTCCAAGAAACTTGTGCGCAGTAGAAGACTCTATTGTTCAATTTAGATAGTGAGTATGTGGTTTATACTGCAATGATTTGTTCGTTGATCTAAATATTACATGTTTTGTTTTCTTTCTGTTTAAGACTAGTTGTTTAGACTCTAACCATACAGCTCGTTCTTTATGCCAGCTTTATGCAGTTTCTTCAAGCTCCTGCAGATTATCTCCGGAAAAAAACACGTTATTATCATCCGCATGCGATATAATATATAGGGTGGTTCAAGTCACCAGGCTCGATCTAAAATTGACCGTAAAATACGAACGCCAAACACACCCCGCTACTGAACCCCTGTCGTCTGCGTCGCTGCCCGCCGTAGAACTTACGCTTTGTAATTTTGCAAGAAAAACCGACTTGTGATATACACCTTTGACAAAAAGTTTAGATTTCTGTGTGCAGGCGTCGATTTTTACGGTTCATTTTAGGACGAGCCTGGTGAGTTGGACCACACTATAGGTAGTAAGCGGCACGTTAGCATAATCATTTACATATATTAGGAATAACAAAGGTCCAAGGATGGAACCTTGTGAAACACCGTACTGTATGCGGAAAATCTGCGATCTAAAATCCTTCAGGATAGTAAATTCAGTTCTATCGAATAAATAGTTTTGATAAGGTCAAGGGCTATTCCCTTACTCCATACCATGGTACTTTGTATAAAATCGAACGCTTTGCGAAAGTCTAAAAATATACCTAGTGTGTAAAGGCGAGACTCCATATTACTGATTATGTTTCCTTTATGTTCAACAGAGCCGATTTTGTGGATTTTCGTTTTTTTTTTAATCTATATTGACAAGGCGTTATAATATTTTTGTCATATAAATATTTAGAAAGCCTACTGTTTATCACTTTTTCAACGATCTTTAAAAATAATGGCAGTATCCAAATTGGCTGATAATTATTTACATTATTTAGTGTACCTCCTTTATGTATGACACATACAGTAGGTTTTTTTGTTGTTGTTTTTTTATAAAGAAATGTGCCTGTTTCGAGGATTCTATTACATATATGCGCAAAACGATAACATATCAGGTCGTTTGTTGCTTTGATAGAGGCTACAGTTAGGTCGTCAAAGCCTGACGCGTTGTTGTTTTTTAATGAGATAATTATCTTTCTGACCTCGCTGTCAGTGGTAGGGGCCATTCAAATAGAGTTAGCTTTGGCGAATTCGGGTGGTCGTTTCCCGACAAATTATTTTGCCGTTTCTTCGGCGAGGGCGTTCGCGTGGTCAAAGGCTGGCGGGTGCAAGCTGTTCAGGTGGCGCTTCTCAGGCGTGTTCCGGCAATTTAGCGGCACAATTTTTGCCCGAGCTCCAAGAGGTCGGGCCGCTTGCCGGCCAGACTGTATCTACTATCGTCACATCCGAAATTGGAAAGGGAACCAAACGAAAGAATGCTCGCCGGAAGCGGCAAATAGCGGGATCGAGCGGCAAACGAAGCCATCGACACAAACACGCGTTTGTGCTTCGAAAGAAGAAAGCGAAAACAACGAAGATAAAGATAATTTATGTTTCAAAGAAATCCAACATTTTTGGACGAATTAGCTCAGCCCGCACAAGGTTAGTTTACTCTGGGACTTGGGCTACAGTATACATTACTTTTTTTTACAACTGTGTAATAACACGTCATTACACCGCTGAAAAAAAAGGAATGTATGCAATGTGATGCAGTTCGATACTTGAATACGCATTACAAGTTCAAGGGGGGTAAGCGCAATGAAGACGGGATTCCAAAAAAGGTAATAACCATATACAAATTATAAAAACGACGCAGGCGAGCCTCCTTGGGATTTTTATAAAATGGCAGCAGTTCCTGGAACTAAAAACAGAAAACACTTAAAATTTTACGCGTGTGTCGGCAGCACCACACGGATTTATTAATCTGCCCTTTCATTAATATTATAATTTAAGATACTGTTAGCTGTACAAGCTGTGGTGATCTTAATATTTCGAAAAAAAATTGTAGAGCCAATGTGTTGACACACATCTCAAACAGTGAGAATTTATATTGTTGACGCAGGGATGGGCAGTATTTCAAATACAAGTATTTGAAATATGTATTTCAAATACTTTGTGTATTTTGCATTTGTATTTAATTACAAATTGAGTAATGTATTTAACATGTGTATTTAAATACTCAAACGTGGGTATTTCAAATACAATTGTAATTAAATATAATTTTGTGGGCCAAAATACATCCCTCAAATTTATTGTCACGACTCATTTTGCTCATCCTGACGTGTCCAGAGCAGGAAGAAAACTATGTTCTGCACCGAATGCAGTGTCTCTCAATCAAGCACAAGCGTTTAGTGACTTTGTGATTACGGTGCTAGTCCAGGGCAAGAATAGTGACGGAATCGACATTCACAGGCAGACTGGCTAAATAAGTGCCTGTGACAACTTGTGATGCTTTCCAGCCTGATTTCCATCCATATTTTTGCCTGGAACATTCTAAATGCGTGGGTCGTCCAGGTTTTCGTAACTGGTGCGAGTTGCAACAATAAAAAATTATCTGGCTAGTGCTGCGCGTCTTGGTCGTCTCGGTTCTTTGTTGGTCTATACCAAAATGTAATCGACAAAAAAAGCTGCTTGAAGCTCTGTACTTTTTTCACCTATTACGTCCAAGCTGATTACATTTTTTTTTGTGATTATATTTCTATTATGTTACTAGAGCCCCGCACACTAACTTCCGAGTGTGCAATGCAAAATTAAATTGAGATACCCAGAAACCTGTTGCATGTGCCCTGAAGTCGCTGACGCAAATTTTGAGGAATGTATTTCGAAGAGTATTTGGAGGAGACCAAATACATTTGGTTGTATTTGTATCTTGTACTTAAATGCTTTTTTGGAATTGTAATTAGATTTGTAATTAAATACATTTTTGACGAAGTATTTTGTACTTGTATTTTGATACATATTTGCATGTATTTTGCCCATCCCTGTGTTGACGCCTACAGCGTACTCATTGTACCATAGATCAATTAAGGAAGAAGATAACAAAGCTCACGCGCGACCCGGGAAAGTAAAAACGCCAGTTGCCGGCGCTTTGCGTCCGGGTGCAGAGGGTCACGTGGTGTGCCGCTGGCGCGGTTTTGGTCGCCGGTGCCAGCGGCAAGGGCTCACCGGCGATTGACCACCCGAATTTGCCATTTGATTCATATTAAAAAAAGCTTCACAGAGATCGGTGTGAATTATTGAAGGAGCACCAGCTCCAAACGTCAAAAAATTAGTACTAAACTTCTCCGCAAATGACTAGGGCGAATAGGTGTGATCTTCAATTGTGAGACGTTTGGAATGACTTCGGAAACTGACGATTATAGCCTTTAGCTATACTTAGGGTTCCGTCTTTTCTGCTAAGTCCGAAAAACTTCGAAATACACCCGCCGAGAAAAGTTTGGTGAATTCGGATTTTTCCGATAAACACCGAATGTTTATGAGCCAATGGCACCCCCCCCCCCCCCCCCCCACCCCCAGAAAAAAAAAGTAAAAGACGTTTTTTTCTGTTTTTTTTTTGTTTTTTTTTACAATTCGGTGAGCACAGAGTCAATGGTCCCAAGGAAATGTCACCATACCCAGGCAGCACACCAATGTCGGTCCGACATTGGCCTAACATTGGCAAAGACCGGCCTCAATATTGGACAATATTGGAAGCGCTACCCTTTCCAATGTTGGCCCAGTGATCGGTGCCAATGTTGGGCCAATGTCCAGCCATCGTTCCAACCGATGTCGGCCCCATCATTGGTGCCAATGTTGGGTCATCGCTAAACCATGGTTCCAGCCAAGGTTCTCCCACATTGGCGAAGACCGGCGTAATATTGGACAACACTGGAAGCGCGACCCGATCCAATGTTGGCCGTCATGCTGATTTTTGGCCATCGTTGCACTCGCCCAGCTCTTTGCAAGTGCTCTCGCCAAGTTGTTTGCAAAAAGGAAGGTAAACAGACACAAGGGATTGTTTTGAAATCTCCTAACACTTTATTACACACAGCTTATTCTGTAGACAAGCACAATCTCAGCAATTCGCAATATGTGAAGAGCTACTACTCAGCTGTGATACAATTAAAAAGACTGCAAAGTAAGCAACAACCGGGGTAATTCTTGGGTAGTGTCCAGTCTCCCGGCAGCTGACAGAATTGTTTCGCCAAAATTCTACCACTAGTCGCCCCTCATTGGCGGTGCAATCAGTTCATCGAACTACATTTCATAGACAGATCGTTTCATCAACACGCGATGTTTCATAAAAAAACTAAAAATATGTTTTCTTTTCTTCTTTTTTTGTTGCAATGAACCGCTTCAGATTAGCATGAAGCGGCGTGAAAGGGTGGGCTGGTTCGGTGAGCACGCGCCTCAGGAATACACGCGCGACGAAATGCCCCTACAGCGCGCAATTCGCGTAACGAATGTCGATGAAACGTAAATGTCGACCAGAAAGGTGGCAACGATACGTGTTCTTGCGAAACGCAGGTAGAATAAAAAAAGTCAGTATTCTACCTGCGGTTGTGACATTATTTCAGACAGATAATGGCAGGCGACTGTCGGTAAGATTGCGGGAAAATTATTCTCCCAGCTGCCAGGAGATAGGCAATGCCCAATTCTAGAGGTTATCCGGAAGATTTCCCATACAAGAACGGACAATGATCATCAAGTAGGTTGCAGCACACTTACGTTGAAAATACTGGACTTGAAAGATGTAATCCGACTTATATGTCAACACGGGCACTGCAGAACAACCACTCAAACACAAAAACTACAAGGAAGTGGTCCGTGAAGATTCAACACAATGTAGCACATGCTGCCATTTGCCGAACCGGACACTAAACTGTTCACAAGAATGTCTTGGGCCTCTTTGAAGAAATCGACACGGGTAGGACTTTTCGAACGAGACACCATTTACCACAGAAGCGAAATCCACAGCAGGCCTGCACCCCGCAGGCCGCATCACGCGCGAAACTATTGGCCCCGAGCGGGACCGATTGGAGCGCTGCGATCGCTCGACCGTGACGTAGGATAGGGGATCACGTGATAAGGACGGTTATTCTGCCTTGCTTTGGTCGGGGTATTCGGGAACCGTTCGGTCGTTATTTTCGTGTTTTTGTTTTTTTTTTGTGTTTGGAGCCCGATTAGTTCACGCGTGGATCGGCTTCGGCAGCCGTCGTGCTCAGGAAGCAATGGTGAAGTACTGTTCGGTGCCGCAATGCCGCAGTTACGCGACCGACCCGAACGTCAGCTTTCACATCTACCCCAAGGAGAAGCAGCTGCGCACGGAGTGGCTTGTGAAGTTGAGAATGGGCAAATTAAACTCCAAGAGCTCGACAGTGTGCAGCAAGCACTTTAGAGATGAAGACTTCGTGTATGCGGTTGGAGCGAAGATGTTTGGTAAGTGTTCTCCAGTTATTTCAGTGAACCTCCACAAAAAGGGGGGGGATTTTGTTGGTACCCGTCGGAGATCGACGCTCTTGCATTTTGCACGTAAGCTGCAAACACGAAACGTTTTCGCAGAGAGTGATATCACGCATGCGTGTATCTAAGTGCTTAACACTCGTTAGTTTTCCTGGGCCACGACGCCCGAAAGTCACGCGAGCGAACTGAGCAAAGCTGGCGATCAGACGGCCGAGATCGACGCATGCTCACGCTCCGTCGTTATTGATTTTCTTCCTTTTTTTCTCGTCAGGCTGGAAAAAAGGACACTCGCCCCAGGAACCGTGCCGTCCCAGAATCTGCCTTTACGGCCACTGGACAAGCCCCCGAAGCTGCGACAGCCCCTGAAGCCGCGGGCAGGTGTGGACACATGCAAGCCTCGCCGTGAGTGCTCTCGTTTGTAGGGAACATTCGTGGTATCAGTGGATGCTGTGTGATAAATAACCAGATTTTAAATATTTGGCTCCTGCATACCTGTTTACTTTTTTTTTTTTTTTTTTTGCAGTCATCAGAAGATAAAACATGGTCGTGTCTATTTCAGTTCCAGTGCTGAGCTGTAATTTTAGGTTTTTCTGGTTTTTTTTTTTTCCACTTGGATTTAACAGCCAAGGATGACCTGCCAGCAGCAGTTACATTGGCAGGGCTGAACTCCGAAGAAGCCAGCACCAGTGAGGGTTTGATTGAGCAGGAACTACCCAACCAGGATGCCGATGCTGCAGATCCCATTGGTGAGGAGAAAGCAAACATTGCATGCCCAGTGTGAGTCATGTCAGCCTAATTCTAGTTGATACCAGAGTTGTTTTTTAATGTTTCAGGTCTTCAGGCTGAACTTCACACCTTGAAGAAAGATGTCGGAAGTCAAGCGGACACACTACAGCTTGAGAAAGATCAAGTGCTCGGGATAGCACGGGTTAAGAATGAACCGGCCCTCGTATCACTGACCTGCATACCCTGTTTTCAGCTATTCTATAACATCTGCGACCTGTATGGGGAATCTCGCTTATTAAGCCAGAGGAAGGATTTCAGCATCAGTAACGAGGACGCAGTACTGCTAACAATGATGAAGCTGTACCACAATCTGACGTTTTCCCTTCTTGGGGTACTGTTTGGGGTCCATAGGACGACAGCTTCCAACATATTTAGAGCGTCGGTACCGGTCCTAGCAGCAGTGCTCAGGCACGCCGTTTTCTGGCCTAAAAAGGAGGCTGTGCTCCAGTCCCTGACCAAGTACTTTAACAAGTACAGGGACTGTCACATGGTGCACGACTGTACAGAGATTCCTCTGCAAAAGCCGAAAAACCTGGAGTCTCAACTACTTACCTACAGTCACTACAAGGGAACCCACACTTCAAAGGTGCTTGTGTGCGAGACGCCAGGTGGCTTAATTAGCTATGTGAGTCCGGCATACTGTGGCAGATCCTCCGACACGCATATCACAAAGGAGAGTGGGCTTCTAGAGAAATGCCTGCCCTTCATCGACAGCGTAATGGTCGACAAAGGGTTCTTAATTGACGAGCTGTGTTGCGAACACAAGGTAAAGTTGGTTCGTCCACCATTTCTCCGTAAAAACACACAGCTGAGCAAATCTGACGCCGCAAACAACCAAAGCATCGCAGCCGCACGCGTCCATGTCGAGCGTGCAATTCACCGAATGAAGTTGTTTCGAATTCTTCGGGACAATTTCAGCGCAGACCTCCTTCCGCAAATCGATGCTGTTGTCGTCATCATTGCAGGTCTCGTGAACCTCTCAAAGCCCTTGTTCAGCGACGACAAATTTTTAACTGGTTAATACATTGCTGAACAGGACACGATAGCGTTTTCTTTTAGCTGCCTGTTTAAACGTTGACGTTAATCTGTAGATCACTTAATGGGCAGTTCAAACATGGCATCCCACTGTCATTTGTGAAGAATGAGTTCTCTTTAGCAGGGTAGTAAGAAAAAAGTATTGTTCGGCCACAGACTGTCACTAGCCAAGAGTTTCCTTGTTAACTTCGTTCAAGGTACTCTTCCCCTGTGCCACATTGGAGAAAGGTTGTCAAAGCACAAAAATGAGTCAATATTTCTAGCTCGTGCATTTAGACACACAAGCCATTCAACAGCCTTGTAAGATATGTTTCTATGCCAATTTAATTTTGCAAATTTGATGTCATGCATACTGTAATAAATGAATGTATTAGCACGTGCTTGTTGCCATCCTTTTGTTTATTTGCTGGCTTCAAATGCATATCTAATGTGACCACACTGGCCCTTTTTGGGGCCCACTACCACGAGTATGAACATGCCAGGTTCTTCAGCGTGTCAAAAATGTACTTGTCGTAGAGGGTGTGCACTGCAGCCGAACATTTAAGGAAATGTGCAGCATCAAATGGCACGGTAAGTGCCCTCCAGTCCTCTGGACTCTTGTAGACGAAAAAGTCACACACTGGAATATTCGTTATCCCCATCTGGACCTGAACCTGTGTGTAGAATAGGGGCGTCGGCTTGTCCTTTGAGAAAGCTTTCTTCACCGTGTTGAGGCACTTGATTTCTAAAATACGCTTCTCACCCTTGCAGCAGGCGCAGGTGAAAGTAACGAGCCCATCCACGCTACAGCCCATCACAGGAAACTCGTTCCAAATCAATAGGCCCCTGTCTTCCACAGTGCATGCGTGGCCCCTCGACTTCACAACCGAGACATACTTGTCCCGCGCAGTGCCTTCCATGCTCAGCCCGCGCTGCACTGCTGCAGACTGGTATGTGCTCGTGCGGAGGACCGCCTTCAGCAAAAGCCCCATGTTGTGCGGCATTTGCTCTATCTCGCACTTCGCTGCCCTTGTTTTGAAGGAATGGCAGACTGTACTGGTTGCCATGCCTATCCTCTGGCGCAACCAGTCCTCAGATAGCGACTGTTCCCTCGTCCTCTCCTCGATTACCGCACAGACGTCTGCAGAGAAGGTGGCCCTTATCTCCTCCACAAAAGCATCGAAGCTGGGAGCAGCAGTTGTGGCAATCAGCCGCGTAAGTGTGGGCAGTCCGGGGACAGGGGGCTCCTCAGCTGCGGTGGGGGCGGTTGATATCTCTGCAAACATGCAAATAAACAGGGAATATTGACACATTACACACTATAAAGGTGATAGGAAAGAAATTGGTTGTTGGAATGCAAAAATGAAATGCTAGGGAACAGTTCTATGTACAAAACACAAGAGGACTAATTATGACCAGTCTCATCGCTGCCATAGTGAATACGTTGAATAAGCCTGGTACTAATATGCGAGCATACGAGGGCCATTAAAAAAGTATCAGACCTAAATTTGTTCTGCATAAACAAATGAAGTGCAGACAGCATCTTCTGGTTAGAGAAGTGGAGGGAACATTAATGTGTATGTGTGAATTTTATCAGGCCCGATGAAAATGTGAGTTGTTTTCAGTCAGCCTCAGAGTGAGGAATTGTAGTCGCTGCTCGTCGTTTTTTTCCGTAACTCGAATAAGGTTCCTTTCAGCGGCATTTTCATCGTAGGGAAGAGCCAGAAATCACATGGAGCCATGTTGAGACAGTAGGAAGCCTGTTTTGACCAAAAAAACTCAGACGCAAGGAATGAGCTGGTGCACTGTCATGATGCAGCCCCATCGTGAGAAACTTCGGCACGATTGCACGAAGTTAGTTAATCACCAGATTATTTCGGCTTGTTGAAGGCCTCTCCCCACTGACATGCAGTCATCTTTGATCTGGTTGTACCAAACCTTAATGTTTTTTTAATGCCCATGGCATCGTCCTCGAACTCCTGCTGAATATCTCGAATTGTTTCCACTTGAGTGTGAGCAAGCTTGAATCAAAATTTGATGCAATACCTCTCACTCAAACTACTTTATCAGGTTGCAAAAAAAAAAAAAAAAAAAAAACGACGAGCACTAACTACACGTCATCACTCCGAGGCTAGCTGCCTGCGACTCACATTTTTTGCGGGCCTGATAAAATTCTTGCATGCGCATTAACGTTCCCTCTGCCTCCCGACCAGATAAAGCTATTCGCGCTTCATTTGTTTCCACGGTACTAATTCAGGTAGGATACTTCTTAAACAGACCTTGTACACCAATTAAGCATGTAGTGGCATACTTAATTGGTGATGGTGCTCCAGGCGCACTTTCAGTTTAGAGTTGTGGGCCAGGAAAGTCACCTGCACCTGGCAATCTGGTTTTTTGTAGAAATCTGCCTATGGCAGGATGACAGTGCACATTGCTCAACTAGACTTAAGCCTCAGCCACTTTAAACATATTGTACTAAGGAACATTTCTGGTTGCTTTTCTGGTTCGCTTGACATTTTTTTCTCTCCTTTGCAGTCAACTGTTACGACATATTGGATATTAGTGCTTCCACTCAAATCTAATATATATATGGCGCAATCGCCATGCCTTCACAACCTAGTACCTGTACTTTTTATTATCAGCTCTGTAACTTTTGTGAGTCAGGCATGCACAATTCAGAATGTAAACATATTAAGGTTGGAGTCCCCATCCGTTGAGCGTACTGCTCACAGCTGTGTCAATTTATCACAGCCACCGATCTAAGTGGTGTACATTTATCTAGGGTTTCAATGTACACAAAAATTCTACACAGATAAATATACACAGGAGTGTACATTTATCTTGGGTTTTGTTTTGCTGTGATCCAAACATGCTGCATGGTCTGTACTGAGCATAGCTTCTATCCCGTGTGAGGCATGCCACCACTGATGTTCGTCGGATACTGAGAGAATCGATTCATAAAGTCTCTCAAGAATGACCAACAAACAGCCAAAACCAACTGTAGCAAAGACAATGGGAAAGAGAAAGAGGAAATGCAGTTCATGAACCAACCAAGAGGACGGATTTCTTCTGTGTGCCGCAGGGCAGCTGACCTATAAGTCAGTCCCTCCAGTAGTCGTCCCAGGATATCGCCTTTAGGAAGCAGCACCGGATCCCCTTCAACCTGAAAATATGAAGCAAAATTTCGCCAAAATTAAGCAAACGTAAAACAAGGGATTGCAAGCGTCCCGGCTAGTGCCTCTTTCATGCAACCATGTTCGCATGCATGTAAGGGCAACATTGGCAGGCTTGCAGTTGCGCGTGCTTCGTTGTTCAAGCGGAGACAATGGCTGTTCGGTCGAAACCGAAATCATGTCACTCCGCTCTGTCGCCCACTGGATCCCAAAATTGTATGCAAAATGCAACTGCCTAGCATACGACAAAAAAAAAAAAAAAAAAAAACAGTCCAGCGGTGTGCGCTTGCCAGGCCGGCAGGCGAGGTACAAGCTAAACACCCAGAAAAAAAGAACCTGAGTTCATCGATGTATGGCATCGCGAGCCAGGGTCAAAAAGTTTTTGGAGCGCTTTGTCCAACGACTGAACTCGTGGCAAACAAGCACACTCTGCGGGTTCAGCTTGCAGACATTGCCTCCTTTGCTCACTTCTCGTCACTAACTCTCTTTCGCGGCAGATTTTTTACGTATCGGGGTCCCTCTCGAAAAAGAAAGCCCACCGAGAGAAACCTATGTAATCACTACTTCGACAAGCAGTTTTTGAAAAGGGGGATTTTGGTAGTGCCATATGATTTAAACGAGAGCACGAATGTTGATGAACACGCAGCAGTAACTACGTTTCAGTTTAGAAAGCGCCATATTTGTAGCGACGTGGGGACGGCAACCCGTTACATTGCACGACCACGGTGACTGTGGTTGTGCTAGTGCTTCAGTGCTGTGGAACAAAACCAAAAATTGGTTTTGTTCCACAGCATGACGGCATGGCCGGCACACTAACGTCAGAGCATCCGCTCACGCCCGTGTGTATCGTTGAAAAAAATTGAAAAAGGCGCGAGACGAGACCACCGGACAAGAGCCCCGAGATGACATGAGAGCGCAAAACCTGAGACGGCGGGAAAAGCCATGCAAGGGGTGGGGGTGATCGGACGAATGATTGATGCGGGGTACTTAGTGTTGGGCGGTTTCTTGCGCCACCTAAGTCACGCATGCTCGATTACGGTTCTCAGTTTAGTTTCGTTTTTGAAAGGCGACCGAAACTGGTGCTTTGGCACAGGCTTGGTGCAGACTACCCATATTTTGGCAAATGTAGCAGGACGTAGCAGGGTTAGCCCCTTGGCACAGTTTCGCACAACTGGCCCAGCATACACATCACTGTCTTCATTTGATTTGTTAACTCAGGCTGACGCAACATATGCACTACATCGTTAGTGAGAATCCCACAAGGTCACGTAAGGCACACAAGAAAATAAAGGAGCATCCTGTGTGCTCTCGGCGTACCTATGCCGTGACACACTGTTGGTCAAGTTCCGTTAGCACAGGTCAGGGCAGAAGAAGCGTTTATATGCGGGTCTTGTACAGCCCTTTCCCGTGCGGATGGAGCTTTATGGTATGCACAAGGTCTACTAAAAGCGCTGTGCATGAATAGAAGTTTCATAGCTCACTTTTTCAAGACCTGGAAGGTTGACGATCTTCCTCGGAGCATACTTCTCCCCGACCGCTCTCTTCTGCCCCTTCCCCCACTTTTGTGGCGAGTCTGTGGACGCCAGTACGTTGAAGTTCCTCTTGGCGTTGATATGTAGCAACATTGCCACAACGTGCTTACACTTGTAGTTCCTGCAAAATGGCAATGTTCTTAGCTTGCAATTAAACAGCATATCCAATATCAGTCATAAAATGTGAACAGTCTCACCCTCTAGCAGTACCTTTTTCATGCAACTTCAATATTATTTGAATGAGAATAAAAGTGCATGTACATGTTGGCAGTATGCAATGCCAGTAGAGCTGAGTGTTAATAGACTTGAAAGAGTAATCTACAGAGAATAGCAAGACATAAAATTTCACCGACTATTTTAACGTGAAAATCACTCGCAGCTTAGTGGTATCTAAACAACCAGCAGCTGCATAAATGTGCGAATGTTATGTGGCTCCATTGATTTTAGTTTAAAGGTTGCTGATACGAGGGCAGCTGCACTCGTATTTGCATGTAATATTTTTCTTTTTGTAGCGCATCTGGTTACTATGTAGGGGCCGAAAGAAAACTATTCTACAACTCTAATGGACCTAGCTACAGGAATATTTGCATAATCTTTTTTGACAGAAGAAAGAAAAACAGCAATGCTGTACACAAACTGCCATTGGCCTTTGGATGATCGGATATTAGTTTATGAATTAAATGTTATCCACAAGGTTTAATACTCGTAGCTCAAAAATTCCGACATTGCAGAAAAGATAAAAGACGGGTACTCAAACAAAAAAAAAAAAAAAAAAAAAAAACGGACGCGCGGAGTCGAACTTGCGACAAGCGCCTCACGAAGCGCGCACCTTACCACTGCGCCACGGGAACAACGGGTGAAGCCTGATCGTATTTCGTAAACAAGGCGCAGCACTTCGCCGGTTATCGCAAATTGTTCGGTTCCCGGCTCGAGCCGCGAGCTCCTCGATCGACTTCACAACACGCCGGCCGATAAGTACATACAACTCAACCGAGTAATGATACACGGCATGTTCCTTTACCCTGCTTTGCAGGAGCACGATGTGTCACCGACGTCTCTTCCATTCAGTGCTATCTCCAGCTCGTGCGGGTCCGAAGTCAGTGCCGACGTCTGGAAAACGAATCCAATGAATGTGTAGCAGTCCTTATCCACCTTCTTGATACTGCAGAAGACATGTCCCGCTTCAAGAACTCGTTCGCCCTCGAGCAACAGCCGGGATGTTTCGTGGGCCTTGTCCACGAACGCGTTGATGCTGCTTACAGGCAGCACAACTGAAAAGGGGTACACAGTTTTAACGGGCTGCCCGGTCAAATAGAAGCTAAAAAAAAGGTTCGCTTACCTTCAACGGTAGGTCGCACATGGTCCGCATCCATCTCGGTGCCCGATACAGCCGCCGAAAACGACAAATTATTTGGCCCGTACCGTCTAGTCTAGTCGACGCCGCCGCGCTTCCCTGCAGCGACCGGTTCCCTGCTAGCCTGCAACAGGCTCACCGGCTCCCCGGAAGCAGTTGTACGTTAGCCGACTTAGGAGCTTGACCGGATCGAGTACAAAAACGAAAAAATGGGTTAAAATAAACCTTAAACACTCGTACTAATAGAAAAAAGCGAAGACCAAGACACTGCACCCTACACACTGAGCGCAAAAAACCGTCACGTGATCCCCTATCCTACGTCACGACAATAGGCCCGTTAGGTGGCGCCACGTCATGTTCTTGGGGCTAATAGCTTTAGGTCTACCCACTAATCGTTCCAGCCAGAACTGGGCGTTCTGACATCCCTACACGCTATCGTCTCCTCCTCCTCTCCCTCACTTTCTCGGCGCATACACTCGACTGCTCTACTTCCCTTCGTCATTTATCCGAACGCAGCTCAAAGGCACGAACATGCCCATATATTAAAAACGCAAATTCTGCGCTTCTTCAGATGTCCGTAAGTATTTTCGTGAGAGTTCACGGGGGTTTCGGATCATGAGTATTATCATTGTCGCGCCGGGGTCATTCAGATTGAGGCATTATGCGATTATAACGCAGAGGATCAAATCGCGAGGCAAAACGGGGATAGGGCAACGAACTCCAACCTGTGTTGTCTAAGCTGTCGAAGGCCATACACTAATAAAAAAAAAAGGTGCGCGTGTATACTTTCCCACCAAACATCTAAACAACCAATCGCGGCACACGATACCAGGATCTCAGCGATTGACATGGCTCAAAATTCATTCACTCCGAGTTTCAAGTTTTATTCATTTCCATCGTAGATGAGGTGGGGGGGGGGGGGGTGCATTGGAGGTCTAGGAGTTTGACGAGGTCTCTAAATCATCTTTCATTTCAGCGTTGGAACAGGACATCGTCGAAATTAAATTGCTACATTAAATTAAATTGAATTACCATATCTATATTGTGCAATGATGATGCCGCAGTGGGTTCTTATTTTTTTTATGTTTTCCAGGTATTTTGGGGGGGGGGGTTCGATATGAGCTAAGATTCTTAGGGTTTACGTTCAGGTCCTCCCTGTGTCTCGAGTCATTTAACGTAAAAACATTTTATTAGTATATTATATAGTGTATTTTTCCAAGTGTCGGCCTGTACATTAGCCTCGTGGGTTTCCATGAAAGTTATCAAATACGCAAAGTAGCATTTTCTGGGCGACTATTATTCTGTTGTAGTTCATCTAGCACGTAGGAAGGTAGATGTAAGCTATTTTGACTGTTCTAAAACGTTTGATCGTATAAATTACAGTCAATTGTCAACAAAGTTATCAAACCCTGATATTGATTTTGGCTTTTGTAAATTGTTTGAAAGCTACCTCAGGGATCGCCCGAACACAGTATCTTATATTGGGCACCAGGTCTTCTCCTTACGTCCAAAAATCTGGAGTGGTGCGATGGTCTAACCTTGAACCGCTACTTTTTAATATGCTTATAAATGACCTTGCAACTAGTGTAGGCAATGCAAGGTGCTTCAATTTGATGACGATGTTAAAATTTATCGTAGCATTAGCACTACCGCAGATTGTGAGCTATTGTAGCTTGACATTGACGCCACTCATCTTTAGTATAATGCAAATATGTTATTTTTAAATCCCGTAAAAATTAAAGTTGCTTCTTTTTCCTGTAAGACTAATTGCTTATTCTAATGAATTATATGGCTCTGACAAATCAAGGTCTTCAGTTGTGAGTGTCTTCAGTTGTGAGAATCAAAACCCACCCTTTGAAATCTGTGCTACTATGGCTTGTTTGAGTCGTGTACGATTGTCATATCTGACGTAAACTTTATTATAATTATGTGAGCCTTTAGAAACTTCGTCTCTCGCCTCTTTTTGTAAGAAGATTAATGTGTGATTTAGTGTTTAAATACAAAGTATTGAACACTCTTATTGACTGCCCTTTGTTGCTTAGTAAGACTTTGTTTCATGTACCCTGGCGACAAAATAGGTACAAGATACTTTTACCCAGGCTCTTCACACTTTGAGACTTGCTTGATTTCTATGAAATTTCTCTATTATAAGTCAAATAACGCTTATATCGATTTTTATGACCTTTAAAGCAAATTAAGAGGGAAAAGTGTGCGATCAATGATTGCTCGATAGCTTGTGACCAGGTTTGTTTATTTTCTATATATTATTTAGACTATCTGTACGTATAACCCTATTGAAGGCTTTGAGCTGTTTGGGAGCAGCATAAAGAAATCTAAATCTTGGTTCATGTACCCCACACTAATGCGACATATGAAATTCTTGAAGATCATAAAGAGAAACAGAATATATTTTACCATAAGTAGGTTATGAATTATATATATATACATCCCACTGCTTTTGAGAATTCAGAGCAGAGTTTCTGTAAATGCGTTAAATGAATAAGCTCATCGTTAAACCATATGCTTAAAAACTTTTGCTCCTTAACCAGTTCCAAAGACACTCCATCAATGTTTATGCGTATGGAATATTTGTCTCGCTTGTAATTGAACCAAAGCTCGTGCATTGAGTTTTTTTTTTCCCCTTAATCTGTAAATTTTTGCACTTTAAAAAGAGCTAGATAGTCTGACCCGGTATCTATTTGCCATTGTGTCTAATGTGCCTTTGGATTATGGCTTAGAGAATGGGTTAGCATCGTCTGCGTATATGATTCATTCTGGGGAGTCCCGTATGGTTCTCATATCAGCAACATAAACTAAATATAATACATCATATCGACGAACGTTTCTTTTTGTGAAAACGACCATTTATAGGGAGGTGCGGCTTACACAACGGTAAGCCTTATAGACCAAAGAAAATATGGTAGATTAATTAAAAGGCGCTTTATGGCCATTCAAGAAAGCTGCCGTGCGACCGAAGCGTTAGAGGGGAAAACAATTCAGCAGATAAATTTAAGACTGCTTACGTGTATGAATTCGAAAGCATTCCTACACGCAGTGCATTCTTACAAGCAGCGCGCCACGTCTTCCTTTTTCACACGACGCTCCGGCGTTGACATCACGCTCTCCCACTGCGCAGGAACGGCGAACCTTACCGGCTTCACGACGGCTTCCGTGTCGAAGCATCTGGGTTGCTGTGCTTTTCTTTGTGCTTTATTTCTGAGGCACGTGCTTGATGACGTATTGGTGTGACCATCTTTCGCGCACATGCCGCCGCTTATTTTGCGTCATGGGACAAGCAATTGGCATTCGCCTTACAAGAGCTTAGGAATGACCCTCGGATTACTCCGTGTCGTATTTCTCGCATATCAGAGGCTACGTTATTTATGTGCACATAGTGATACCGATCCTTTAGGTGACTTTCAAAAAGCTTTAATGCAACGCCGCGTACCCCGTTCAATTAACTGTTAATCAATAGAACATCAATCTGTAACGTATTCAAGGCCTTCGTAATGTCCAGAAAAAAACGCTAGTGTACAAATTCTCGTCAATGTTCCGAATAATAATTTAATCTTTTATGGTGTGTAGTGCTTGTTCTGTAGATCTGTGTTTTTAAAAACCAAGGTGTGTCTCGTTTAACATATTACGCCTACAAAAACAAAGTTCCGCGTGCGCGGGCTAAAGGGGCCATGACGCTCCCCTTAATCATCGTCCCTGCCCGCAACGCACTTTTTTCGGATCTAATGTGTTATCAGTTTTGTAATTCGCTGTGATCCTGGTATTGTTCCCCGGGATTGGCTGTCTAGGTGTTCTGCATGCATGTAAACCTTGCAGACCTTTTCTGGAGTCCGTATGAGATATGTAACAACATGAACAGCAAAAGCGGCGAACAAGGAGAGCGCGCGACTTCCACCGATCGATCCAGGGGATGCGGAGGATCGCGGCTGCCGGGACGAGCCGGGCGCAAGGCGAGGAGGCGCCTGCGCACTGCGCCCCCCCTTCCACCTGCGCCATCTTGGAAGCCCGGCGGTGGGCGACTGTCGAGTGCGCTCCCTGATTCCCCGTGAAGATCCCCGGGCCCATGACCGCGTCATCGAGAAACGAACGAGAGACCTGAAAACGAACGGATGCTGAAGGTGAGCACGACGCCTTCTTGCTGGCTCCACTTCCTTTTGCTCCAACCAAGAACTTGTCGAAGCAGTGCTAACTCCATCGGGGCAGTTCTCAATGCGATCGTTTGATGAGAGGGTGTCGATGGAGGAAATGTCTGAAGGTTACAACCGTCTGATATTCACTCCGATTTTTTTTTCTGTTGTCTTAATGTAGTTTACGTGGCGCCACTGATTTCCCCAACCGGTGTGGAGATTTGCGATTGTTTTGTTGTCACTGTCAAACAAACCAAAACAAAAGGGAAACGCTGAACAAAATAGGAGCAAAGAGAGAGGGATGATAACAATTGAACGTTGCCATAAAATTGTTCAGCTCACGGTACGTATTTTCTCGTATGCCTTCTGCTCATCACCTGTCTTCATCGACCTGACAATATTGCAGTTAGGAGTCTACTTCTTTTTTTCTTGTTTTCTTTCTTTTAATAAAGATTGCGAACGCGTCAATCAAGTACAACATCAAAGTGCTAATAATCAAATAGAATCTCCACGAAATAATAGTCATGTGCTTCATAATTTAAAATGTCTTAGGTAAAAACGTCGTCAGACAATTACAGTGTCAGTAACATTAGCTCGTCGCCATGTTTGGTTAAAACGAGGCTTCCGCGTCTAATTTTAGACATAATTAGGAACTTAAAAAACGGGGCGTGGACGAGCTGCTACAAGTTGGTCGCGTTCGCTATAATTACTGCAAACCACGCCAAAAGTAACAAATATCGGTGCCGTTTTATTTTACTTTTTTTTATTTGCCACTTGTATTCTTAATATTGATTTTTATAACAACTTTTTAACTATAATGTACTGACTACCTTCTCTCTATCGATTCTAAATTATTTAATAGCAATCTAAGGAGACTTCATAGCTATACCTAAATAAACTATCTACAGTACGACAACGGCACAAGCAAACATGCATTTCATGGCTTGTCCTCAATTCTTTACCAAAAATAATCAGCCATAATGCGACAAAATGAACATCCGCCCAGATATGAGGAAAGAAAACCACACACGATACGAACTGCCTGCATGCAGACTATAGTGAAAAAAGCGAGAAAAAAAAAAGAAGTGATGGCAAACTGTTAGGCAATTGTGTTGCATATATGAAATGTTCTAGCATCACAAACGTTTACTTTCATTTTCCAGACGCCTACTTTCACGGCGCTCTTCATCATATAGTTTAACGCGTATCATGTGTACACTTCATAGTTGTTCCTAGAATGAAACAATACTAACGCATATAAGACTGATATCCATGGCGATCATCCAGAGCCTTCTTTGCCCTCGAACACCTCTTCCTCCGTGCGCACAGGTGGTCAAGCTCCTCCACGACTACCTCGCTCCTCCTCACCAACCCCTCTGGTCACATGACCTCCCCGTTAACCAGTCAGTGTCGAGCACCTGAATCCCTTTCTCCCACCCGTCAACCAATCAGTGTCGAGCCTCGCGGCCACACTTTTATATCTAGGCTTCACGAAATGCCGAACACCTAGCCAAAGAACTTTTCACGGTAAAATGACAGCAATAATTGATCGCCTTGACTAATACAATGTTTATAACAAGACAACAAATTCGGTCGAGCACTCTTTGCTACTGAAACTTTGTCAGCATTGAACGCAGTATCTCTTCTTCACCCACCTGACTGGCTAAGCTCTTTACTGGGAGGCAAGTAATTTGTCGTCAGAGTGCAAGGTGGGACAGTTGCGGGCGCACTCTTTTGAGTGTGCTTCTTGGTAAGCACTTCTGGACGAAAGGGTTGGAGCATGCGTGTCAATGAAAGGGTCAACACTGCACTTTAGGAAACTAATGTTGGACTTGTATTGGGGCATGCAGTGTCTGACGCTATAGTATATGCACCCTAAAACAAGATGAACCTCTTACGGCTCGCACGAGCTTTACTTGTGATTTTAGGATTGCCTTGTCTGGCATTTTCAGTGGAGGTGACTTGCATTGCTGCAAGTTCTGAGCATGCGCGTTGTCAAACAGACTGGCACGTCAAGCTGAAAAGTGTTTCAGTTTGCAGTACAACACGAACTTTATTTGCACCACTGCTACATATCATGATTGAGGGGCCGGAAAAAGGAGTACAGAAGTTTATACTGTCGAGATTCCGGGCTTTCATTCAACAGTTATGACAAAGTACAATCATCGAACATGCTCAGAAGGCACTCGAAAGTGTGCACGTGTCAGGTTTGCATACATAATGGTCAGTGTGGCAGATCAAAATCAAAGAACAAGATCGAATAATCAAGTCAAATGTACTGTTGTGGGGCAGTTGGACCCCAACTATATTGCAATTAAAATAATTGTACAGCGTCAAAGACAAGCCAGAGCTTATTCTTTTATTTTTATAATTGGTTCACAACTTCGTAAATTGGCCATGGCTGATGATATCTTTAAGAGTAATATTTACGTTTTCTGTAATCGTGAAGCGGTGCAAATGTATCGCAGCAACATAATTTAAACACGGATATTGGAAAATTCTGAACAAAACACAATTTTTTTTTCTACCTGCGTTGTGATTACGATGTTTCCTACTTTTAACTTTCTCTTTGCTTTTTTTTCTTGTTTTTTTTTGTTTTTGTTTTGTTAGAGCGTTGTTGTGGCGCACGCCTATACAAGCGATAATTATAAATGTGATCTCCGAAATATGTCCAGAATGTATCCGGCCAGTTTTTGTTATCTCGCTAGCCCGGGATACAACTTCAATGTAAATTGGCAGACAGTCAGACAAAACCCTACTGCGCATGCGTGAGGAATAATTTCGCTTTTTGTACGCTTAGTCGCTAGCTAGGCGCCATTTATTTATTTATTTCGGGTTACCCCGCAGCGCCCAAAGGCATTATTGCAGGGGGGGGGGGGGGGGGGGGGGGGAGCCATAGTTGTGAAGGTAGAAATACGCTCGTGCATATGTACCAAAGAAAAAACAAGGCAACGCAAGCACGCAGAAAAACACACTCAAAGAAAATCAAGCCCGGAATATGATAAAAGAAACATTTGTTGCTCGCATTCCACGTACCTGCCAGATAAAAACATCAGCTGAGGAAAATATGCGCTAACAGCAAAAACAAATAACTCTCGCTTGCCGCGGGACACACGAGTAAAAAAACACAGATGTAGTTTAATCAACTACGTTTAAAGAATAATAAAACATTCAAAGTAGGCACAACTATACACGCAGCAGTATAACGCCCAGTAATCACTCGAATTCACATCGCAAGGATCAAAACATTTTCCTAGTAATGTCAGTCTGCCCCAGCTGTCATGTAACACTCTGTCAAAGCAAAGCGAGTTTGACAAGATGGAAATGGTGTCATGTGGCAGGTAATTCAACTCTTTGATAGTGTCTGTAAAAGGAATATTTCAGAACGTTGGTTCGGGCTGTCGATTCCCTAATTTTTTCTGAGTGGTCTAATCTCCTAGATACGAAGTTGGGTGGTTGAATAAAGTTTACTTTGCTTAACATTAAATTAACTAGGTGAAGTGCTTTGTGATCCTCGGATTTAGTAACTGAGCGGGTTGATCAGCGAATCTACATCCAGTTTTGCTTGAAACGTCAATATTCATCAACGTACACCATTCGAATTCCACAAGTCTTTCGGGAATAATTCAAAGGAGAGATAGAAAGACAGAAATAGGGTATGGTCGATGAGCGCATTAAGAAGGTAATTACCATATTTATAGGCGGCTGGTGACTGGCAACGTAATCACGACAGTGGGTCTGCCTACTCGTTATGTCTGGTGCAAGCGATTCTGGAAAAACACTGCGTCACCTATATTTGCCAGCCCCCCCCCCCCCCCCCCCCCCCCCGCCTTCGTGCCCCGCCAATGGCTTAGCGCAACTTCGGTTTTTTTTTCAAAAGCTGAAATCGCAGTTACAAGGCACGATTCGAGACCACTGACTGAATAAAAAAGAAAACGACGAGGCAGGCGATGGCCATCCTAAAAATGTTTCACCAAATGTTCTGAAACGTCTAGGGAATGCGGGAACAAGTGTGCGAGCTCCCAAAGGGAGTGCTTTGAAGGTAATTAAGGCGACATTGTCCTAGGTCGCCTACATTTTATACCATATATAAATGGCTGAACATTCTACGGACAGACCTTGTACTTTAAACTTTATATATTGTGTGTAATTTAAACCATGATTGTGCTCATCAAATATAGGGTAAGTTTTCCGTAATTCTTATTTAAATTCCCTGCTTTAAATGTGTCATATTAGAATAAAAAATATGCACCGTCCCATATTATTTTGCCAAACAAAATTGAGAATGAAATAACAAATTTTATAAAATGTAAAGCCATGCTTTTTTATGTTAAAACATAACTATAGTGATTTATATTACCTCAAACACCCTCTACACTTCCGAGTTGACTCCAAAAGCCCCTTTAACTTTCGAGAAGTAAAGAAACATATAAAGCTTGGAACCCCAAATAAATTTCAACCCCCCCCCCCCTCCCCCGTAGAGTGAAACATTTAGTAAACCCCGTATGTATGTTCTTGTTAACATTTCCGATGGTTCTCCCAGACTCCAAGAGAAGTATTTGACATAATTAGTGTAACGCCAGCATGCAATCAGAGGAAACAGCACCGAGGGTTCTAACACGGTTTCCAAATTCGGTACCGAAATGCCCAAAGCTGAGAGAATGGCGAATTCTATTCTCGAAATACGTGAGCAGAATATCACCACTTTAGTTGGATACATTACTATGCAAACAATTCAACTTAACCCACGTTTTCAACTTTAGACGAGCGCAGTAGCTTTACTCCTAAGATCCTTAGACTTGTATCTAAAAAATATATATCAACGTGTTTAGTTGTGCGATGCGCTGCTTGGTCACGATAAATGAAATAGTGCAAATTGAACACACGGACAAGTAAAACACACGCACAAAAACCTCGCTCACTGTCTACAGTCAACATTTCGGAAACCTGACATCGAGAAACTAAAAGGGGGACGAACTCGCAAAGTCCACGATTGTGTTTCTGTGTCATAAACTTTAAACATGTCGGAAGTTCACCTGCTTGCCTGCGTGTTTTCTCTTGTCTTTATCGACTCGTTTTTTTCCCCACAACAAAATAAAACAGATTAACAGTTTTTTCGTGTCAATGTATTTTGTTATAAAAAATACAGTCGGTAGTCAACACTGTGTTTGTGTGTGTCTTCTACTTGTGTTTCTGTCCTTTGCCCTGCTGTCTTACACGAAAAATATGCTCATGACATTTGCATAATTATATGTTTCCAACTTGAATTGATGTACCCTGTGTACATAGAAAACAAAATTAGTTCTGAGATACTTCCAACTCTTGGCGATAATTTTAAAGGAGCTGACCTTTGATTATTTGAAGGTGAAAGCCTTACTTGTCCCATTACGCAAAAAAGCGGCGGCTTTGTGCCCGAAAGATGGTCACATGGTCAAAGTGGACGCGCCTCAGAAATAAAACACAAAGTAAAGCACAGCAACGCAACTGCTTCGTCACGAAAGCCGTCGTGAAGCCAGTGGGGTTCTCCCGCGTCTGCAAAGTGAGGGAGTGTGATGTCACCGCCTTAGCGCAGTGTGAAAAGGGAAGGCGTGGTGGCACGTTACGTGTAGAAATGCTTAGGCATTCCTACACATAAGCAGTCTTAAGTGTCTCTGCTTATTTATTTTGATTAACACAGAATGAGTGCGAGCGTAAATACGATTTAATTACTGCGAATGGAAGATCATGAAAAAAAAAATAATATACCAAGCAAAAAAGGTTGACTAATGATGGCACAGGCTTTTCTGAAGTCTAGGAGTACCCGAAGTGTGACAACGTATATTCGGTTTCTAAGACTATATTATCGAACTAATAACGCAGACTTTGATTATTGGGGATTTAAATTGGCATTCTGTGGTGAGGGAGTGTTCATCAAAAAATATATATTAACACTTAAAACTAACATTTTGGAATGCTAACATTGAAAATATGGGTACAAGACAATAGTTTCCTCATAACTTTTTTCTCCGGCTTTGAGCCAAGCAATATTTCGCGGTTCTCATCTTTCAGAATAAGTACCGTATAATAAATACTGCGAAGTTGTAAATGTACTCTAGGCAAAAAAGATTAAGCGTGCAGGCTAGCTCGTGAAAAGTTGACACAACTTAATCTAAGACAGGAAAACATCTGGGAGACACATAAGAAAGGTACAACATACAACGTTTCCGACTTCGGAGTCGTTGTGTGTTGTCTATTTTTTTTTATGTGTCGTTCTTTTCCTTCCCTGTCTCAAGTTAGGTTATAAGTAACGTCTAGACATGGACCATCCATTACATATTTTATACGTTTAATTTGTAAATAATTTTTCTCAAGACTGCTACTACTAAAACTCCCGTTGAAGGAACAAGCCAATGTGGCATAACTGTAGGTATGATTAGGAAGAATTCTGAAACCGCAAGCATGTCGTTTCATTTTATTCTTTTTGCACTTCATTGTGGTAAATGCTGCAACTTATATTCAAAAACACTTCTGCCATATTTGAACTACTCAAAGCTTGCCCTGGTGGTATAACTATACTATATTTTGTTTAGACATTTTGAGGATTAAAAAACGACGTTCCCATTATAAATCAACCTTTTAGGCGTAAAGTATAAAATAAGCCAGAGCTACAGGTTTGCACTAATCGTTTCATTTCCATGATTTAATTATCTTTACATTTAAAAGAAAATTATTTTAATACATCATGGACCCAATTTAGATCACTCTAAAATATTATATTTCGTATGTGTATCTCAGGGGCTCAGAAGTCATCTAAGGCTTCCGCCCCTCTCTAACAAGTTTAATGCTTTTATAAATACATTTCAAGTAACGGCCCGTCTAAATAATTCAAGAAACGTGTTGTACGCTTTATCCATTGTCAACAAAGTTGGGTTTAGTGTCTCTTGATATTTCCTTTTTAATTTAGTATGACACAAATAAAATACGTCAATGATGACGCTGATAGCGTGGTGCTGGTGGGGTGAGTAATCGCCTTATAACTGTTTTAAATCTCAGGTCAGCGCTAATGAAAACTTTTGCGAACTCCTTATTTCTTACAGAAGGCAAACAGCAGTAATATAATCCAAACCTACAATGTCTCTACTGTTACATGGGCAGGCCCAGCTTCCTACAAATGGGCAGTTTATATAAGTGGTACAATAAACCCAGGAACGTATACTTTCAGCTGTAGCCTCAAAATTTTGCCATCTTCGCAAAACCTTTATTTTAAATCACTCCTAAAACATATATTGGATGGCGGTGTATTCAACGTCAAACGGCGGGATGGTCAAACACTCCCCGAATACGATGGCATCAAGGCTAGATATTTTATGCACCTTTTTAACGTGAACAGTTAAAAATTCGCCCTAGTGTTCTACTTCTCAGGTGGAAACTGTGTTTATAAGCAATGCATTATCTTTTTTTTATTTTTCTTTAAAGCACATTACCGCGATGCTCTCAAGCATGTCGAACTATAGCTATCTTCCGTATCAGAACTCCGTCTCCTCGAATCAGGCATGATTATTTTTATTTCTTTTCCTATAAAACACGGGCGGAGTTTACCACAATGTTGTCGAGCCGCCTCGCCGTACTGCAGATGCGAATGACGAATTGCTCGCTCGGCTCCCGGGCCTTTGTTCTGGAGGGGAGGACTGTCCACTGTCACGGCGCAGCAGACGAACGCTGCCAAAACCCGTTCGTCTGACAGCGCCGGTATTCCTGCTGCGATTCGACAGCTAGACGTCCCTCGATGCAGATCGAGCGCCGAGTGTCCATGCCGCAGTCCTTCGGCTGAGAGACGTCCCGACTGGGAGACGCTCCAGCGACAACCATGGGTACCCCCGAGGTACTCTGCCTGCTTCTACTCGGCTGTTTGGCCGCTCATGCCGACATCAAGATTGGTAAGACAATCGTCGAACACTACTAGTGATGATCTGCCAACATACAAAGTCTACTAATTCGCGATGATTGATAGTAGCATTTTCTCACACCAGCAATTTTAGTATCTTTTTTGTTTGAAATTTCTTTTTGTTTTAACAAATCGTTTTATGGTAAACCCTTATGCTAAAACTCCGCAAATTGCTATAAATCACCGTACATTAGTTGACAGCTATACACGTCTTTCGTGCAAATATTATCCAATATTACAAATTATATAGCAGTATTTCGAAGTACTGTTTCGTGTGTCGTTGCTACCAGGATCACATCTGGGGAGTGCAAGATCTGTCTTGTGATGAGGTGAAAGCACTCCCCGATTAAATAACTGGCTCAAATGTGCAAATATTTTGTTAGACCACGTTATTACAGTTTAATCGCTTGTCGGTGACGCTGAATGCAAAAACACGTGTTAGCCGGGCATTGCTAAAGGTAACCACAACATTACATGGTGCAGGCATGCGGAAATATTAATCACGGGCCATAAAGATCGCGATAGATGCTTTTCTTTTTTTTAACCAGAGGGCATCTCTGACGTCCCGGGCTCATCAAAAGATAAAATGGTCTGTTTGTCTGAGTATCGTGTTTTCTTTTTTCACATTATTCAAATTAGTAAGACAGTAAACCTACACTCTAACGGATTGATTGATAAAGTTAGCATAATTACCTCAAATCTACGTAACTGAAGATAGCGCTTACGCGCTCACTGTAGTAGCGCAAGCTCCTTAAATTAAATTCAGCTCTCAATACCACGAGGTTTCCACCCGCATAATCTCAAAGTTATTTAAAGTGTTTTTTTTTTACGCCTTTTTAATGACGTCAACGTTTACTACTCGTTTTTTGTTAGTATATGTCTTGTTGTTTTCCAAATAGATAAATAAAGGCTGCTTGAATTTTGAATTTTTGAAATAATTTCCCGCACGACTTCTTAAGTTTTAGGGTAAGCAACAGGCTAAATTTTACTTTATAATGAAACATAAAGAAGTACTTTATTTAGGGTCTCAGAAGAAAGTCCATGAATGCACGGATCATTTAATACAAATTTAAGCTGCTAGAGAAAGGTTTACTGGTTTTGTAAATTAATCCCCAATTCATTTCTGGGATGTGCGACATTTCCACTGTTTGTTTCGTACGTGATTCCTTATAAGCGCCTAGATATATATTTTACGTCAAGAAAATATTTTACGCAATGGGTTTTTCCTTTTTTTTATAAAATCGAGTAAAAAGTGTGACACCATGCAGCGGGGCTCTCGACGACAGATGAACAACGTCTATTACATTCAAATACACTTATCTCTCAGTGGGTAACAAGGCAATGACGAGGATGACGCTGGTAAGATCGATGCATGACTATGCACTGTCAAAGCTATTCCTCTCAATGGCCTGCAATAGACAATGAAATACAAATTCTAATTATGTGTGCGCTTTCTTGTCAAGGGTATCAAGCTCTTCGGAATACCTGTCCAGCCTACAGTAATGGCACTCTCAAGGGTTATTTATTGGTGTTTCTTAATCAAATAATTAGCTCATACACACAAAGCGGTTACCATATGCACATCTATACACACAAAGCTCTGTACAAATAAAGTTTCGGAAAAAAAAAAAAAACGCCGTCATACCTTAAGACGTGGTATGTCATTCATCCGCAGGCGGGATCTTCGAGACAGGCGATGACGTGCTCGAGATGGCGTTCAGTTCTGCCGTGGACCGCGTGAACACCATGGGACTGGCCGAGCCAGGAACGCAGTTCGTTGCCGCAGGCTCCAGACTCCTGGCACGCGTGGAGCACATCGAACGACTGGACTCCTTCCAGGTAATCAAGAAAAACATCTAAAGGCTGCTGTCGACAGCTCCTTTTGAAGGACCAAAATATCATTGAAGGAAAGGTACTTCAAAAGGAGTTTTTCCAAGAAAATATCCTCCAAAAAGAGGTCCTCTAAAAATATCTTCCAAAAGGATTTACCCCAAAAGAATCTCCTCCAAGAGGAAGTTCCCTAGGAGGATTAACGTAGAAATTTGGGCTATTTGGTACGCAGACATAATTAAAACAAAACAGCGCAAAGACGAGGACAATGTAAAAGGTAACCGACACGACACAGCGGCGTGTCCTGTAGGTTACCTCCCCGCAGGGGGCACCTGTGAAAGCAGGTGTTTAGTGAGTGGCGTCACAACGGACCCCGAGCCATGCGGGTTCGCCCGCCCACGTCTGGCTGCTTGTGGCATTCACGTGTCCGGGGAAAAGGGCATCCTCGTGGTTGAGTCGAGCCCGAGGTAAGCCTGGACCCTTTGAAGCCCCTCGGGTTCCAAAGGGTCCAAACCTACCCCGGGCTCGACCACCCAAAGGCTAACCTTGGGTGGCGATAGATCCCTTGTCTGGACCCACACTAGGTTATAGTGTCTTGCCAGCACTGAGAGTGTAATGTCGTCAAAACCTTTATTGCTATGGCGCATTAGATATCCCCCTGTTAGGTTCCGTGGTGGGTGGTGCGCTACAGATGCCGAACGCCTTCCAATTTCTTATGGGTTCCAAACTGAACAAAAAACCTGATCGGGCTCTGAGAAGGGTCCGGACCGAAGTACACGTTGTAGAAGCCTTTGCACCTGTAGAGAAGTTTCCTCGATGCCTCGTCATGAACTCTGAAACAGAAAAACCTTTATCCAAGCTATCCCCTTTCCTGGTTTCTAATACTCTTGAATCTGTAATTGGGAAGAATTTTAAAGCAAAAAGAATGCCATCTGGAGACCTCCTCTTTGAAGTTGTAACCTGTCAGCAAAGCTCAGACCTGCTGGCACTCACCTCGGTTTCTGACTATAGGATTACTGTATCACGCCACCGCACTTTGAACACTATTAAAGGCGTCATAGCGGAGGATGACCTATAATCCACCGAGGATGAAATTGTCGATGGCCTTCGTGACCAAAAAGTCATCGCGGCAAAGCGAATTTCTTTTCGCCGGAACGGTCAAGAGATGAAGACAAAGCATGTCATTCTGACTTTTGAGCTGAAGGCGCTTCCGGAATCAGTCAAAGCGGGATATCTGAACTGTAGAGTACGGCCGTACGTGGCAAACCCTCAGCGTTGCTTTCATTGCCAGAGATACGGCCATAGCGCCCATAGCTGCCGTGGAAAGACAACGTGTGCCAAGTGTGGCAAAAATGATCACCCTGCAGAAAATTGCTCAAATCCACCTTGCTGCATCAACTGCAATGAACATCACCCTGCTTATTCCCGATCTTGCGAAAAATGCAAAGAAGAAAAAGAAATTAGAACACTCAAAGTGAAAGAGAACATTTCGCTCCCCGAAGCCAGGAAGCGATTCTCCTTCCTGCAGAAGGGGCCTTACTCTTTGGTGGCACGTGTAGGGGTGTGCCATCAAAGTCCTCGGTAGGAACCCAGGTCTGTCCTAATGACCTGGCAATTTCACCACCTCCCCCTGCCTCACAAAGATTCGCTCCACGACTCCGTCTATCGTTGGAACCAAAGAAACCACAGGGGCCTCCAGATGGTGCACAGGCAAGGGATGCCTCTATGCTAATGGAGGAGAGACAAGAGGACAGGCGGCAACACCAGCCTCAGGGACAAGGCACTGGTGCCTCCTCCATTACAAAAGACGGGCCATCGAACGATGTGCCTGCCTTGGTTACTCAGACCCCTCCCAGAAGGAATGAGGGTGTGTTTCGTTTTCAGACTTTAGGAGAGGCCTCGACATCTAAGGAGGTGCCCGTACCAGCTGCTCCCTCAGCCGTTCAACCTGATGAGGAGCGGATGGAACTTGGTGAACCTCCTCCCCCTCGTTTGGTCCCACCTGATGACGCTAGGCTTTAAAAGTCATCCCAGAAAAAGCTCAATCCGCGAGTAACCACACTTAAACCACCCCACGGCACGTAGGGCAGGTTTTCTTTTTTGTTTTGTCGTTACTTTGAACCATTTCTGACATAAACACGTATAGTTTTATACGGTGGAACTGTAGAAGTCTCCTGCGAAATGTTGCTGACATTCATTTCTTTTCTAGATGAGCTATAGCCCATCGCTGTGTGCTTGCAGGAGACATATCTTAGCAACACCCATACAAATGTTTTTAATCGTCACCGCGTTTTTAGAAAGAATCTTGATTCAGACCACTCTTCTGGTGGTGTTGCCATTGTTGTAGGGAGTGGCATAGCGTGTGTGGAAGTGCCTCTGCGTATATCCCTAGAAGCAGTTGCGGTACGTGTTCTCGCTGGTCGTCACATTACGATTATGTCCTTGTATTTACCACCTCATCGTCAACTGCATCTTCATGAACTTAGAGGATTGGTTCAGCAACTTCCAACACCTTTTTTTTAGTTTGTGGTGATTTTAATGTTCACAGCCTCACGTGGGGCAGTAAGCGCCTTGACTCTCGTGGCGCTGTTGTAGTAAGGTGTTTACTGTCCTCAGGCGTATGTCTTTTAAATAATAAAAAACGAACAATTTATTGTTCCACTCATAATTGCTTCAGATCCATCGACCCCTCCATTTCATCACCATCATTACTTCCCTGTTTTTCTTAGAAGGTTTTAAACAACCCTTTTGGGAGTGATCATTTCCCGGTTGTAATTGAAAGCCTCGTTCCTCTGCCGACTATTTTAAAACGAACCCCTAGGTGGAAACTGGACAAAGCCGACTGGGCACTCTTTAAGCTTTATGCGGTGCTTGACCCGTCAGTTCTAGCAAATTTGTCACCCGAAGAAGCGACACTGTATGTTACGGAGCAAATCATAAGTGCCGCCCAAGACGCCATTCCTCGCAACTCCGAAAATTTACCCAAGAGGTGTAGGCCTTGGTGGAATGAAGACTCTGCCACCACAAGAAAGAAAGCAGCATAGGGCATGGGATACCTTTCAGAGGTACCCTACTTCTTCAAATAGGATATAATTTAAAAGACTGAAAGCAAAGGCCCGATGGAGGCTATAGTTTACGACTCAGCAAATCCTTCTGCACTCAAAATGTTAGATCCTGTGCATCATCTCGGTTTAAGGCTTGCTACAGGTGGCCTCCGCACATCGCCCATTCCTAGCTTGTACGCTAAATCTAATCAAATGTCACTTAGGCACGGACGACGTTATCTGGCTGTTACTTATGCTTCCAGAATTCTGTCCTAACCAAATCACTCAACTTATGGTGCTTTGCAATATTCTCGGTTCGCTTGTCTTTTCGAACATAAGCCCATGGTTGTACCGTACGCCTTTAAGCCTTCGCCTTGAGGGCATTTGTACATCTCCTGACCTCGCCCTTCACGAGACCGACCTTTTGCAGACGGGTGAAAATGAAGCTCCGTGGAGTATGTTGCCCCTCTTTTGTGATTGGTACTTTACTAGATTTAACAAACATAACATCCCCCCAGGGGTGATTCAGCAAGGATTCCGTAAGGTGCAGAAGAAGGATGGTAACTACTCCCAATTTTATACCGATGGTGCCAAATCATTGCATTTTGTAGGATCAGCAGTTTACTCTGAAGACTTCAGTAAGCTTCAGCGTCTCAAAGAATGCGCAAGTATTTACACGGCAGAGCTGTATGCGGTGTTGGCGGCCTTGGAGTATATTCTCACCAGCAAGACGATGAAATCTATTTTATCCGTGGATTCTCAAAGTGTGCTCACCACACTTTGCTCAATGAAGGGAAGTTAAAATAGACTGACACAACTTGTCCGATCAAAGCTACAATGTGGTCTGCGGCTTGGCCAAGACTAAATTTTGCTGGGTGTCTAGCCATATGGGGATTCTAGGTAACGAAAGAGCTGGCGAATTGGCCCTAGCTCTAAGCACCTACCGCCAACTACCTCACAGATTCCATTTCAATATATGAAGCCCTTAGTAAAATCATTAGTTTTCCAACTATGGCAATCGAAGTGGAGTCTGGATGCGAAAACAAACCTCACAGGATTAAACCAGTTCTTCGTAAGTGGGAGAGAGCACCCCACGGGAACCCGCCGCCATGAAGTTCTTTCGTGTCGTCTTAGAATCGGACACTCCTACCACACCCACAAACATCTGCTCAGGGGGAAGCCCCACCCCTGTGGGATGACTGTGGGGAGCGTTTAACAATTTTACACATTTTGTGGCTGTGCCCAGTGCTTGAGCAAGAACGACGTACACACTTCCCCGAGTTTTTTTCACGCCAGATTCCTTTTCACCCAGTGCTGATAATTGGGGCAACTCCTATAGTACTGTTTTATCGTGTCATAAATTACTTAAAAGAAACCGGCTTCTTACTGGAGTCGTAACTTGAATTCTATGACTTTTAACCTTGTCACAAAAACCTTTTCAGATAATTTGTATCAATAAGTCCTGAGCATGTTTCAACCAAACAAGCTTGGCACAATATGGCCATAGTAGCTTTGCGCCATAAAGCCCGTTATCAACAACAACAACCGGTAGGTTACCTTTTACTTCGTCCTCGTCTTTACGCTCTTTTTTTTTATATATATACCAAAGAGAATGTTCTCCGAGAGAAGGTTCCTTCTAAACAGAGTTCCTCCAAAAGGATATTTTCCAATAGGATCTCACCAAACAGGAGGTCCCTTAAAAGAATGCCTTTCATGAATGTGTGCTCTAAAATGATGTCCTCTAAGGGAATGCCCTTTAAGAAGAGGTCCTCTAAGAGGAAGTCTTCCAACAGGACGTCATTCAAACGGAGGAGGTCCTCCAAAAAGAGCTGCCCGTTGAGCCTCGATATGGTTTCTTTATCGACGCTCAACAAGACGAATGATGTTCTTCCCGCAGGCGTCCCGCAAGGTGTGCTCCTTACTCGAAGAGGGCGTGGCCGCGGTGTTCGGACCACAGTCGGGTGAAGCCAGCGCTGCGGTTCGGTCGGCGTGCGACGTGTTGGACGTGCCGCACATCGAGACCCACTGGGACTATAGGGCGAGGCCCGACAACCACTCGGTGAACCTGTTCCCGCACCCGGCAGCCCTCGGCAAGGCCTATCTGGACTTCATCAAGCACAAGGACTGGAGGACTTTCGCCATCCTCTACGAAGAGAACGACGGTGAGGGACGATTGGGCTCCGCTTTTAACGAGAGAACCTACAATGTTGTTTTCTGAAAAATTGAAAATGCCTTACCTCCGGCCAACATTACTCTCGAGAAGAAATGCCTGCCTTTAATTAAGTGCCGAGAGCGCGGAGGACTCTACTACACTTCAGGAGTCCTGTGCACTATAGTGGGAGGTACTGGATGCGGGAGCATGACTTGAGAGGTTACCTCCTTTGAGCAGCTGTACGTTCAATCACATCTACGCTCTATAATATCCCTGCCAGTTCACCTTCCTGCAGAATATGGAAAAGGTCAATCATGGTAAAAAAATAAAAAGATCCCAGCAAATGACGAGGCTCAAAATGCGATTAGAAATACAAATTAGATATGCGCATGGAAAATGATGCAGCAAAGCATCCCGCTCATTGACCCTGCACACATTTAAATTCTAGATTTAATCGTATTCTGAGCTTTAATCCCTAGAATCCGTGTATTGTTCGGCTGTCTTCGTGTTCTTCATAAAAATACTTTCACCGTCTTTTTTTAAGTTTAAGGTAAAGTATAGTCACCGCTACCCAATTGAAGGAGTTAAGCCCAATACGATGATCAAGTAATGCCTTAATGTATATACTATAACACTTAGGACGCTGTACTGAGTGTCTGCACCGCAAACTGTACTGTTTGTTGTGCTAATATAGGCTTGAGGCATCCTTGTACTCAGCAGTAATCATTTTATTATTGTCGATATTTTGCGCACCAAGCAATTAGACTTACGGCTTCTGTTCGGGTAGTCAACTTTTACTAAGGATCTAAGTATCATGCAAAATAACAGGGATGGAACTTGTGCGCTAAATGCGCAACCATGAGACTAATGACTTTTGATGCGCCACACTGACACAAAAGTATAAATAAGCACAACATTACGCCAAGGTGCGCCCAAACTGGAATTATAAACGAGCCTCTTCGAAATTAGCCGTCTCGCAGTTTCCGCTTGTAACATTGATACCGGAACTTCCGGCCAGTGGATCCGAATCCGAAGATCTGTATCTGAAGGTTGCTGCCGCCAACGTTAGCGGCCATTGCTGCATGCTCGCCGTGCTTTTCTGAAGTCCTGGAGTCGCTTCGTCTGAAGATCTAAATAGTGGTGCAAACGTGGGGCTATTGCAATCCCGTAGCCCGCGTTGGCTTGCCCCGCGGCCCCGCGCAGAAAACTTGGGAACAAAGGTAAGCGAGCAGTGAGGCGTTTGACGGAGCAAGATACCAGCTGTCAGTTCGTGATTGCGCTGATAGCGCTTTGAAGACGGAATGCGCGAAGTCAAAAGCTCCCTCAAGTGATTTGGCAATGATATCACGAAAGTGCCTTTGACAGCAGACTTGCTGCAAGCTGCGAAGAAGTCTCATAAAGTTTACACAGAAAGGCTAGAGGTCGAAAAGCAAGACGGCGAGAGGAAAAAGAGGGAGAACAGTGAAGCGAGTACGATGCGAGCTCGTCTTCAGGAAGGACAGCGACAACTTGAACAGCGCATCATCTGTTAGCGGACTATGCTTGAACATGCGCAGTCATTGATTGAGTCGGGTCTGAAAAAAAAAAGAGATAGAGAAGATTAGGTCTGGAGAAGTGCTGTTAGCGGAGGCTAATGCGAAATTGGCTCCGAATCTCGAAAACGTGATGTGTATCCGTGAGCAATTGACGAAGTCCTAATAGATTTATATGAGCACGGACATTCATTATCTTCTTCTAGTCACGGCAAAATAAAAGACCATTTCTGTACCTGCATTTTTATTCTTCGGAGCACCTTACTAGTCAATCCTGAGCATTGGAAGCTATTTGTACGTGTGTATATTTACCTCTTCAAGTCGGTTTTGTCACGTGTCACAGAGTCATCTGAAGTTTTGCTTCATACGTTTGTGTGTAATTAGCACGTAGTTCTGTGAAAAATATTTGCCACTAAAACGTTTATTGAAACTACCGTTAAGTTCACATGGAGTGTCTGCATGCCATATTTTTTTTTTTTTTTTAAATTAGGGGATTTTTAGCCTTTATTTTAACATTCTTAAAACTCGTATGCTGCTCCCAACTTGCTCCTTGACCTCGTTTTTGCTGCTCCCAGCCTGCTCCAAAGTGCAGTTTTTTCTGCTCCCCAGATTGCTCCAAAACTGCTTTGCCCAGTTCCATACCTGTAATAATAATCTTGCATAAATTAGCCACCTGTAAATATTATGTAATATCGTATACCTGCCGTTATATCTTAATCCGAACACATCTTTTTTTCATGTAGGGGGGAGTTAAACGAGTGTCGTCCTTATTATGTATTTATCAGGTTCAGCGCACATAACATGATGGGATAATCGTCTTATTAGGCTGGCTAATGAACAAACATTCAATAATTCCCTTTTTAACTATTGGTTTAGTGGCCATGTTGCAATTCAAGTTTGGCGGCAATTCCTATTAGAGGCGAGACTAGAAAAATATTTTGAAAAAATTTTAGTTTTTTTTTTAGATGTTATTTATTTATCTTTACGTTGTTTAGCCCGATTTAAGAATTACGCACCAAAAGAGCGCCACAGCCCCTGGCCACTATGACGCTTGAGGGAATGACGTGGTCGTTTGAATCACGTTGTCACTATCTCGGTGCCCTCGGTGCCCCGACGACACGAGAGACGACGCGACAGAAATGACTACGTCACTTTTTTAAGAATCATTGTGGGCAGGACTTGCGGCGCTCTTTTAGCGCGCGATTCTTAAATCGCCTAAAAAACGTGAAATTGTATCATCGTTATCTCAAATATATTACCTGTTCGCAAATTCTTTAAAATGTTCTGACCTGTAAAGTAATTGCCATCAATACTGCTATTTCAACATGACCCCCAAAAAAACAATAATTAAAAATTTAGTTAAAAGATACCAATTAATTAGCCAGCTTACCATGACGATTATTTCATCCTCTAATATCCGCCTAGCCTGATACAGGCAGGGTAAAGACGACCCCTCGTCTCTCACCCCTTGATTAACCAAAAGTATGTTCGGATTAAATTCAAACACCTTGTATAAGTTGCCGCGAAACTTCCCAGATTGTTAAGATACACGTATACTATACTATAAACGATTGTCCACGTGCATTCAGCACAGCATATTATTCCTCCTAAAGCGAAAAGGCTTGTGAAAGCATAACCCGATTGTTTTAAAAGGCTTTTAGAATAATACGTTTATTGAGAATTTAAAAAAAAAAATAATGTTGATTTGTCGTGTTCTTCTGCAGCCTTAATCCGGCTCCAAGAGATCCTGAAAGATCCTCTGATGCGCGAGCGGAAGGTGGTAGTGCGGCAGTTCGAGTCCGGAGTGGAATACCGAAAGATCCTCAAGGATGTCGGCAAGAGCGGCATCAAGAACATCGTCCTGGACGTGCCTACGGAGCGGATTCACACGGCTCTGAAACACGTGCGTTCACGTGTGTTCCTTCCTCGCTCTCATGCTTCGCGCCTACTCGGATGCCGTTAGTTTTTGTAATTAAATTATCGTAAGTATTTTTCTTTTAGTAACTGAACCCTTTATACATGTAGCCTGCGGAAGCAAACGCCGCAAAGACATTAATGTTGTGGTTCGGGCTTTTATTAGTGAAGGTAGGGACTACATGGGACGGCAACGTGAAGCAATTTTCTGAAAATGAACTGTACAGCGTGCAAAGCTATAACTTACGAAGGAAAAATAGCCATGTGGAACAAACGAAACAACAATCCCACTTCTTACAACTAACATCACCATTGTATTTTGCAAAACCGAATCGGTGGAAGCCTGGCGTTCTGGTACTTTCACAGTCAACTTCACGAGGAAACGGTTCACTCCTAATCTAAAATACTGGGTATCGCCGCCATAACAGTCTTTGTTTGCTTCAGTAGGATTCAATATACAATCTCTTTGTTATTATTTCTGTCATAACTTTTTTTTTCTTTTTAAAGATGGGGTGAGAAATAGACGATTGCCGTCTTCAACATGTATTTATCAGGTTTGGTGGACATTCGATGAGGTGATAATCGTCTTGTTAAATAGCTGATTAATTAAATTTTTTAATCATTTTTAACTAATGATATTAGGGGTCATGTTGTAATTGCAGTTTTGACGGCAATTGCTGTTAGAAGCCACATCAATGAAACGAAATTGACAAATTTGATTAGACTTTTAGATGTTTATTAATGAATTTCGTCACTTTTTAGCGCGACTCCAGAATGGCACACAAAAAGAGCGCCGCAAATCCTGTCAACAGTGACGCTTGGAAGAGTGATGCAGGCGTTTTAATAATGTCGTCACTATTACGGCAGGGGGGCCCTGATGGGTGCGCCGACGGCACAAGTGACAACGGGACTGAAACGAACTGTAGAAGGGTTACTATCGCGGGCAGTATGAGCTAAAACAGTCCGTCATACTCGTATTGCGTGCCTTCCAGTTTTGAAGAGAGCTATAGCCCTGTCTGGTCACGGAATGTGAAGTTGAGGTTCCGTACACCTCGTAATTTTCGACAAATTGATGGATAATAGAGGTTTTGGGACCGCAGACGCAGAAAACGACAGAAAAAAGCCGAATTTCAGCTCCTACTGCCCGAAAGGTACTTAGGCTAGTTGGTGATTTATCGTATAGAATAAAAGCGATAAAAATTAAACAGACGACCGACAAGTTAGGAGACTATGAACACCACAGAGGCGATCTGTGGTGTTAGTAGTCTTTTCATTTGTCCGTCGTCTTTTAGCGCTTTTATCGTACAGACTGAAACTCCTACGTCACTCTTTTAAGCCTCGATGTGGGCAAAGTATGCAACGCTGTTTTTGCGCGCAATTAGTAATCCGGCTAAAAATGTGAAAATTGATTAATTAATATCTGATATCACAAAAACTAGTATATCTTTGCAAATTCTTTTAATTGGTCTGGCCTCGAGCAGTAATAGCCGTCAAAAGTTGCAACATAATAATAAAAAGTTAATTAACGAACTTTAGTTATACTTAGCCGCCTTACCGTGACGATTATCCCTCCATCCGCCAAGCCTGATAAATACGCGGTGAGGACGGCACTCGTCCAATTACCACCCCTTGTTTTGAACTTCCTGTTCGAATTAAAATCAAACTCCTCGTATATTAAGTAAGAAACCTTATTGGCTGTGTAAAGACGAACTGCAAATAACTATTGCCCAACGAATAAATGGTTAAATATTACCTTAAAAATAAAATACTTGATGTTTTTTTCAGTTTTCCGAAATTACCACACATTTTTTGTAACTATATTCTCGAATGGACAGCATTTAACTATGAACCTTATTGTGGCTAAAAGACACGAATATGTTTGTTCCTCAAAAACAAAGTATCAGTCAACATTTGTTGTTTATTTTTGCACCAACAGATTCGGAGTGTACACAGGAACGGAAACAAGAACGTTTTTTTTCTTCAAATGACCACATTAGAAAACGCACAAAGTGTGAGTTTTTGTTTAAAGAAAATCGTAATAGAAATATTATTCTCGCTTGTTGCAGGCTCAGCAAGTGGACATGATGTCGGAGTACCACAACTACTTCATTACTTCTCTGGTGAGTAACAATTACGCTACAACGTTCAAATTCGTTTTAAGAAAAACAGACACGTAATATTCTTTCTGTCTACCCCGCTTTTTTTTATATTATTGCAAACACAAAAGAAAATACTCTTGCAAATGCTGCTTCCGCCTGAACCACAAAAAAAAAAACTGTTATTCTAATACGCCGAAAATATGTCACGTGTGTCTACGCTGATATAAAATCTTCAATATGGAACTGCGGATATAGTGATTTTAATTCAATTACGCTTCAGCATTTGTAACCTCGGCCGTAGTAGGGCCAACTATGCCGTTACTATTCCTTGTTACTTTGAGATCTTGAAATGACACGCCCATTCAAACTCACCTTCAACGTGAGAAAACGAAACTATTCCGATGTTGCTGTTTTTTCGCAGGGCAAATTACGTCGTGTATCGCGGAACACCGCAACCTCCCCGAGAAGTTGTCGCGAGGATGGTGTCCGGATTCGAAATGTCCAGAGCAATGCATTATCTGAACGAAATGTTAAGGAAACGTGTGCATGTTTGAATGGAAAAATTTTGTGTGCGCCACTCCCGTTTATACTTAGAGTAACTTTCACACAGCTAGTGTTTGTTTAAGTCTAACTGGGTACGTTTCGGGGACTTGCCTCTAAACGTAATTCTTACCTCTAAATGTCCAATGCGGCTCAACAGTCGGTTGTCGTGGCACCGTGCACATGTTTCTTGAAGTAAGGCCCTTAGGTAGACATTTTCAAATGGTACTACGTGAATGGAACTTACATTGCATTTTTATATCATCTCACGCAAAGGCAGTAGTTTGCCATCGCTTCTTTTTGCTACTATTTAAGCCGTTTGCTGTAGCCATGCCTTTGGACCGGCCTCCTTTACTTCGGTTTCTCTCTTTGCATATACTCTCTTCCTCTTTTTTATGCTTAATACTTAAATTCTAATTATCAAAAACTCCTGCTCACTCAAGCATCTTCGGCAGAAGCAACACCACCTAGAGTCCTCCGATGTTACAGCGCACAAAAGCAGAAACGCAGTTTGCAGGGCACACAAAAAGGGGGTTACCCACAAAGCGCCGACTAACAACTCTGTTTGTGTTTTTCTTTTTTTTCTTCCTTTCGTCGCTGTATCTTTTTTTTTTTTTTCTTTTTGGCGCGTTAAAAAAAAATTAGTTTAAATCTCTGATCTGTCTCTGTGAAAATCTGGCTAAGTAATATAACTCCGTTTCTGACAATGTTAGAGACGAGGTGCTAACACACTGGTCGTTTAGCCGCTTTATATTTTCGGTTTCGATAATATCCCTAGTGATTTGATTACTATCTCGGCCCGGAACGCTGCAGTTGGTTAGATTTTACGTACGACCGCAATCCCGGCAATGAATCTCTATGGGTTTTCAGAACTGGCTTTGATAATGTTGTGTTCTCTAAGTTTGTCATTGGGACATCGGCTGGTTAAGGCGAGCGTGTAGTAATTATGGATACTTAAAATAGAATAAAAAAACGGGAACCTCTTTTATAGACAACCGCACTCTTTCATTTAGCAACGACGAATGTTTATTTCCGGGCACGAAAAATTCACGCGTTGACCAGAACGGGGGAGTTAACCTCCTTTCTTTCAGTCCTCCCCTGTTCTACTCAACGTGTGAATTTTGCATGCCCGTAAAGAAACGTTCGTCGTTGCTGTATGAAAGAGCGTGGTTGTCTGTGAAAGTCCTCCTTGTTTGTTTTTATTTATTTTTTTTATTTTAAAGAGACATTGTTTCGTGTGCCCTATGTCGTATCTTCCACAAGAGACGAAAGCAGTAAACCACTCCTGCTCAAAAAACAAAGCGAGTTTGGCGGCCTTAGTACAGTTCACCAATCTATTGGTTCGTGTATTAACTTTCTTTTTACATAACCTGAGAAGGGATTGATAGTGAAAAAATACGATATCGGCATTCACTTAGGTGGCTGTTTTACCGGATTTCTTGTCCTATCTCTGGGCTTGCTTTCGTGAATTTTACCTTTTTTTTAACCTTTTTGTGGAGAGTAGCTGAAGAAACCATCGGACGTAGCTTATCATCTTCACGATTCTTGATTCGTTCTTCGTCTTTCTAATCGGGGAATGCCGCAATATTATCGGGAAGGGAACGATGATAACATGCCAGCGGAATTCACCACGTCCTGCTTTTTTGTTCTTTTTAATTGCGAGTAATTATAAAAAATAAAGCCTGCGTATTTCCTCTGACCTCGTCACTAGTGAATCGTCGCGGTGCCATCTGCCTTGCCTTTGCATAGACGAGATGCATTGTTGTCGTCTCACAACGGACGGAGTGCAATGCAGGTTCTTAAAAGGGGACGCCGCCACTCGTCCGGTAAAATAGTCAGGAATTCTACTTCAAGAAATCACAACGACATGCAGAGCTCCAAACTCTAAAAATGGCCACGCGTAAGGCCCTTACAAAATGCGGGAGCCATGCACGTGGTCCTCCTGGGGCCAGGCGAACGGTGGGGAGAGAGATGATGCTTTTTAACGATCAACCTTGATCACCCCACAAAAGCTATATGTGTACAGAGCGCAACACAAATGTTTCGAAGGCGCAATAGCCAACTTTTTACACTGTTTTTGAGCCACAAAAAGGCTATAGCGGAAATCACCATTGTGGTAAAGTGTCCTCGTGAGCTGCAGCATTTTGTTAGGTTGCATTTGGTAGTCGACGCTAACCCATGGGAGCAAACGTGATAAACCGTTAAATGTCACGTTTCGGCCATCTCTGTTGCACAGTAAACATAACGTGCTTCTTGAACACATAACACAGTAATAAAAACCCTGAAGACTCGGCGGCATTATTTGTAATATACATTAGAACATTGAACAATCCAGCGCACTTATCAGTGGAAACAGAAATCAATCACGGCCGAGTAATCAATTAACCCATAGTATTTCGGGGAGTTTTCGGATAATACCAGCTGAACGTATATATATATATATATATATATATATATATATATATATATATATATATATATATATATATATATAAGAAAACGCTGGTAATATTTTTATTTTATATATATTTTGTTTTACATATCGATTCACATTCAGTTGGTTTTATCACATAACCTAACTAACCCAGCTCCAACCCGTATCTTGGGGTTCTATAAATACAAATATGTGAACATAATATTATTTTTCTTTTGGGCATTTCGTCTTATCTCACAGCTTACTGAGGCTCCGGAAAGGAGTCCTAAGTCATGACAACGCCAATATATGATATCCCCATACTCCGAAGCATATTATTTAGAAACACTCTATTAAGGCGTGATTGCTTGAGTGCAATCACTCAAGCCATCCAGTTTTCAGAGATGATCGATTGTACGTATGGCGCAGGATGCCCACACGGTGGACATGGAAGATTTTCAATATGGCGGCACCAATATTTCCGGCTTCCGGCTAGTGGACGTCAACGCGAAGGAATTTGACGAAGTCGCTCGAGACTGGCTCACACGAAGGCTGCGCTTCAGCAAGAAGGGAGAGAAAGAAGAAAACTTCTACAGGGTGAACATGTTTTAGCATATTAACAGTCACTCAAAGGCTACTTTTTACTTTCCTTGTCGTTTTGCCAACAGGAAGTGTCGGCACGGAGTATTAACTGCCCTTACGTTTTTTTTTTTTTTTTTTTCTTGCTGAATATATGGACACCTGCAGAATCTTACGGTAAGTAACCAACTAAAAGAAATTACGGACGATATGCCTTCGCGTGCCATTCTTTTCACCGATGTTCGTTTGAGTATCCTACGTTATAGTATAGCTATACTTATGTTGTTCCTACTTAACAAGTTATTTTGCATACCACTCAGTGCTGTAGGTCATGTTCGGTAATATATTAAATGCTTTAAATTGTTCATCTGTGCGAGCAGTGCTATGCAAGCAACGTAGCAGAAACCAGAACGCAGAAAATATTTCATATCCACGATGCGTGAAAGAGAATTGATGCAGAGCGACAAAGTTTTATTTTCGTACCAAATATTTCAAGGTCATGACAAAACATTCAAACCTCCTCAAAACAAAAAAAATAATTTCATAAAAATTGCAGCGACCAAGGAAAAATCGCGGTAATATGAAGAAAAAGTTATATATTCCTAATAGATCGAACGCAAAAAAATACCGTGCATGACCCAATAGGTAAGGGCTGTAGTTTTCCTACAACTAGGCTATCTTTGAAAAGGAAAAGAAAAGTTGGTTTAATTCGACTCATAAAAAAAAATTAAAACCAAAGGCGAAAAATCGAATCGCCTTTCTGTTATGTGGAGTGAGGCAGATCATAAGTGAGACAGATAAAATAATCTAAACATCGTTACGCAACTAATCACGAGAAAACATCGGCTGGACTAACTACATGTTTCTTGATATTTCTGGAGTATGAAATTGTTCAGTTAGGGCTATATTTTTTGTTGTTATAGCTAGATGCTTTTTGGCGACGCAGGTCTACGTATATCTGCGAAATCCACGTCTTATCTTGCTGCCAATAGCAACGTGACATTTTTTTCCGCCACAGACCAAAGTCGCCCTAATGTACGACGCCGTGCGACTTTTCGCAACGGCGCTTCGAGACTTGCAACCAGACAATGGACCCAAGATCCAAGTGCGGCCCCTGTCCTGCGAAACCGAGGAGCCCTGGGCACAGGGAAACTCCTTCGTGAAATACATGAGAATGGTAGGATTTCGTTTTCCAAACTGTCTCGCTTCCGGCGTTTTCTTTGTGGTCCCCGATTTGCCTCAAAGTTGACCAAACACACCAACGAACATTGCTGAACCAAAATATTAGATGAATATAATTTTGCTTCGCAGTTATATAACTGACAAGTTTGGACATCATCGCGTTTTGTTAAATTGAAAGTTTCAACTGTCAACAAGGAAGAAGTGACGCCGGCGGCAGGCAGTGGTTCATTCTTTGGATTCTAGAATTTCTTCCCAGCTGATTACAAGTAGTTTTAGGCTGTCAAATGAATGCTTCGGAAGCTCGCTCCAGCACAAGCGGAGCAGCACGAAACAAATGCTCGGCATGCTGTTTATAAGACTGGCTATTCAACCTGCAACAATGCCTACCAGTGTGGTCATGGCACTAAAAATTGCGGATATAACTGAATGTTTGTTTGGCATTTGCCGATTTCTTAACAACTATTTTGAATATTGAGATGCTGAATAGCATGCCGGAAAGGATGAAGTCAAAAATTCAAAAACCATAATTAATAGGGTTAGCTAAAGAAAATCGCCAGAGGATGCGTTTAAACGCTATTTGTAAAATGAACAAAGCGTTATAACTTTATAAAGTGTCAACGAGTCTTTTTTTCCATAGGGGATTTCAAAAAGCCACTTAACTGCAATTAACAGTCGAAGCCCAGGGCTCAACAAATATAGTTAAATACATTCCAGTGGAGCTGTGAAGGTGAGCTGGTAAAGCGATTGATAGCGATCGGAAACAAATATCAGCAATTGACACTTCCCGTACTCTGTGGTAAATTTGGTACCCGGGTATTTTTAGATTGACACAACTTAAATAACACTCAATTATTCCTCTAACGTCTTCAGTGATCACTAATGTTCCAGATCTTTTTTTTTCAGATAAACGTACAAGGACTCACTGGAAATATTCGATTTAATCCGAACGGCCATCGTACTGACATGCGACTCGCAATTTTAGAAATCACTCACAACGGCCTTAGAGAGGTAGGTGTCTGCACCGTACGAAAAAGAACTCTTGGCAGTTACTGACATTCTTGAATAATTCCTCTTTTCAGGCTGGTGAATGGACGATGCACGGCGGCATAAACATAACAACAAACTACTCAAGACAACTGGAAGAAGCCCGCCTTCACCTCATGAACAAGACACTCATTGTGACCACTCTAGTGGTAAGACGCCCCCTTGTTGCCTCATTGCTTTAATTGCAAATTGAATGTAATATGTGATATTTATGAGTCGCAGATAATCTCAGACGCAGTTATTTTATAGCGAGCATTGAACTGCAATTAGAAGAAGCCTTCTGTTTCTATATGAAAATTCAAATTGAATGGTTCTAATCAAACGCTTCTGTATCTCTCTTGTAAATGTTTGACACACTTTGATAGTTAATTTTAGTTGTTACTTTTTATCCTACCAATTCACCCAAAAACTATTCCTTATGAAAACGCGATTTACTGGTTGCATTAAGGAGTTTCTATGCCACTGGCTTAAGCATTCGGCTTTATGTATCACCACAAGTCAACCCTTAGCAGTTGTTCGAAAGAATGTTAGCTGAAGCTTGGTGTGAGATGGTCTAAACGTAAGCACTGGTAACTATGTCGCAAGGCGTGTGCTCCGATCTAATCATGTCTGTAATTTCGTTGCAGTAAGCTAAAATTTCATTTGTGTCGAAAATATCTACCCTAGACCAATTTTCGGACATTGAAAGACCCAAAATGCATGATAACTGACCACAGTTCCTTTCCGCCTTTCTTTTCAGCAAGCCCCGTACACAATGCTTAAGGAGAACCATGCGGAGTTGGAAGGAAATGCAAAGTACGAAGGGTACTGCATCGATCTCCTGGAAGAAATCTCCAAGTTACCAGACATCAGCCTCAAGTACAAGATACGCGAAGTGGCGGACAAGGCCCATGGGCGGAGAGACGATAAGAACGAGTGGAATGGAATGATCGGAGAGCTGCTTCACGGGGTGAGTGCACGTCATATGTGGCCAATTTTGTAAAAGAAACTGCGCGGTTGGCGCTGCTTTAGCAATGCTTGAGAGGCGGGATACGTGACTCGATTATGCGTAAGCGTATTCTAATATGTTTCGGACTGGTTCTAATCATCGCGTATATTTAGGTGAATAAAATTATCCACGCAAATGAGCGAATTTTTTTATATTACTGCACGATGAAAAACGCCGCTCAAAAGGACGGGACGAAGGAGCGAATACTGTACACACACGCTGTCTCACAACTGAAATATGTTCGTTTGTTTGTCCCGTTCCTTTGAACGCTGCTAGTCATCATGCACAACAATCGCCAACAGCCCAACTTACCACCTTAGCTCTACTATTAAACCTACATATTTACAAACGCTGTTTTGGGGCTTCTAATTACATGCAAGTTGACGTCTTTCCTGTTTTTCCAGTATTTTATTAATTTATCGCGTTCTCATTACTCTGCAACTTATTTTGTTTATGTGTTTGTTATTTTTTTAGGAAGAGAGAAGGAGGTTAAAAGCCGCTGAGAGGTATAGAGTTAACTGTATGTTACTAAAATTGCTGTTTCCATTGTTTTGTCTAAGATATCCTCATTCATTGATGTGTTTCTTTTTAGTAAACATGTGCAGGAAACATTTTTTTTTTTGCGAATTGAAGTTTTATTACATTCGCAGAACTGAGCATTGTTCATCTATATTGCCATGCAACTGCGTAGACGCCATGTTCACAGGGTTAGCCTTATAATTCTTGTTTACTCTATAGTTACTCTACATCATATCAGACACTCAAACTTTTTAATTATCTCGTTTTTGTTGGTACATTTATGTGGTATCACTAGTAATTATAGAGTATTTATATAAAAAAATTGGGGTGCTTGTTGCTGGCACGTTCTGGTAGTTTCTGCGTGCTCTGCGTTCATTTTTTTAAGCTGTTATCCGCTTATAGCTCGATCAAAAACATAGAAGTGGTTGCCTCTATCTGATCGATGGAGATATCATAGCAAACGTGATTTGACAACTTTTTTTGTGAGCGCAGCCCAATGACTCCTTTCCACTGAGTAGGACAAGGATGAGAGGATTAGTAGTTACCAGGTGACAAAACCGGTAGTAAAAAGCTTTCAAATTATTTCTTAATCTTTCTCAATGGCGGCCGTCAGGCCGTAAACCGACCGGAACCGTCACAAAGTTTCAGGGATGCTGTGTGAGCTTATTGCTCCCATATAGAGTTCACCAATAAAAAAAAACTTTGCATTTTTTTATTTCTCTTTTTTGTAATCATTATACCCATTTATTTTTATTAATTCAAGCGAAACAAAAACAGATATAATTTGATTTGCATCTTTTTTCTTTTTTTGTAAACCAGGACACTGAAGTACTTAAAGATTCGAAAATGTATGGCTCGCTCGTCACTTTTTTTTTTTTTTTTTTTTTTGTTATTGCGACCGAATGTCGATTTTTAGTATACAGAGTATTTTATGTACATTATTTTATGTAGTTCTCTATATGGGTATAGCGTGCAGCTATACCCACATATTTCGGTACAACCTTAATTACCAGCGACTTCTTTCACATTGGTACTCCATTGCTCACGTATACCTACTTTGGTCCTTCGGTAGTCGTAACCTTTTTCAGCAATACGCCGTACGAAAATTTTCCAACTATTCTGTTCGTAGCTTCCAACTTGTGGGCAACCTGGGGATTCAAAGCGTTGGACCAAGTTATCGGCGTGCCAAATCGTACGTGGTCATTTCCACCTGGAGGGGGTCAAGTGCAACTGGTCACATGAGCGGCGTTCCGCCGCGGAGGCTCTTGGGATCACGGCGCGAGCGATGGCGGTGAATGAATGACTACGTGTTTGTTGAACCAGTGCGTTGGGTCATTCTCCGAGACAGGTAGCAGCAGGGGAATTTATAGAAACTACTGAATGTCACACAAATTTCACACCAGTTTCAGATTTTGTGTCGCGTCATATCGCACACCTTCTCTACGTCACGTTAATAGAAAGGTCTAAGAGTATAGTTTAGCATAAACCAACCGCTAGAAAACACGGAAAAGCAACAGGATACTCGAAAACGAAATCTACTCTGCGCGAGATAATTTTATGACCTTTTTGTTTTGTTTAAAAAATATGAATCATCATAGATCGCTCGGCTTCACTGCCACGCAGACGCGGTGTCACCGCCATCGTCACAGCTCATGAACAGAACCTCTCGTAAACCTGGTTTCTTGACACACGCAGTGCCCACACGTGGTTTTTGCTAATAAGGGTTTATATGTAAACAGCGTGTTTTCCTCTCTTCCCCTTATCTTTATGCTTTTATTGTCAGAAAGCCGACCTTGCCATCGCCGACCTGACCATCACGTACGTGCGCGAAGAGGTGGTCGACTTCACGATGCCCTTCATGAACCTGGGCATCAGCATCCTGTACCGCAAGGCGGACAAGAAGCCACCGTGGCTCTTCTCGTTCCTGGCCCCACTGTCTCTCGAGGTGTGGATCTACATGTCGACGGCCTTCCTCGGGGTCAGCCTGTTCCTCTTCGTGGTGGCCCGGTTCAGCCCGTACGAGTGGGTCAATCCACACCCATGCGACCCCAACCCCACTGAGCTGGAGAACCGCTTCACCATCTGGAACACCCTCTGGTTCACCATCGGCTGCCTCATGCAACAGGGCTGCGACGTCACACCGCGGGCCCTGTCCACCCGCGTCGCCGCGGGCATGTGGTGGTTCTTCACGCTGATCATGGTCTCCTCTTACACGGCCAACCTTGCCGCCTTCCTCACGGTCGAGCGCCTGGTCTCTCCCATCGAGAGCGTGGAGGATCTGGCCAAGCAGACCACCATCCAGTACGGGAGCCTGCAATCCGGCTCGACCCAGTCCTTCTTTAAGGTGGGAGCTCAACTCTCGCGCTTTTAATAACGCCGCTTAAAGGGGTTATGACACGAAAATTAAACAGAGATTATACTTGAAATGGAATGCTTATAGGCTACTTGGTATACACACAAAGGTACGTGTTTTTTAGAGCTCTGGTAATTGCAATATTCAATTTACGAATGTTTATCATTTTCATCTTGCGACTAGGCAACACTGCCCAAGTTAGTCACACCATGGTGTCCATAAACCACGTGACCATGAACGCTCTCTCATTCTAGGCGCCCCCGTGATCGCTTAAGCTCTCCTCGCCGCGGTACGATCAAAACCGCTGACGCAACTCGGTTACCCGAAAGCTATTCTCGCTCTCGCCCCCGGCCCGTTGACCTTCCACCCTGCATGCGCTTGCGAGATATTCCCGGACGACGGTGACCATGGCGAGTTCGTCCGTAACCCGTCGTTGCTGGTGCTGGTCGCCAACGGGTCGCAGTAAAAATGAACAGCTTCCAACATCTATTAATAGCAATCACTCTAATCGCTGCTGTGATCAGTGTCGAACACTTTGACAAGGCGAGCGATGCCGTAGACGTAATCGTCATGGACCGCATGCTCGAAACGTGCAACTTAAATGGGGAAGCTGAGGCTCGAGACGCCAAGAGAGCCAAGTCTGTGAGTGCGTGCAAGCAGATACCGTGCTGGAGGCTGGCTACGTAGCCAGTCTCCAGCTCCACCCGGATCCTCCCCTCCGAGGGCCCCGCAATTAAAACGATTTATCCACGAAACTATCGCGCCATTTTCAGGGCAAATTTAGCCGGATTATAGGAACACACAATGGGTCCTAGCAGGATAGTTATCTCCTATTTTATTTTTGGCGTGTCATAACCCCTTTAAATAAGTCAGCCTCGTGACAAGACGTTCTTGTGTTCAAACTGTCTTTTATGCCAGCGCAGATCAATACAACTTTAAAACATAATAAGAAATTTGTACTCCCACCCACATTCACGGAATCGTTTGATCAAATAAAGCATCGTATAGATTTTTTTTAGGTAGTTAAGGCGTAGGAACTTTTGGGGGAGGCACGTTTGGTCTATCCACGGCGGTACCCTTGAACGTGTAAAGATGTCACGAAAGTATTCTAAAGCATAATAAATATGGCCGGACATTTTATTTTGAATATCACATTAATTGTATAGCTGGCACAGCCATGGGTAAGGTCAGCCTCGCACTAGGGTGTGGCTATTTCTTATTTAGGATAGTACTGAGCAGCATTAGCAGCAATATTTTATTATTCACCAATATATTCTGAAACCTTCTTTTTTTTTTTCTTTTTTCTTTTCAGGAATCAGAGTTTCCGACATACAAGAAAATGTGGCACGTGATGCAGGCGGCCCGGCCGAGCGTTTTTACCGAATCCAATCAGAAGGGCATAGAGAGAGTGCGTCGCGGAAAGTACGCCTATCTCATGGAGTCCACCTCCATCGAATACGCCATCGAAAGGAACTGCGACCTTACGCAGATCGGATCGCTCCTAGACAACAAAGGCTACGGCATCGCAACTCCACCCGGTAAGATCGGTTCGGGGAGAAGGGAAGAACGCTAAGTTCCCTCTCCTTTTTTCATTTCACTAGCACTTTGCCTAAATGTTATGTCTATACTACAGAAAATTTATTTTATTTTTCAATGATTTTTTTAAGTTATTAGTAAGTTATTCCAGTGCCGTCTTCTCCATGCATGTATCAGTTTCGGCGGTCATCATTAGATGGTACGTTGACCAATTAACTAAAACGTGTTAATTAACTTTTTAATGATTAGTTATAGGGATTATGTTCCGACTGCAGTATTGACGGTAATTGCATTTAGAGGGCACACCAATTAAAATCGTTTGCAAAAAAGTTAATTTTTTTTTAGATATTCGTTAGTAAACTTTTGCGACTTAAAAATTGCGCGGAAAATGCAAGCCGCAAACCCTGCCCACAATGAAGCTTAGGAAAGTGACGTATTCATCTCAATTACTTCGTCACTTGTGTCCATGCGTACTCACCAAAAACACGCTGCCGTGACGACATGATTGAAACGACAATCTGACTCTTCTCAGCGTCATTGTGGGCAAGCCTTGCGGCCAACAGTTCCTAGATACCAAAGCCATAGTATTTAATTTGATGTCGTCATCAGCGAAGGCGAACGCTGGGCACAGATTTGATACGACGATTGCGTCAACGTTCGGCTCAGACTTGACTTGAAGTCGAGCGCTGACGGAGGGGGGGGGGGGGGGGGGGGGGGGGTTAAACTCGTTTGCAATCTGCGTTCAGCGTTCGCCTTCGCTGGGGACGCAAAAATGCCAGCACTACGGCCTTGTCTTCTAGGTGGTGTTGTTGTGGCGCGCTTTTTGTCCGCACTTTTGAGATCGTGTTAAAAACGTGAAAATGTATTAATATCTAAAAAAACGTTACAATTTTGCAAATAGTTCGTCTTGCCTCTGATTGTAATTCCCGTCAATACAGCAATCGCAACGTAACACCTAAAGTGAGTCATTCAAATGCTAATTAACATAGTTTCGTTAATTAATAAACTAACCATGATGATTATGGCTTCATCTAATGACCGCCGAGGCTGGATTAAAATCACATACCCTCTATATTCATGGTGTGAGTTTTGCTCCTGCGTAACTATTTTATATCCTGAGGACAAAACAAAATTATATCGTTATATCAGATAAAGGTCGCGCCACTTGTGTTGGTGAAAAAAGTCCTTTTAAAAGTTCAGTAATGCGGAGGTTTCAATGAGCTTCGTACTATCTTGGCGGGCGACCCTTTTAAAGATAGTTTAATATATTTATATTACTGCATTCAGGCATATGTCTTATGCGTGCAGTGCTGTTCTTACAGTTTGATCAGTCAGCACTCGAGCCTATAAGTAGAGCGAGGCATAGCAATGACAAGGGCATACTAGACTTCACACCGTGGTTTAATTTTTCATCAAGAGCAAAATTGCGTATACCCTGAAAAAGAAAAACTTAAAACACTATATAACTTGCTGTCAAGCTAAAGAGGCCCTTTTACGTGAGTACATTAAACGAACAAGTACTTGCAGTTTACCCTGCATAATGTTATTGTTGATTCTTAAACCAACAATAATGCATGACCTACAATTATTTTCAAAAGAAATGAATTATAATGAATATAAATAAGCATGCAATAAAGGCGAAAACAAATAATCACCGTAGAAGTAATATGGCCCGGATGCTTTCTATTCTTTGACTTTTACAGACCCCTCTTAAAAGACTGCCCTATGTTGACAGATCCAAAATCCCTGCACAATGGCGGACTTAAACCGCAACTTCACTCCACACTTTATGCGTTTGGTTGAATCAGAAGAAAAAACACACCCATAGAAAACGGTGACGAGCGCAGTCACGTTACACTTTCGGTGCTGTTTGATTGGCTTGTCGGCTCCCAGCGTTGGCGGCGCTCCGACCTTCACTATCTTATGGAAAGGCTTGCACGTTTCACGATGTCAGTTGTCCAGCCATTGTGCAGTGGTTCTGACCTACTAATAATCGGCATGTGACTTTCGAAAGGGATCTATTGGTATATTTTGCCCAATGATTGCTCAAGTTAGTTCAAACCAAATATCTTTCCTTTTTTTATAATGGCGACGCAAGCAAAGTTTTATCACTTGATAAGCCTCTTAACGTAAGCATGTAGGACACTTTTTTTTCTCTCTCTCTGCCCACAGGAAGTTCTACAATCGTTTGTATATAAAAAAACATTTCTCTTTGCTTGTTTTTGTGTCTGATGGTGCAGGTTCCCCATACCGGACGATGCTGTCGCAGGCGATCCTGCAGCTGCAGGAGAGCGGCACGCTGCACGTCCTCAAAGAGCGCTGGTGGAAAAAGCGGCACATAGTCAAGAAATGCCCCAAGGAGGAGGCAAGCGCTTCCAAGGGCACCAGCGCCCTGGGCCTCGCCAACGTGGGGGGAGTCTTCGTCGTCCTCCTCACGGGGTCCTGCATCGCCTGCATCACAGCCATCTTCGAGTTCATCTGGAGGTCACGCAAGGCGGTGCCCGAAGAGAGGGTGAGACCGCGCTGCACCCTCGACCAGCTCCTAGGACAAAACCCGAGTGCTGGATGTTCCGCAACACCTACTGCGGGACAGCACGCAGCACAGATTAAAGGAAGTGTCGCGTCAGCATCCGGTTGGGATTTCATGTCTAATCAGCCAGAACACGATTTCCAGTCGGAGGCTACCGAAGCGCTCGTGTCCAATTTTTGAACATCGTGGTCGTCCGATAGGGGATGTAAAAAAGTCAATGAACGCGGGGCCTCGGCTTTCTTCCGGCGTTGCTCTTGGATACGGTCAATCATACTAATCGTGAAAATAAGCACATCCATCACCGGAGCGGCAAGTTAGCTGGGCCGCATTCTAAAGCGTCGCGGCGCCTGCTCGCCTCTGACTCCGCGCCAGCTGTGAGAAGCTCGAATTGGTCCGAAGCGCTAACGTCAGCACGCGTCGCACTCCCCTCTCTCCTCGCCGCATAAACGAAGGCTCCTCACCACCCCACTCTCCTCGCGACTTCATGCATGGCGCTGACAAACAGACACACACCTTGACACCGGCGGGTTTTCATGAAAACGACCGTTCTAATGCTAGCGTGTAAAAAACCTAGGAGTGTGACACTGTTATGAATGAGGGGCTGCCTCGACCCGCCGAAGGCAGACGCTGATAGCTTATTTTTCGTTCATGTCACATTGACGGCTGATAATGCAATACACTAGCGGATCTTACACCGTATAAATATTGCACCGCATGCCCGCTTCCTGGCATAGGTCGCGGTAATTATCAAACCATTCTTCTTTTTTCTTACGGGAAAGCCGGTAGTAACAACAGGCGACGGTGTTTACTGCCAAGTTAGTTGAGTTGTAACGCTATTAAATTTATAAAACTACCAACTACTCTGCAATCATGTTGTAATACCTCATATTAAATTAGCTGCACACTGCGGCATTGTTCAATGTACAGTTATAGAGTGCAAATTTGGGCGAGTTGGTTAAGCATAAGTGCAAAAAAAGCGCTATAAAAACGACGAAGGACAGAGAGGATCACACAGTCGGACCGCTGAATGTCAGCTATTTTTGTCCTAACTAACGCCCATCGGCGTGGTCACACCAAACAAACAATACGTAAAATAGTTTCTTCAAAAATAGACAGTTGACAGTCAGCGCTCCGTCTGTGTACTCTTCTTCTGTCCTTCGTCGTTTTATCGCGCTGTTCTTTCTTTTTTTCACATTAATTTTTAGTGTTTGCAGCATATCGAACAAATTAAATTCATGGCGTCAAAATAAGGATTCTTGCTTTCCAATGAATAAGAAAAAATCCGAAAAACATGCACCGGTAACGTTTTGTTAATTCGGATTTATCCGAAAAACTTTTAATTTCTGGGTCACGACGATAAAATAAAAAGAAAAAGAGACTTTTTTTTGTTGTGTTTTTTTAATAAACTTTATAAGAGCACAGAGCCAGTGGTTTTGAGGAGATGCCACTTCAGTGTTCTCTGAAATCTCATAGTGACAAAAAGGGTTTAGACCTTTTAGATCATCAATGCCCCTTCTGGACAACAAATTATGATACCTTCACTTCGTTGGTTTTTTTATTAATATTATTGGGAACAAACTTAAAAAGATTCTGCATTTTAGATAATTGGGGATCTATCAAAAATAAACTCAAATAAACCGCGAAGTTTTAGCAAAAAATAAACTCCGAAAAACACGATTCGAATTTTACGAGAAGTAATCTCCATGCATTTGGAATCCTAGTTATAATGTAAGAGAAGGCGTGACCTTTCAAAACAGCTTATGACAAAGCCTAAGACACAATCGGAGCCTATAGTGCTATATATTATCCACGAAGTGACATATGCGGCACCCCAGAGCAGACCACAATTCGCGCCAAATATTTTCCAATCTTAGTCATCTTCTAGTCGGCATATGTAGATATTTACAATTGTCTTTTCGCGTGTTTTGAAAATAAATAAATGAAGGGGCACCTCGAGAGGAAAGTAAACAAACGGATCACAAGAAATCGAATCTCCAAGATTGTCCTTAACCTGCAACAACGAGAGTGTAAAACGTCAAGCTCCGTACACCAACATAGGTGAAGTTTCCCAGTCAAAACGTATAAAAAATGGGACCCGTGCTTGTCCGCTCGCGCCATTCAGCCACATATATTCCTGGCATTGTCAGCCACCACCTTACCATTGAAAAGTTTCGAAACTCGCATAATACTTTTGATTAAGGCAACGTTTTGTTCCGAAAAACTTCGGCATCTGGTTCGGAACATTTGAACTACATTTTTTCCCAAAAACTGGGCGTTCGACGATGCGCAGTTTATTTTTGCAAATAAAAATACTGAATTATTTTTAACGGTTGTACTTGCTTTTTGTTCGCTAATCAAAGTGGGCGATCAAGAACGGCTCCTATTGGAAAGCGAAATTTCGTGTCCCCTTTTATATTTTTATTTATTCATTTTTTTCGCAGGAGCCCGTGTGCATGGAATTGTGCCGCGAGCTCAAGTTCACGCTGACTTGCGGCGGGAAGAAGCCCGTGCAGAACAAGAGCGAGGACCGGCAGCCTCCGGGCGAGAACGGGCTGCCCTTCATGCCGCTCACGGGCTACAACGCGGTCGTCTCCAAGGACACCTTCTCCTGACAAGAGGAGCCACGGGTCACGCCCGACGACAAGGTCAGCGGCACCTACTATCGGTACGCAACAAGCTCCATGCCGCTTCTTTCAATGTCCATTCTTACGTTAAAATACTTTGTAAATGTACCTCCTAAAGCTGATGTAAGCGATGGCGCTACCATTCTTTGCGCGCAAGTAACATCCGTCGCAACTTTTTTGCAGACTTGGTGCGATAAAAAAAAAAAAAAAAAACCTCACCGCCCAATACGGCGCGCAAGTGTTCCATAACGAGTCTTTGGCGCACCGGATCGTAAAAGCTGGTTCACGCAGTCGCGTTTATTTGAAGCTATGTGCGCTAGAATCGGTTTTTATGCCGGCTTGCAATTGGGTGCGCTGCTGCGGGGCCGGTCGTGACCAGTTGCAAGAGGCTTAAAAAGCGGTTAATGATCTCGGTTGCAACCAACAGCAAGTGTATGAGCCATCCTTAAGGAAGGGTACGCTTACCAAAAGGAAACAAAGAGAACGCACGGGGAGCGCGCGATGAGGAGGGAGCCAAGTGCGCATTTGGCGGGTAAACAAGTGCAAGAAGCAGACGAACTTGCACGCAGCATAGCGGCACTATATGTCATGAAACTTTGCTGCGGGAGGCGCAGGCATTACCTTCGCTTATCGCGTGTTAGGGCCGTCTCTCGACATCTCTTTGCAAATATCGAACTGGTTGCTAAACCGTCGCGACGGGGCGCATCCCTTATTCCGGCACTTTATTGCTGACGGCTTGTGTATACTCATTAATTTACAAGGACGGCGCTTTACGATTTCGCCTTTCTATAATACTCTGCTTGACGAGGTGATGACGCCTGAAGCACTAAGTTTAGCCGCCTAATATTGATGGACGCCTTGTTGGGATTATATTTCTGTTCATTTAATTATGTATGTCATCACCAGACGCTAGTGCGTCAAGCTCCAAGAAACCTTCACATACCGCTAAAGATTCATTTGACCAAGAGAGCGTCTCGCGCAAAATTCAAACATTGAAAGAGTCGAAGTTATATGTTTTACCTTATCAATGTGAGATTTCACTCCAGAGTATGTCCCCAGCGTATTCACTCGTACATTTATGCAATCGTATATTCAAACTGTACAAGTAAACTAAGTTCAGTAGAAGAAAACCATCGTCTTATTGAGTATGAGTTAACTGTGATGTCGGCAGAATCGTATATTTGTTGCAAATTGGCTCCAGAGATATTGGTGTATTGGTGGCAATGATACAATCCAAATAGAACAGTGACAAGAAGAGCCAATCACAATCACCCCCAACGGCGCTGTATATTAAAGTAATACATAAACTAGATTTAACCCCCATTTCATAACATTTACCTTTCCAAGCACCCAATAACCTTCTCTGCGATGGCACTGTTGGTGTCCCTACGACTTAACATATTCACAATTGAACTGGTAACGGCAGCATATTTTTCCTGCTTAGTTATTATTACAATCTGCTCGCAAGTGGAATGGAACGTTTGTATCCCTTGTAATGTTTTTTTTTTTTTTTTATTCTAGCCCAGCACGTTCGGGTATAATGAGATCAGGCGCTTTTAGGAAATACGCCGTGATGAAGGCATTCAATGACTTTGTGGCACCTCTGCTTTGTTCCAGACCTGTTCGGGATTCCCCTAGAAGCTACCGCCCCGAAGACACCGTGGGTACCGAAGTGTAGACATCGATCTTCCACCGTTCATTGCGCTTAGAGAGAGCTTTGAGGAGCGTAGTTGCCTTTGGCGGGCTCTTTTACTTTTTTGCCCATGTACGTTAACGCACGGCCATGTTTTCTGGGTATGCTTCGTCTCGTCCTCAAATACTTTGTACATTAGTAGACTCCTCTTGAAAACCTCTTGCTTCGTTATGCACACACGCCCACCTCTAGTTGTAAAAATAAAAACGTTACTCATTTCGCAGCCCCTTTAAATGTATTACAAATATTTGTTTCCAAGGAAATAGGACGCACTAACGACACAGAGCGTGACAAGTTATTACTATTTTTAATATTGTTTTATTAACTTGAAAGTTATACTTTATTAACATATGTTCAAGGCGAACAAACTTTATTTTTGGGTAAAAAAACTGTCGAGAATGCAAAACGTGTACGACTAATGTGTGCGTATAATTTGTAATGCGTGTGTACAGCCAATCATTTTGTGTTTAAGTGTGTTAGCATCATTTATTCCAGCCCTTCGGTACCCTGCTCGTAAGCAATTCCTGCCCTTCGAGTGAAATAAGTGTGATTATTTCGCGCCAATTATTTTTATTACTTTGATCACTGAACCAATGGCTTTCAGTCAAAGGTCAATCCAGTAGCGAGCTTGATATGTCCGTCATTCATTTTAAAAGAAGCTTCTCATACATGTCTGTCATTAAAATGTATGACATGTTTCCGTGTTAACTGTAATTACGACAAACTCTGACATCCTATTTAACGCAGAAGGTATTAAAAAGTAAAAAAAAGGTTTTCCAAAGAAGAAAACAAAGCACACTTGTCAAATCTTTCAAATATTTTTTTTTGTAATTTTCATTTTGTCATTCCTTTTTTTTTTACTTTGAGAAATACTACGAAAGTATGTGAGGGTGCATTCAAGATAGGTGGTTTAGGTTTTCTTTTTGGGCACTATTTTATACGTTCTGTTCTTAAATTAATCAACCAATCGTTTTGCTTTCCTTAAGATGTGGAGATTCACATATATACTTTGAACTAATTGAAAACGTTTCATTTTTTATTCGCCGCAAACCCCCAAAAAAGTAACAAAATAGTTCAAGAAGAATACCTGACTAGAGTTCCCTTGAAAGGCCCCACCTTCGACATTCATGCGTGACATCACTGTGCAGATATCATCGTCGATGTATACACGTGATCTCGAGTGTTGCATTCTCACATGAGCCCATTCATTCCAAAACTATTAGTCAGCCGTAGAGGGAAGAGCGGCCGTTGTTCAAATCTCTAGACACCTCGACAATGCGCACTGTTCGATGACGTTCGACACTTGTACACATCAGTGTTGATAATGTAATTAATGCAAAGGTGCAAGCGAACTGTACAACAATAACGTTAAAAATCCCTAGAGAAGGGGAACAAGGGAGGGGGACAAAGTGCAAACACAAATCTCCAAACACACCTAAGTGACTGGTGCGCGACTTAAACATCTGCTTGGTCCTGGTTGGATGAAACAGCGCGGATGAACAGTCACACTCACATGCACACAAGAAGGAGACAGACTCGCAACACTGACTTACAACTCAGTCCTATATTTCTTCTTCCTCAAATCTTCAACTTCTTCACCTTTGCCGTAAATGAGAACAATTTAAATTTTTACACACCAGACACCAAATAGCCAATAAACATTAATAAAAACACTAATAATTAAATATCCACATTATCAACCTGGTCCTAATAGCGAACAAGAGACCTCTCCATTTACAGTGGAACGGTTTACCGACTGAGCTAACCAGGAGGTAGACGTCAGTAGAGCAAACGGGTTTTAACAGCTGCCACCAGTCTGACAGCAACAAGGGTTATGATGATAATGTAATTAATGCAAAGGTGCAAGCCAGCTGGACAAGAGTAATGCAAGCCTTGTTAGATTGCTCTACTGTGTCTAACTCTTGGTTCGATACCAGGACCGGCGAATGGCGAAGTTCCTGGTTCGATACCAGGACCAAGCAGATTTTGTTTCAGTCGCGCACCAGTCACTTGGCTCTGTTTAGAGATTTTTGTTTTTCCTTAGTCCCCTCTTCTTCGCCTTCACCAGGGATTATTATCGTATATCATTGCTGTTGGTCAACGTTGACGGTAGCTTCGGCACCTGTCAGATACCTTAATGTTCGTCTGTTGACTAGTTCGGATCGCAATTTCAGTTCTTTTCTGCCTATGAGATCCCATCTGTTCCCGGGCGGTGACGAATTGCATTCTGTTATTGAAACAATTTTATTTATTTATTAATTATTTCAATTAGAACTTATATTAGTTTTATGTCCAGTTCACTAGCTTTTAAGAATTGCGGGAATAAGGGCCATACATAGTTATGTTTTACATAATAAAACGAGTGCCACACTAATTTCACTAATGCATGACACAAAACGAGTATTATATAAAATTGCGTTATTTTTTTAACTATCGAGACCAACTAACAAAAGAAGCATCCTAACCAAAATTTTTGAAGTGTCCTTGTGCCCATGTCTTTAGGGTTTTTTTTCAGTTTTTTGCTTACTTTTTTACGTTAGTGTCTGGTACCACTTTCCGCATTTGTCTGTGGCGAAACTCATACGCACAGTACAAGTTATGTATAAAATAATCTGCTGTAAAGCATTTGTAAATAGTGTGAAAAATCTCCAATATTCGTTTCTATCTCGTTACATTTCCCTAATTCGTCCTCTAAACGTGATAAATCGATTTCAATTATGGAAACAGAGTTTTGCACCTACCGCTACATTAAGGTACGTTTGGTTCATAAGTATCAGATTTAAAAGTGAACTGAAAAACGCGCAACGTGGAACGGTTGAGAATACAGTCTCTAAATGCTCATTTACATCTTAAATTTCTATTTGTTAAGAGTCTGAACTTACGTAGAATTGGCACTGGGGTGCACCCGCTAAATAATCATATCACTATTTTTTTATGTCCATCATTATTGAACTGTGTTGCGGTTGCCTTGCGTTTATTTTAGACATACGTTGTTGACACAGCTAAGTGTCTACTTGCGTCTGCAATGCCAACATCCCTCCCCATGCATGCCAGCGTTACTCGAGGAGGAACCATGTCACATTTCTTACTTTTGTTCTGAATGCCGCCTTCTTCTTTCCCTGGCACAATCAATATCAATAAATTCGTCATAATTAAGGTCAAATTGTGTGTTCACTTGAATTTGAGTCATATTTGAGTCACGCGGCTGTCGGCGCCGTCATACATAGCTTGCGCTGGCGTCACTCGGTGAGACATAATGGAGAAAGGGCAAGTGAGAAGTGTGTTTTTCGCTGCGTTCGGGAGACGCTCCTTGCCACCAAAACGAGGGCGTCCTTGGGGGAAAGGGTGAGTGAGAGCGTAGATTCCACTACGTTAACCTGGCCACCATAAAGAACGGCGGGCTGAAGCCACGTGCAGGTCATGTATTCCAGTGCAAGAGAAAATGTCCGAAACTGCGTTTTACTACAATTTTTTTTTTTTTTTTTGCAGACACGCGTTTATGATTTTGATGGCCTACTGGTGAAGTTGTAACTACACCTGGGTATAACTTTTCTTCGCAATGAAGCTAAAGCTATAATAATAATATAATATCACATTGTTTATTTTATGTGCCCAAAAACAACCACGCGGGTCTTCACGTTGGCGCACACAAGATGATAAAAAGAAGAAACTCAACACACGCACAGCATTGAATGTACAAATTAACATGGCTACAAATAGTGGGCAGACTTCATACAAAATTTAGTAAAGTTTCAACGTTCAACAAGACTCTCCAAGTCCCGGAGATAAACTGAGGTATTCGTGAAAATGTTCCAAATAGACGATCCGATTCTATTACAGTAAATTTGCATGCGGGAAAGTGGTGAGAGTTTAGGCATGTATTGGAACGTCAAAGACGGTAAAATTTCTGGGAACGCGACAGGGAACATGAAAATCGACAGAATTCAGAAGTTTTTTTAGCATCAAACAAACCATTTACCACCCATTGCAAAAAAAAAATCTAATCAGACAGGAATCTTCTTTTTGACCAACGCCTAAGTAAAACACAATTAAGAAGAAATTTATCATCATAATAAAAGCGACGCTGAAAGTAACTGTTATAAACAATGCGTATCATTCTTTTTTGCACCGATTCAATGCTGAAAGACTGTGTACGTGTTAGAGAATTCCAAACCACTGCGGCAACTGCGGCAAACTCGATCCGTGAACGAGTTAAAGCACAAAATAAACGAACCACACAAGCAGGTTGTTTGAACTTTTGAGTTATACGAGATATAATGTCAAGAGTTTGTATCGCACGGCCAACAATAAAACAAATATAGGCATAAGCGGCAAAGGTGGAAAGGGTCCTCTCCCTGCAACCACACTAGGGTGTCGTGCCTGGACAGCACCGGTAGTGTACTGTTGTCAACACATTCATTTTAACGCATGAAATGCTTCTAACCCTCAATGTCAATGTGATAGAGGACCCTTCCACCTTTGCCACATTGGCGGCAATGGTGAAAAGAGTCATCTTTCACTAAATTTAGCAGGTCAATTGACGTTACATTACCCGATGTCAGGTCACCTATATACTACTTCAATTTCCTCACTAAATTTAGCCGTGAAATCGACGTTGTCACCTAATCACCAATTCCATTTCACCGCTAAATGTTTTGCGGAAAACTTGACGTCACGTGACCTCCGACACCGAAATACTTGAGGGGCTCACCGGCCAAAAAGATTTAGCTGCGTGGCGCATCTCCTTGCGTCGGGATGGCCAAGAGCGAAAACTAAAACACATAGTCATAATCTTTGAGTCCACAAAACTTCCAGAGGTTTTGCAGGCAGCGTATACCTCCCCTGAGAGGCTCGGCCCTTTGAGCCTAAACCTCGAAGGTGTTTCATCTGCCAAGGATAGCGCTATGGTTCTCAGCACTGTCATAGAAAAGCCACCTGTGCAAAAGGTGCTAAGACCGACTGTCTCAGAGATTCTTGCATCAACAATGCACATTGCGCAAATTGCTGTAATCCCCAGCCTGCGTACTCTAGATCCAGCACGAGGTGGAAGGAAGAGAAATGGATTCTTACGTTGAAGGGCAAAAAAAAATTTTCATTCCCAACATTCCTTTGCTGATTGTGTCCATGTATTTTGTTTATGGCATTGTCACATTGAGGAAACAATTGGACAACTTTGTTTATCAACACGAGGGAAATATATTTTCGGCAACCCTCTCGCGTCCATCAACACGGGAAACATGCTTCTGTCACCCCGCAACCGTGTGCGCCAATTTTTTGTCCGACAGTCGGAGGATCGACACTCTATCACACAGCGCTGACGTAGTGTCCAATACGGGGAACACTCCGCCATCTTGATTGTTTACCTTCGTTTGTGTGCGGCGAGGCGGCGCGCACCTTCTCTTATTTTTCTAAAGATCTCTTAGTGGCGCGTGGCAATAGCCATTGTACTTAATTTGCAGTTCACCAAACGGCGATCCCTCATTCTCCGCTCAAATGTAGCGCTACCGGTCTCAACCAGATGCCAACCGTTTCAGAGCTAACCGCTTCTTCATTCAGAAGTTATAGGATATTTTGTGAAAATTTTAATGGTAAAATGAGGCCCGTTTTTGTACGTTGTCGGTAACTGGAGCAATTCAACTTCATGCATTCGAGAGCTCCGTCAGCTTTCATTTTCCCATAGAAAGTTCCAGAAGATTACTTAGAGTATAACTTCTGACTAAGATAACGGTTATTTCTTAAACTTTTACATCTGGTTTCGACCGCTACCGCTACCTTTGGGCTAGAGTGGGCGCTTGGCGATTAGTAGCTTATTCTTTTGGTGAAGAAATCCTGTAATTTTTTTGGAGGGCACCCTGTACAACACTGCAGCCTTGCTATCTAAAAGTTGGCTGAATTACGAATACTTTTGCGCGCGGAATTTTCCTCAAGCTCTGAGATATTTACTAAAGAGGGAAACACGCGATTCGGTTTCAACTTGTGGCCTTCGTTTGATTTTCTTTAATCCCTTTGCTACCATCTGACATTTTTTCCAGACATGTCTAGAATGTTATCAGATTATTGATGAATATGCGCCTATTTCTGTATGTTTCATAACAAATAAATATAAGTTGAGGTTGTAATTCTAGTTTTAAACATTTACAGACCTAGCGGGTAATTTCGGAGCGACTTGTGCTAGTGCGTGTCATTAAAGCACGATTACTGACAAATCTACCACCGCATTGTGGCGATTGCACTTTGCCGAAGATTAGAAAATATAATCATGGGGATAATATAATTAAGCAGTCAAGTGCCACACCAGGACTAAGGAGGATTAATTACCAATAATATTCGCTAGTGCTTGTAGGTTTTGCTGTAGTTTCTGTTAATATAAGATGAAAAAAAGAATACTCCTTTGTTTTCATAAATTATTTATTGTATTATTCGGCAAAAGACACACGAACAGTACTAGGGTGATATACAGCGACTCATGCTATCGTTTTAGTGTATTTCCGTGCGAATTTTGTATAGAGTACGAAAAAGGACGGCTAAAAACAGGGGGTGGAAGCAATTACACTGCTAAAGCCACTCTTTGCAGTCCCCCTCTTACTCTGACGAAAAACCTCCCTACGCATGAACAATGATGGCGACTACAAATTTAACAATACTTAGAATCAATGCAAATATTTATTTTGACTTCATTTGATTATCATAAGAATACCACAGACAAGTTTTTATGGGTTGGAGGAACTAGTAAAATTAACTTAAATACAACAAGTATTACGATGAAAAAAGGGAATTACACATTTGTCAAATTCGTTTTCCCCCCCTACCTTCGCCCAGTCCACCCCCTCTCCACAAAAAAAAAAGACATCTTTCATTTATTTGCATGCACACCAGATAAACGTTCAAAAGAACCGGTCAACAATCATTAAAAGAGCCTGGTCACCGGTAACTGTCATACAGTTCAAATGAGTGCCCTGTCAAAAATATACTACACGCATCGTGTGGGATCCTTCGACTAACATTGACAAACGAGAACTAGAGGAAGTGCAGATTTCTTATGCTTTAGCAAAGCCTTTCAAGAAGAGCTAGATTAAGGTGACGCTTTCCAAACAAATGTTAAAGTGGGATGCGTCCCAGCACCACCGAGAAAAGTCGCTTGGTGCTATACCACAGGAAACACCATTCACAAACTTGTATTTATCGTGCAACCTCGATGTTTTTGTTTTTTTTTTATGTTTTTTACCGAATGATGTATCCGTGCGTGTTGATCACTTCACAAGGTGCGCGGGCTAATATGCAAGACTAGCCATTAGCGGTGTATGTTTTACAAAACCAATTTGCTAAGCATTATTTTACAGAACTGACGCAGGAAGGCATCTCTATCAACATATTTTGCTTAGGAAACATTCACTTGCTTTAACTACACAGTTTTATGGAAGTAAAATTGTAAACCAAAACCTTTGATACTGGTTGAATATTTTTTGTGTGTGTGAATGTGACAAGCGCCGTGGCATCAACTGACGACATCAAGTGATAGCTGCTCAAAGCAAGGCATACGGACCGCGATATGCTTTATCTGGTCTATAATATTTACTTTTCATTCACCAATGATTTTAGCCCTTTTATATGGGCGTTAATTTTCAACTGAAAAAGTCAGATCTTGGTCTATTTCTGACACAAATATTCAAGTTTTGGTTAACTTTCGTTTGCAACATTGTAGCCTCTGTTTGGACACAACTTTCAGTGGCATTTCCGAAACAGAAAGAGTGCACGTGCCCAATATTAAGCGGCAATGGGGCAGGCACGCGTCTACTTCTGCTCCCATTGCCACAGAAAGTTGTTCCTGAGGATAGTTTTTTCCACTATATTTCGACTCGAATATCACCAGACTTTATTTGTTGTTGTAAATTCCTTAATAATGTAATGCCGAAAAAGATACTGTGCCTACATAACAAGTAAACAAATAAATAGCATCCGACAACATCCCCTCAAAAGTAGGTCAGCGACGTCAACCACTCAAGCGCGAGAACCATTGCCGCAGCGATGCACCCGGCCAGGTACAAGATGATAAATCGTCGCACATCCAAAGGAACCGCCGACTCTTCGACTGTCGACCGCTTCCATCCCTCAACTTTTGATTGGGACGACCTGAGCCCGGTCTCATCAAGCCTTCGATACATCGCTGCGAACTCGTGCCTCAGCGGGAAGTCCTTCCTGACGGGAGTGCTGCCGAACGAGGGCACCAAGGTATCTTTTCCGCGAACGATCTTCCTTCCGTACTTCTGTAGCTCACTGGGCCAGCGTACATGCGGGAAAAACACGTGGGTCCTTCTTACCGCGCGGTCGAGGCATTCGTCGACGATTGCCACAATGGTCGGGTTGAGCCTGAAGGCCCTTGCCATGTGTCCCAAGAAGCCCGAGTTGTTTCCTCTCTGCTCGAGCAGGGACCCGTGGATGAAGGGCCGTTGCACGCACACCGACACAGTTCCAGCCACTAGATTCGGGACCAACTTTTCTTCAGTGTCGTCGTCTTCCCAGGAGACGCCGTGACTAGCGCTCGACGTCAAAAGGCTCTGGAAGAATATCGCTAACGACGTGCCGCCCAGTATCCAGTAAAAGAGGACAGTGCGACCGAAATTTCATCTCTCAAATGAAGTTGGAACAGGGTAAGGGAAGGAGAGCACTGATGCCACGACAACCATACCGATGGCTCTGATGTCAGATCCTAAAGGCCTACGGTCGCGATAGTTGATGAGGCAAACGCACGCGAGGCACGCGACCACGGTGGCCAAGAGTTGAGCTAGAAACTCGGCGAGAAAGGAATTCAGGTGCATGCCGTTCTTCCAGGTGGCCTTTCCTCCGACGTAGTACACCGCCTGATCGTCGAACAGGAAGGCAGGATAGAAGATGTGAGATCGGCGGTACTCCGAGAAGATAACGTTCGCGTCCAAGACGTCGATACGCTTCCACAAAAGGTTATTCATCCAGTTGTCATCTCCGACTTGGACCATCTCGTAGCTGACGTTTAAAGCCTCCGGAATACTCCTGACGACAGTCAGGAAATCGTATGAACACGTGGCGTTTGGTCCACCGTCAGACGTGCATCCTACCTACAGTGTCTTCGAGAATAACCTAGTCCATTTGTATGATCGCTTCTTTTTCAGCAAAAGGTCCCCCAGAAGTTTCGTCTCGCCAATCGTGCGCCGTGACTTGCAGTTCAAAAAGCGATCTTTAGCAATCGAGGCGGTATGTTGCCGGACGACGACGGCTCTGCAGAAAAGTTCATGGGATGATGCCGCGTCCTCGAGAGGATTCCAGTGATTGGAGATAATATTCCACGTGGTCAGAGGAAAATTATAAATCTTCGTAGTGATCAAACGCAGCATGCCTCGCCTCAAAATGTAACTCGGTAAGACGACCAACGTTTTTTGATTGTAGACCGCACTTGGGCGTTCATGAGGTTGAAGTACTGGGGCCAGTTGCCCCACCAGTTTTGAGTCTTGAAGTTTCTACCGAAGTAGGAAGGGATCCAGTGGGTGCCGGGTGTTTCCCTCACGCAGACAAGGTCAACGTTAATGTTAGTGTTTAAAGCAACGAGAGAGTGGCTCCAACATTTTGATATCCAGTATGTTAAGATGATGCAAAGCAGAAGCGAATTACGGTCCATCACGTTCTTTGCCGGTACAGTTCAGCAGTGCTTTGACTGTATACGACAGCCGAGTTTTCTTGGTGAAAAGCGAGAGCGAATTCTTCTCACACAGAGGAAAGGGAACAATCTACGAATTCGTTCCGTCTAGAATAAACTAGCCTCTGTTTATGTGTTTTTCGTAGTGACCTAATATTGGCGAAGCCAATATTTTTTTATAGGGAATGAAAAGATTTGCTGTCGGCCGTCTTGAGCAGGCCTCATTGTGTGGATGTCGTTTGTGTAAGGGAGTTACTTAATCATGGAGAGCAACACAAGTAGGCCTGTTGAAAACCTTTTACGCTCGCTGCAGTACCCAATCGGACTAAGATTGATATGAACTCAGTTGACATGGTATTTTTAATATAAACCACAATATAAACACAATCGTTTTTTCGACGCCCACCCCCAACTTTCTTCGACATCAACGCCTCGGCGCATTAAGGCGGCGCGGCGCATGGATTCACTTGGTATGACGTATGGGATGAGGGCGGGGGGGAGGGGGGAGGTGACGCTTACATTGACTTCTGGGTTGTATTGATTTAACCAAGTTTCGGGTAGTAACGCGCCTCTTGTAACGCATTACAATACCTTCGTTACTTTTTGATAACCTTTAACGGTAACATATAACTCTCTTTTTTTAAGTGTAACTCGTAACTGTACTTCTATTAGTTTTCTGGAGTAACGATGAAAGTATAGACGTTACTGTTGTTGTTACTTTTCAGTTTTTTACTTAAAAAGCTATCGTTGAACGAGTACACTCTAGCCATTTCTTGCACTTTCTAAGTTATGTGTTCCCGACATTTCGACTGGCGTATTGGCCTTGAACAAACTTGTGAATACGTTCTTGCTCGCGAGTTAACGACCCGAACATCGCCACCTGTAGATTTGGTTTAAAAAAAATCATATTTTACGCCTACAATATGGGAAGAAACCAAAGCAGCAGCTGTAGCACGGTCGCGCAATGCGGGTGGAATGGTGCCGTCATGTACCTGGGGACGGAGGTGCGCCGTGGTTAATTCTCCTAGCTGTCGTGGTTGGCGTCGTGGATGCTGCCTCCTGTGATCCGTCAAGTCAGTAGCGCTGTGCAAGTTTCTTAAACCATCCGACATTACGCGTGGCAACTGGATACTGCCAAAGTGGGATTTGGCATAACGCGAGAAATGTTGGAAAACAAGTCTTTGGATCAGACGACGCGATGAATCTCCCTTCGTTGCGCCATTCTTGGCGGGACACCTGGGCTGCCCTCATCGCCCTCTGCGTGCGGCACGTCGTGCGGGAAGTCCCGACTAGCCTTTCCTTGCGGCGAGAGTGGAGAGAAGGGTTTATCCATTTTCCCCGCGCGCGCCGCAAAGACAAAGGCCGAAGTCGAAATCTCTGGAAAGTGTCTCCCATAAACTTATCGCTTTAAAAAATTAATCTAGTTATTTTAACGCACGCGCTTGTACTTCGTGACTGAAGACTTGCACCTTAGTATCTTAAAACTTTATCTATGTTGCAATTTCTATTCTTCTTTTTCTGCAGCTTGCCAAAATAATTATATAATAATAAATATTCGTTGTTTTCTGCATCACTTCTATTTTTGCAACGAGAGATATATTATATAACCTTTACGACTCGCGTACGTTTCGCAAAAATGAGTTTCTCGGGCCAAAAAGGGTGGCCAAAGCAAATCTGGCGAGGGGAAGTGTTAACGGGAGATTCAAACTGACGAATGAAACCCCATCTTCGCCTTAGATGTGATGCACGTGTTCAGAACGTGGTATTGCTTTAATAACAGCTATTTTTATAATAGTCTGTCCAAAACAAAAGGTGTAACACAAGCTCGAGTTCTAAAACTCGAACACATGGAACGCGACGGAGAGTAGGCAGCATTTTGTTCACGTCACTTGACGAAATAATTTTAGCCACGGCAGGTCTGTATCTTGGATGTGGTGTATGTATCTCCAGACATCACAGTACTTCTGGTTGTACTCAAGCTTTTTTTTATCTTCTGAGAACGCACAGCGGCGCTTTGAGAAGCTTCGAGTTGACTGGTCCCTTCCTCCAGTGTTCACAGCGGCGATGAAAACTGATTTTGCGCCCCAAAAAAAGTTCTCCGAGTGCTCCCTACTGCTGCCAAATGGTCGCACAACAAACCGCCAAACGGATGTGTCATGGGCCAGTCATAATCCCGGCAGTCGGCGCTGTAGCTACTAGCGCGCTGAGTATATAAGCTCATGGTCCGCACCTACTAAAACTGTTCATTGCCAGACTCTGACTAGACTACAGGATGGAGGGAATAACGTAAAATGTAGCCAAAGACACTAAACTTTGATGTTATCTCGAAAACAAAAGCGTAATTGGCCCATCAATTTTCTGATATGTACGGTGCCTAAACCTTTCTCTCAAACTAGGAAGACTGCCCTTTCTTCTACATAGACCGGAATATTACCTTAACCTTGGAAATTTCCCTCGGGTTGGCAGCCCTCGTGTAACGTTTGGCTTCAACGAAATACCAACACCGAAAGCATTACGCCCACATAGGGGCCGCTTGAAATTATTTCAGTCCCCAGGCAGAATTTGAACTCACGACCTTGAGTCCGTAACCCTAGTGCTTTACCGACTGAGCTAGCGAGGCTTTTTTTTTTTTTTTATTGCCATGTAAGGTACACGTAACATATACATATTACCGTTCCAACACAATCAAATGGAGGGTGCATATTCTCCTACAGAGATAATAGTTTTTGGATTTAAACTCCTTCAAACTTTTCGATTCTTCAAACATAGTAAACCATTCAGGGGCGGGCTTAGTTTTGTAGATTGCTGTCATTTCACATACCACCTGCGTGAAATGCAGTCAAACCGAGAGTGCGTCAACATCCGCGTGTCTAACAGCCATGCGACTTCGCGAAATGCAGTGAAGACCGATAAACGTGATCATATCTAATGGAACAATGTCATTCGGATTTCTGTTTAAATATCTAATACCATTGGGGGTTACAGGTAGGTCCTTTGTAACAGTTCTCTGTAAGACATCCCGTAAGAACAGGGCATCCCAACATTCCAGAAGAATATGCTCAATTGAGGCTTGCTTAATCACAGCGAGGGAAATGCCATGCTGTTCAACTTCGCGAGAGACCACTCGGATTCAACTCGCCGTGTTTTCCAAGGTGGAAAACCGTTGATTTTTCAAACGAGGCCGACCTGGTTCAGAGAAAAGTGCAGTGAAGTGAGAGGGTGTTCAATGCGGAAACCAGGGACGTATCTAGGGGGGGGGGGGGGGGCATGGGGCTCGCTCCCGCTTATGGCCTGAATGTCCAACGAGACGGAATGTCCAACGAGCCTGAATGTCCAATCGGTCACGTGACAGGCGAGCCGGAATGTACAACGAGACGAAAGATCCAATCGAGACGGAATGTCCATCGAGTCTGAATGTCCAACGAGACGAAAGGTCCAATCGAGACGGAATGTCCAACGTCCCTGAATATCCAACGAGACTAAAGATCCAATCGAGACAGAATGTCCAACGAGCCTGAATGCCCAACGAGTCTGAATATCCAACGGATATAGAATGAACCTTGCAAAGAATTTAGAAGACATTTCTTTGTTGAATTGTAGGATTACTGATAGTTGCGGCGGTGAAAAATGCGGTCGATGAAATGGGGAACCGGACATTTCGGTGCGGAGATATCGGTACGCGATCATTTCGGTATATGGTCGCTTCGACAACTGGCTTTTCAGTACCGGGATTTTTGATGCACGGCTATTTTGGTATGCCGCTGAGCTTGTCCCACTGACGTTGCCTCTGTGAAGTCCCCAAAGTGAAATTAAAATTATGCTCGTTTATTTTGTAGACTTCATAAAATCCCAAAAACAATTCATTTATTGTTCGTTTTATATATCTAGATATAAAGATGATTTCTATAATTAAAGGAAAAAACGTTTAAAAGGTCACACATGCTACAAGATCAAAGACCGAACTCGTTGACCATTGACAACCTGTCACGCGTTTGATTTTAGAAGGTCGTCACCGTTGGAGCGGAGACAAATGTAGGACCCACGAGCGTCCTCAGCCACCGTTTTTCCGTATTGTACGAGTTGCTGTATAGTTTCTTATTCGTGTCCCTAGTCCCGCAAAGATGATGTCCCTTGCATGGGAGAAAAGCGCCTGATTGAATTTTTAGTATATAGTTATTATTAGGTGAATTCGGTGCAGTATGTGTAATTACTCTAAATGGTAGTTTTTGCTTTTCTTCTATTTACAGAACGAACGTGAAAGTTTTAGACATTTCTGATTGGACTTCTCGGTCCCCAGAAACGAAAATTCGATCCTCATATTATAATCAGTGATAGAATACAACGTAGCTTCCATTAAGCCTTTGTGAAGCTAATCTCCTCAATTGGTGAGCTTTTGTCCGGTGATTGTGCGGAGGATTCGGCACGTTGACGCTTATCGCGACTATTAGTTTCGCATGCTTCGGCCACCAAAGCGATTGCTGTCGCAGTGAACCATGTATTAAACAACAAGAAGGTAATATTAATAATTATTACAATACTTTTTTAGGGTTGGCTTCCGTCGTTTCTGCCTTTCCTGGTCACGTGGCATGCAGCAATTGCACCCATACGCGCCCATGGTAGCATACCAAGGCTGTGATTGGATTTCAACTGGTTCTTACTCCGTCACAGAGCCGCTGCGACAGTGCGACCGTTATTTATTCATATGCGTACATTACAAGTGCACATATGAGCACGGCATCAGGAGGTGAGACCCTCGCTCGGTCTTCCCAAATTTCATAATGCTAGAGTTGCGAGTGAACATATTCACGAAGAACCCGACTTTTATCATTTTGAATAACCCGGGTACGATTCTATATCGGACCCTTGCCAATTCTGAGAGCTCCATTTGTCATCCTCTCTTTTTTGAAAAGAAGGTCTCACTGTTGACCCCCACTGTCACCGGCAATCTACACACCCAACCCTAATCAACTCTTTTCGACAGTTCGACAAACGGGGACTTTCGCCCCATTCTTCATTCAGCGAATCGGGACGAATCGTGCTTCTTTCAGTTGTCCAGAGACCAATGGAATTTCGACGAAGTGACCGGATTCGTGGTGCAATACGCTTACCCTACAAGAATAGAAAGCCACGTGGAACGATCTATTGTTATATTCACGCATGATGCAGGCTATTAGGACATCCGGGTGTGAACCTTTTGCTGCACGCCGAGATAGATGCGTTCGCTTCCTTTATCAGCAGTCAAGCTCCCACCTACCAAGACGTCATGAACTACCTCGACAGAATGGCGATCTTTGGAGTGCCTCCAGATGACAGTTAAATTACATGGGCTTCAATTCAATTCAATTTTTATTTTCAGATCAAGTCATACAAGATAAAGAGCTGGCCCACAAAAGCATCATTCTGCTTGTATGTGGGGCCAGGCGACCAACTAGAATGCATGTAGTTACAAAAAATAAACAAAAAGGAAGCACTCCGCAGCACACAAAAAAAAGAATGAAAGGAACACCAAATTAGCAACACAAATAAATACAAAAATGGAACACTTTAGGGCATGAAATATAGGTGCTTATAGCCAAGTCTACTCCCGTAACCATGAAATAAAAGTACGAAATATCTCCAACGTCAGGCTACGATATCTACAGCTCAGATGCTTGACACCAATTCCTTAGTTTCCTTTTTAGAACTCTAGTGAAATTTATATTCATGAGGGACTCTGGGAATTCGTTAAATAAAGAAGGAATGTAATGATTTCTGTTTTTCTTTCCATACAATGTGTATATTTTCGGAATGATGTATTTTTCAGTACTTCTCAAATCTCTATTTTTATTTACTTATTTTTATTTCTGAAAACTACTACGCATGTCACATGCAAAAAAGGAAAAAAAAAGTTGCGTACTGTGTGATACTTGTATTATCGCTCTACTCACTGACATGCAAACCTATTGGAAGGGAATGGATGCGTTTGTAAACTACTGACGACTGAAGTGCACAGTGAGTAGTTGTCTGTTCCAAAGATAAACGAACAAAAATAAAAATTTCTCAAATTCACACAATTGTTCCGCATTTACTCAGGAATTGTCGGGTCACACCAACCACCACCCCCATGCATTTACAGGCGCGTTAGATGTAGATTTTATTTTTAAAAAAAAAAAAGATATCTATATTTTTTTTATTAGTGGGAAATTACGCTTGTGCAACCTCTTGATGCCTCGCACCCACAGCTCCCAAAAGCTCCTTTTAAAAAATTAAATATTGACTCTGCGCATAGTCAGTGACGCTGGCGGGCGGTCATGTGTTTGCAATGCGGATCTCCGTATGTAGCTCATCTATAGATCGAAACGGGCAGGGATGAGGACTAAACTAGAAATTCCTGGGTTCTAAATCGCGGCTTTTATAGACGTCCGCCAATTGCGATCCACTAGAACACCCGTACTTTGCATTCCTATTATATATTTCAAATTGGCTGACCTATGTCATCGGAATATTCCAAACATTTGAACTGTTAATATCAAAGGGGCGTTTGGCGTCGTACAATTGACACCTTTAACCGATTGGTACATAGCTGCGCATCGGCACTCAGCTAACTAACCATCAAGCCTTCCTATATATGAAATTATAATATTTGTGTCTGCTCTGTTTCTTTGTCGGTCCGTCAATGTCGGCTTTTGTGGCACGACATTTTAGTATGATGTATCTGCGGCAATTCCTGCAGGGACGCTGACTAAATATACAGACAAGTCTGTACATTTAAGAGGGCAAATTATTCTAGCACGTGACAGGCGAGACGGAATGTCCAACGTGCCTGAATGTCCAACGAGACGAAAGATCCAACCGAGACGGAATGTACAACGAGCCTGAATGTCCATCGAGACCAAAGATCCAACCGAGACGGAATGTCCAACGAGCCTGAATGTCCAACGAGACGGAAGATCCAACCGAGACGGAATGTCCAACGAGCCCGAATGTCCAACGTGCCTGAATATCCATTATTGAATCTTTCGTTTCGTTGGACATTCAGGCTCGCTGGACATTCCATCTCAAGGATTACGAGACGGAATGTCCAACGAGCCTGAATGTCCAACGAGACGGAAAATCCAATAATGGATATTCAGGCACGTTGGACATTCAGGCTCGTTGGACATTCCGTCTCGGTTGGATCTTTCGTCTCGATGGACATTCAGGGTCGTTGGACATTCCGTCTCGGTTGGATATCTCGTCTCGATGGACATTCAGGCTCGTTGGACATTCCGTCTTGGTTGGATCTTTCGTCTCGTTGGACATTCAGGCACGTTGGACATTCCGTCTCGCCTGTCACGTGCTAGAATAATTAGCCTTCTTAAATGTACAGACTTGTGTGTATATTTAGTCCGTGTTCCTGCAGGCATTTCCGTAGTTTCATCATACTAAAATGTCGTGCCACAAAAGCCGACGTTGACGGACCGACAACGAAACGGAGCAAACACAAATATTATAATTTCATATATAGGAAGGCATGATGGTTAGTTAGAAACTCTTCCGTCTCGTTGGACATCCGAACTCGTTGGGCATTTCGCCTTGGTGAATATTCCGTCTCGTCCGTCACGTGACCAATTGGATCTTGCGACTCGTTGGATCTTCCGTCTCGATGAATATTCAGGCCGCAAGCGTGTACCAATCGGTGTCGAGTGTACGACGCCAAACGCTCCTTCAATATTAACAGTTCTAATGTTTGGAATGTTTCGATGACATAGGTCAGCCAATTTGAAATGTATTGTAGGGATGCAATGTCCAGGTGTTCTAGTGCATCGCAATTGGGGGACGTCTATGAAAGCCGCGCTTCAGATCCCAAAAATTTCTAGTTCAGTCCTCATCCCTGCCCATTTCGATTTATATAGATACGTACGGAGACCCGCATTGTAAACACATGACCGCCCGCCAGCGCCACTGACTATGCGCAGATTCAATATTTAATTTTTTTGTTTAAAGGAGCTTTGATGGCTGTTGGTGCGAGGTATCAACAGTTAGCGCAAGCGTAATTTCCCATTAATAAAAAAATACAGATATATATATTTTTTAAATAAAACCTACATCTAACGCGCCTATAAATGCATGGGGGTGGTGGGGGGTGTGACCCGACAATTCCTGAGTAAATGCAGAACAATTGTGGGAATTTGACAAATTTTTATTTTTGGTCGTTTATCTTTGGAACAGACTACTCACTGTACACTGCAGTCGTCAGTAGTTTACACACGCATGCATTTCCTGCCAATAGGTTTGTATGTCAGTGAGTAGAGCGATAATACTATAGTATCACGCAGTACGCAACTTTTTTTTTTGCATGTGACACGCATAGTGGTTTTCAGAAGCCCATGTAATTTAACTGGCTTCTGGAAGCACTCCAAAGCTCGCCATTCCATCGAGGTAGTTCATGACGTCTTGGTAGGTGCGAGCTAAGGTGCCTACATGTTTCCGCTTCGCTTTAGGGTGGCGCCAACTTCTTGTTACCCTTTCCCAGATCCTCTCCCATCGCCATTTCGACCCACTTCTTATTTGGCTAAACGTACACAACGTTGAGTTTTCGTAGTTTCGACACACCGGCAACACTGTGAGGCCACTTCCGTTTCCGTTCATAAGAGGGGTCGGACAAGTCGGAGGCTCAGCGGGATGGCGGTCGTCGTGGCTGTCGCTCTCTTTATTCGGGTGTTTCATACTTTGAAGTTGCGAGCAGGAAGTTTATCGAAACGTGAGTCCCCTCGACAAAATTGATTGCAACAGACCGGCATCGCACGCCGAAACCTCGCCGTCGGAACGAGAGCGGTAGGCGCTTCCTAGCCCTAACGAGGATTAGCGGAGTAGCGCGAGCGCACGACTGGCGAGTGTGACAAAATGGTCGACGAAACAGCGGAGGCTGCCATGGTAACGAGGTAGGCAACACTGGTTTGTCGGCAACAGGCATCACAAACGTTGTCGCCACCCTAAACAGCGGAGCGGCGGAAACATGTAGGCACCCTAGTGCGAGCTTGACTGCTGATAAAGGACGCGAACACATCTATTTTGGCGTGCAGCAGGAGGTTCACACCCGGATGTACTAATAGCCTGCAGGATGCTGAGGGTCGGCCAGACTCTTGTAAGCATAAGTTAGAAGATATGTACGTCGTTTGTTCAGGGACAGCTCATTGAATCCTGCATACAAACTGAGGACGGGGGATGCCCGGAAGGCTCCATTTGCCAGTCGCAAGCCGAGATGGTGAATTGGGTCCAACATTTTAAGGGCAGAGGGCCGAGCCGATCCATACACTACTGCACCGTGGTCAAGACTGGATCGTACAAGGGCATTGTATAACTGCAGGATACATTTTCTATCAGGCCCCCAAGACTTGTGAGATAAAGCTTTGAACTCGTTCGTCGCACCCAAACACGCACAAGCTGGGTCGCAAGTGCTTTACGCCCAACTGCTACAGCGGATACCGTTCATGTAAGGAGAAGGTAAACGGGCGCCTTCCGATCCAGAATGTTTAGCTTTGTGGGCTCGTGCCATTCCGCGAAGTGTCCACCAGCTCACTCCAAAAGACTACCTGTGTGAAAAACACTTTGCCGACAATGTGATAGAAGCTGGAAGGTGCTACGCAGAGCTAGGTGGTGAAGTGCTTCTTGAGCAGCCAAAGAGGCCCGTTCTAGCGCCGGACGCCGTGCTGTCTATTTTCCCGGGATGTCCGCCTTACCTGTCGTCGACAGCGAAAAAACGAAAATTGCCGAAAAATAGACAGCGTGCAGGCGCGGCCACGGACGTGAGAAGTGAGGCTGGCCGGCCTCACCGTTCGTCCCTGGCATCAGGCACGGCCACGGACGTTAGAAGTGAGGCTGGCCGGCCTCACCGTTCGTCCTTGGCATCAAGCGCGGCCACGGACGTGAGAAGTGAGGCTCTCAAGTCCGCGGCCGCGCCTGATGTCAGGGACGAACGGTGAGCCGTCACCCCTCACGCCTCTCCCTGGCAACATATAATGTACAAACCGAACCCGGAAGCTTATATATAAATACCAACCCACTATTGATGAGGCTGAGCAGATTACTTCGGTGGAAAAAGGAATGAAAGGCAGAAAAACAATGTGGGAGGTAAGAATGCAGGAAAAATCCGCTCTACCAATGGGCAGGTCGGAAAAAGAGCACATAAAAAAGGAAAATGTTTTTTGACAATTCGCTGGAAAGTTCTTTACTGTTTGAGGCGAGAACGGAAGTTTTGAAGATGAGGACGTATAGGGCTAAATTTCAGGAGGCACACACATTGTATGCCGCCTGCCATAATAAGAGCGAGCTTCTAGAGCACTTGGTTTTGAAGTGCTCAGAGCTTCGCCCTGTCCTCCCAGAAGGGGTAACGGACTTGGCCAGGGCCCTGGGTATTGGTGGCGACGATAGAAGGACGGAAGGTAAAAGAATTACAGTTAAAACGAGGCGATTAGAATACTGACGTAAATTAGCTAGGAAGAATTATTGATACACAACTAGCTATAGCACAGCTGGGGACAGGTGGGACAGAGGAAAATTGGGACTCCCTCCCGCGCGTCTCCCCTGTCTCAACCCTATCTCCCAGTGGGTCCGGAGCTGAGGTAGCCCTGACAAGGTTTGACCAAAAGAAAATTAGTGACTTCCTTGCCGGGGGCAACAGGCGGAGAGTGATTTTTTTTGTTTTTTTACTCGATCTCCCAAAGGTCATCCTGGTGATATCCCACACTGCCTGGTGATAGTTATGCGGACAAAATGGGCTTAGAAGGGCGGAAGGAACCATACATATGTTTGTCTTTTTATATATAGGCTAGGTGGCGCAAGCTACTGCCCGTTACAAAGGGTATAGCCATTAGCATCCCCACACCCATCCGGCATAAATGACAGAACCGGCATATCTAGAAAGGTGATTCAGGCGGGGTTGTCCCCTATCACCTTTATTTTTTATAATATACCTGAGTAGACTGAAAGGGAAATTAGAAGAGTGCAATATAGGTTTTGATGTGTCATATATATAGAGAGAGGAAAAAGTAAACCAAGTTATACTGGGAATGTTTTACGCAGACGACATTGTACTTTTGATAGTGATAGTGATAGTACTTTATTGCACTTAAAAGTTTGTGGTGCCGTTCGGTGTGCAGGTGAAAAGGGAAAGGCGTGCGCCCATACACATATTGTGCCCCTTTCACCAACCGGACGGCGCTATGAAGACTATTTTAGTTCTTATAAAAACTAATCTAGACAAAAAAAAAACGTTTTTTCACGCACGCGCACACACACACACACACACACACACACACACACACACACACACACACACACACACACACACACACACACCGGTGATTATGCTATTGTCCGAGTAACTGTTCTACACAACTCGCGGATGTCGTCTCGGTTGCAGGGGATTGACTCCGTGAGGTGGTGTGGGAGTGACCTCCAAATTTCTGCAGCACGCATTAGGCACGATGTCTTGTGGCGCAAAGTTCGCGACAGTGGAGGTAAATAGCCGGGATAGATTACAGGAGTTGATTAACATCTGTGGAGAAAAGGGTGACTATCTGGGCCTGAAATTCAGTATTAACAAGTTGGGAATAATGGTTTATAAGGATGAGAAGGGGACCCGCTGAAAACTCAAGACGTTTTAATAGAATACGTAGAAAAGTATAAATACCTAAGAGTATGGCTGACCGATGGAAAACAATACTTAGAACAGGAAGAAAATATGTTAAAGAAAGGAATGCAGCCATTTTGTAGCATAGGACACTATGTATTTACAATCTATATGAAGTTGTTATGGGAATATGGGAAGGAGTCATGAGGCCGTGGTTGTCTTTTGGCAATGTGGCCTTATGCGTGGAATCTGAGGTCCAGTCGAGCTTAGAAACCCGATGATGTAAAGGGGGAACAGCGCACCCGCAAAACACTTGCTCAAGTCCACGCGCACAAACGAAAGACCCACTTACGCAGCACTTACTTACCCGGTAGAGGAGCGTGGGCAGACTAACACTGGGGGCGCATGCGAATATAACAAATGAAGGAGTGTAGAGGCGATCAGTAAGTTTAAATTTGAACAAAGACTAGACACAATTGAGGATACATGATGAACCAGAAAGGCACATAAGCATCTATACATAAAAAGTTGACTTCAAATGGACAAACCGAACCCGAAAACTAAAATTCAAATACCAACAGTGAAGTGCTGGGATAGAGCAGGCCACCTCTGCGAAAAAGGAAGTAAAAGAAGCCGAGAGAAAGATGTGACAGGAAAAAATGCAGGGAAAATCAGCTTCAACCTAGGGGACGAAAACAGGAAATAAGGAATGAACATTAATATAAAAATTCACGGGGGTGCTCGTTGTTATTTGAAACTAGAACAGGAATATAAACTAAGTCATATAGGAAATATTGCAAGGAAACGGATAAGCGGTGCGCCGTATGCCAAGGGGAAGATGAGACAATACAACCTGTGGTGTTGATGTGCACAAGACTTGCCCCCGCCCTACCAAAGCGGGCGACGGATTTAGCCTGTGTGTTGGGGTTTGCAGACGAAAGCGGATGAATGGATGATAAATGCATTTTTATAGCAAAGAGGAGATTGGAAGACGTGGACATTGTCTGGGGAAAATTGAATGGCGTACGACGAACTGACACTGCAAGGGACAGGTGGGACAGAGCAAAATTAGGACTCCCTCGCGCGGTGGCTCCGGGTCAGGGTCTAAACCCTGTCTCCCAGTGGGCCCGCTGCTGGGGTTTTGCCAACTAGGTTTGACCAGAGGAAATTGGCGACCCACTCGCCGGGAAGAGAAGTCGAGGGGTTGATTTTTTTTTTTTTTTTTTTCCCTTATCCCCCGAAGGTCATCCTAGTAATATCCCCAGTGTTGGAGGTAACGCGTTACATTTTTCGCTAACGCAGTAACGTCCTCGTTAGTATTCCGAATGACTAACGAGTAAAGTATTTTCGTTACTTTTTTTTACGGTATCGGCTGTCAAATTACGTTACTCGTTACTCGTTACTTTTGACCAAAACTAGTAAAATCCTGCACGAGCTTGTCTCAAAATCCTGTACCAGATTATCGCTGCTCTCGAAGGCAAAAAGAACCTTCGGCTACCAGCTAATTCCGTTCATCCTCCTTTTTTTTTCTTTTTTTTTTCATAGTGTCACCACCCACAAGGCTTGAACGAACGACTGCGTTACAGCCCCCACCCCTCTCCTCCCTCCTCTTCCCCCCCTGCTTTGTGCAGCAGAAGTGGACAGCGGGAAGGGGGGGGCCGTGGAGAGACATCTGTTTACAACAGTGGCGAAGCGATTTGCTCATTTCTCTAGTTTCAAAAAACCAAAAACCTTTGTGGAGTATTTTTACCCTCGCTCTCCCCCTCGCTGCCTGAAGGTTCCTGACCCACTTTTGTACACAGAAGAACCTTTCGCTTGATTAGTCTTTAATTCCCTAAGGTCATGATAAAAAAATAAAAAAAAAGTTTTAAACCTGGAAATAAAACCTACAAACACGAAACCTTTTTTTTTTCTTCTTTTTTTTTCACAGAAAAATGAAGAGCTATTTCTGGTAAAAGGCAGCAAGTGATTATAGCCAGTGTGCTGGTAACCGGTGTTCTGTTCCAGATAGTGAAGTAAATCAGTCTCTGGTGATAGTATGAAGCGGACTGTTACTAAAACCTCCGTACAGATGAGGGGTGTTGGTTGGCTGGTTGGTGTTCCAGCAGTCCTCGTTCGCATGCTGATTTTTTTATAGAAGGCGATTGACTAACATCTCCGAGTCATTCAACGCGTGAGATGGGCATGAATAACGAAAGTCCGTCGCCATGGCCAGCAGGTCTGAATGAACTGTATCAACTAAAGGAGACAGAATCAGTTAATTCACAGTTTCAATGCCTAATCTGCGCGCCGAAAATTAAGCTGCTTCGCGCATCAAAACACTATGAAACCACTCTGTAAATTTTTATCTTTATCTAAGCTTGTTAAGGAGGCTTATCATACGTCTCTGCCAAACATATGTACTCGAACAGAAAAGTAACGTAAAAGTAACGTTCGTTTTTTTTTTTGTTTTTTTTTTGTTTTTCAAAAGTAACGGTAATGGTATATCGTTACGTTTGTAAAAGAGTAGTGCAGCTCGATAACGCGTTACTTTTTACCAAACTAACAAGTAACGCTATTTCGTTACTTTTTTTTCGGTAGCGGGCACAACACTGCATATTGTCACGGGTGGTGACCAATAAACAATAATAAACAGAAAGAAATAAACGTCTAATGTGGCGAACTTGTGCCAAAAATAAAAGGGTACAAAAGATAATAACGGAGCGTCGCGGGCGTCGAAGTCGGCGTAGCAGCAGAGTCGAACGCTGGGCGAAAAACTGACCGTGGCTCGCCACGCGGAGCCCCTTATGTACATGAGTGGTCTTCTGGAATCATCGGCGTAGTAACTTCGACGCGTACAACATTGGGGCCTGGAACAAGCAACATGATTCTCGAATTCTCCAGAACACTAAATTGCAGGAATAAACAAAAGACACGTCACTCCCAGGATTCGAACCCTACCTTTTCGCATGGGAGGCAAGCGCGATTATCGTTAGACCACGCGCGCGCTGCCTACTTGGCCAGCTGCGCGCGCCGCATTGCTCCCCCCTTTAAAAAGTGCATCGACCCGATGCAACCCAAGAACAAAACAAATAAAAATAACGGTAAACTAAAGAGTCCTTTGGAACATATAAGGTCCACAGTCCTATCTAGCGTAGTACGGCTTCAGTCGCACGACGTGGACGACTTCCGGTCGTGGTGGGCGGCGTGATGATGTTCTTGTTCCGTCGGGCATCACCTCGTAGTTCAGATCCCCGAGTCGACGAAGTACTCTGTAGGGTCCGAAGTAGCGCTTCAAGAGTTTTTCGCTGAGACCACGGCGGCGGATCGGTGTCCACACCCACATCCTCTCTCCGGGCTGGAAGTGGACGTCCCGACGACGAAGGTTGTAACGGCCAGTGTCGATACGTTGTTGGGCTTGAATCCGGAGTCTGGCGAGCTGGCGGACTTCTTCTGCCCGTTGGGCAACCACCTGGCCGTCGTCGCTTCCGTCGAGAGCCGGTTCGTGGGGTAACATCGCGTCCAGCATTGTCGTTACTTTACGACCATGAACCAGTTGGAAGGATGTCACCCCGGTGGTCTCTTGCACGGCCGTGTTGTAGGCAAATGTGATGTACGGCAACACCTCGTCCCATGTCTTGTGCTCCACGTCGACGTACGTGGAGATCATGTCGGCGATGGTCTTGTTGAGTCTCTCCGTCAGCCCGTTGGTCTGCGGGTGGTACGCCGTTGTGCGCCGATGGCTGGTGTGGCTGAGACGAAGGATTTCTTGCGTCAGTTGAGCCATGAACGATGATCCACGGTCTGAGATCAAAACTTCGGGAGCGCCGTGCCGGAGGACGATGGATTCGATAAAGAACTTGGCGACTTCCACAGCAGTCCCTACAGTAAGGGCTTTCGTTTCGGCGTACCGTGTGAGATAATCTGTGGCGACAATAATCCATCTGTTTCCTTGCGTCGATGGTGGGAAAGGACCAAGTAGATCCATTCCGATCTGCTGGAACGGTACGGTCGGGGGAGCGATCGGATGCAGGAGACCTGCCGGCCTCGTCGGCGGTTTCTTGCGTCGCTGGCACTCGTGGCAAGACCATGTGTAGAAGTGAACGGTCTTCGGCAGCTTGGGCCAGTAATACCTTTCACGAATTCGGGCCAGCGTACGGCTGTAACCAAGGTGTCCGGACGTCGGGTCGTCGTGACAGGCTTGGAAAATCTCCGCTCTAAGGTCGGTGGGGATTACCAGCAGCCATGGTGTGCTGTTGTCTCCGAAGTTCTCCTTGTGAAGTACACCTTGTCGGAGGACGAAAGTCGGCAGGGCTCTCAAGAAGACACGGGGGACAGTACCCCCTCGTCCTTCGAGGTGCTCGATTAGCGCGCGCAACTCAGGATCGTCTCTTTGACGTCGTGACATGTCGTCGGTGTTCACTGCACCTAGGAAGCACTCGTCGTCTTCGTCGTTGCTACTGCCGGAAGGTGTTTCGATGGGGGCTCTGGACAGGCAGTCGGCGTCGCTGTGCTTGCGGCCTGACTTGTAGACCACAGTCATGTTGAACTATTGTAGTCGTAGACTCCATCGAGCGAGGCGTCCTGACGGGTCCTTGAGGTTCGCAAGCCAGCAGAGCGAGTGGTGGTCCGTGACTACACGGAACGGGCTCCCGTACAAATACGGACGAAACTTCGTGATTGCCCAGACGACAGCAAGGCATTCTTTCTCAGTCGTGGAGTAATTTTTCTCCGCCTTGAACAGTGCCCGACTTGCGTAGGCGATAACTCGCTCGGTGCTGTCTTGCACTTGAACCAGTACCGCGCCAAGTCCAGCGTTACTTGCGTCCGTGTGAATTTCGGTTTCCGCATCTTGATCGAAATGTCCTAGAACAGGAGTCTGCAGTCGTCGCTTCAGCTCGTCGAATGCCTGCTGCTGCTTCTCGGCCCATTCGAACTTCTCGGCGTCCTTTGTGAGGTTTGTGAGTGGTGCGGAAATCCTTACAAAATCCCGGATGAAGCGCCGATAGTAGGCACATAGTCCAAGAAACCTTCGCACGGCCTTCTTGTCTGTCGGTACTGGAAATGCTGCGACGGCGCGAGTCTTCTCTGGGTCGGGGCGAACGCCTTTGTTACTAACCACGTGACCTAGAAACTTCAGTTCGTCATAGGCGAACCGACACTTTGACGGCTTAAGGGTGAGTCCGGCGGTCCGTATGGCTTGGAGAACTGCTCGGAGTCGTCGCAAGTGCTCGTCGAAGTCGCTGGAAAACACTACGACGTCATCGAGGTAGACGAGACAGCTCTGCCACTTCAGTCCTGCTAGTACGGTGTCCATGACACGCTGGAAAGTTGCTGGAGCCGTGCACAGTCCGAAGGGCATCACCTTGAACTCGTACAGCCCATCTGGCGTGACGAAAGCTGTTTTCTCTCGGTCCCGTTCGTCGACTTCGATCTGCCAGTAGCCGCTCTTCAGGTCCATGGATGAAAAGTATCGGGAGTGGCGCAGCCGGTCTAACGTGTCGTCGATGCGGGGGAGTAGATAGACATCTTTCTTCGTCACTGCGTTCAGCTGCCGGTAGTCCACGCAGAACCTAAGCGTTCCGTCCTTCTTCTTAACCAGTACAACTGGAGAGGCCCACGGACTGCTTGAGGGTTGGATTATGCCGTCATTCAGCATCTCTTGCACTTGCTCCTGGATTACCTCCCTTTCTTTAACGGAGACTCTGTACGGCGATCGATGCACAGGGCGCGCGTCGTCCTCGGTAACGATGCGGTGTTTCGCAATGGTGGTTTGGCGCACCCTCGACGACGACGCGAAGCAGTCACTGTATTCGGCGAGAAGGTCACTTAGCTGCCGTCGTTTCGGGCCTGGAAGCTTGCGGTCAATGTCGAGCTGCGCTGGCGCCGTAATGTGTTGCTGAGGTGGGAATGATTCTTCAGCAATCGCGGCGATTTCGGCGGAGTTCCGAATTTCCTCGACGTGGCCTACAGCGGCACCTTTCGTGAGGTGTTGCGCTTCTTGTCGAAAGTTTGTCACGAAGACCACGGTGCGCCCATCCTGAAGTTCAGCCACTCCTCTTGCGACGCCTATTCCTCTTTCTAGGAGTAATTGAAGGTTGCCTTCAAGAACAACTTCGCCGCAGGTAGCTACATCGGCCACTATGGGTACGACAACACTTGATCGCGGCGGCAGGTTCACGTGGTCGGCAGCGACTCGGACGGCGGCTGACGCTGTTTGAGGTTTCTCTGAAGACGGAACGGGCTTGCGCAGCGTCAATCTGTTCTCACCAAGGTCGATGACGGCGCCGTATTCACACAGAAAGTCCATGCCGAGAATAGCGTCTCTGGAACAGTCTTGTAGAACGATGAACTTCACAGGGCACGTTTCACCGCGGATCTCGACGCGAGCCGTGCATCTCCCGATGGGTGTGATGAGGTGCCCTCCGGCGGTTCGTATTTGAGGTCCATCCCACGGCGTCGTGACTTTTCGAAGGCGGCGGGAGAGCCTCCCACTCAAGACTGAGTAGTCTGCTCCGGTGTCCACGAGTGCAGATGCGTCGTGGCCGTCGATGACGACGTTTAGGTTATTGGACACCACTGCAGCGGCGTCGTTTTGGTCTCTGGTAGCGTTCGAGTGGAGGATCTTGGCGTCGGTCGTCTTCGGCAACTCCACCTCCAGGGGTTGCCGCGCCTAGTTTCCCCGGCGAGGAGCAAGGGGGGACAGGCTTTCACGTCGTGGTCGGTGCATCGGCGAAGCTGGACGTCGCGGTGACGGCGACCGGAACTCTCGGCGGGACGCAGGCTCGGGGGACTGAGGTCGTCGCAGGTACTCGTCGATCTCGATAGGGCGTTCACCATGACGGGGACGCGGGTAGTTCGGGTGGAACCCGCGTAGCCCGAGTCGTCGGTATGGGCATCGGCGGTAGGTGTGGTCCGCTTCCCCGCAATGAAAGCACAGAGGGCGTCGGTCGGGCGTTCGCCACACGTCGGTCTTGCGGGGTGCGTGAGGCTCCGGGCAGGCGTACTGGACCTGGTCGTCGTGGCGTCGGTCGTGCTGCGGCGCAGGAGACTGACGTCGGGGCGGCGTGACATAGGTGCGACGAAGAGGCGGTGGCCGTCGGGCCACTGCGGCGTAACTCAACGTCGGTGGTTCCGGAGCGGTGCTGACGAGAACCTCAGGCTGCAGCGCTTGCTGGACTTCTTGCCTGACAATCTCGGCGATTGAGGGCGAAGCTGGGCTTGCGGTGGCAGGTAGAAGTTTCTTGATCTCTTCCCGGACGACGTCTCGGATCATCTCGTGGATGTCCGTGGTGTTGCAGCCGGAAGGCGAAAAGGAACCGACGCCGGGAACTCGGTGATAGTGGGAGGCTCGTGCTTGAAGGGCACGTTCGATGTTGGTGGCCTCCGTCATGAAGCCTTCTACGGTGGTAGGCGGGCTCCGCACAAGACCCCCGAAAATGTTTTCCTTGACGCCACGCATCAAGACTCTGAGCTTCTTTGCTTCGGATGCTTCGGGATCGGCGCGGTTGCTCAGTCGCAGGACATCTTCCACGAAGCTAACGACGCTCTCGTTAGGGCCTTGAATCCTCGCTTGAAGAAGCTCTTCCGCGCGTTCTCTTCGCGTTTGGTTCATGAACGTTCTTCGCAACTCAGCCTTGAGTTGCTCCCAGGAAGTGATCGAAGCTTCGTGGTTCTCGAACCAGTTCCGGGCGGTGGCTTCCAAGGCGAAGTAAGCGTTTTGCAAACACTGTTCCGGTGTCCACCCGTTATGACGGCCCACTCGTTCGTACTGTTGGACCCAGTCGTCGATGTCTTCGTGGCTTTCGCCGTGGAAGGGAGCCGGTGTTCGAGGAGCGACGGGTAGGTAGACGACGGCAGGAGCGGCGGGGGCCTGCGACTGGTTGTCCATCGTCGTCTTCTTCGGCTTGGGTTTGTCCAGCAGCAAACCGTACTCCGGATCCCTTCCCTTGGTGCGGCGGCTGGTCCGAGTTTCAGGTTCCGCGCTGAGTGGTCTTCTCAGCGAGCTTGGAGTCGGGCTTGCACTGCGGGTCCTGGGAGGGGAACGCTGCACGGGCATGCGGTACCCCGCACCTCCACCGAAATGTCACGGGTGGTGACCAATAAACAATAATAAACAGAAAGAAATAAACGTCTAATGTGGCGAACTTGTGCCAAAAATAAAAGGGTACAAAAGATAATAACGGAGCGTCGCGGGCGTCGAAGTCGGCGTAGCAGCAGAGTCAAACGCTGGGTGAAAAACTGACCGTGGCTCGCCACGCGGAGCCCCTTATGTACATGAGTGGTCTTCTGGAATCATCGGCGTAGAAACTTCGACGCGTAGAACATTGGGGCCTGGAACAAGCAATATGATTCTCGAATTCTCCAGAACACTAAATTGCAGGAATAAACAAAAGACACGTCACTCCCAGGATTCGAACCCTACCTTTGCGCGTGGGAGGCAAGCGCGATTATCGTTAGACCACGCGCGCGCTGCCTAGTTGGCCAGCTGCGCGCGCGGCAATATCCCGCACCCCATAATGAAGGTCACGAAATATCAGAAGGGAAGCGAATTTGCGAAAAAGTAAAATTTTTCTTTGGGTTTTTTACTTTCTAGGTAAGGTCTCGCAAGCTACCGCCCGTTATAAAAGGTACAGCCGTTAGCACCTATCCATCCATCTCGCATAGACGTGATGTCACGGTGGTGCTGCGGTACGCTTCGCTCAGTGCTGATTGACTAAAATCTAACCCACTTGCAACCTGATAAAGAGCAGTCGGTCGCATCTTTAAAGTGGGTTTTAATGGAGTACGCGCCTTTACTTTGACGTAATATTTCGGCTTTGATCATGTTCAGCCTCACTAAAGTGCCAGTCATTTATTTCGGTTTCGTTTGCGACCGGAGTCGCTCTTTAAGACTGTTTTCGAGCACAGGTCGTGCGACGTCCGGCTGGTGGTCCGACCTTACAGATAGCAATTGTTCTTTGTTTTTTTTTTTGTTTTTTTTGTTTTTTTAACGTCTTGCTTGATTTCAACCGCGGCTGCAATATAGCCAGAACTCCCATGGTTTAGAAATAATTGAAAGTGTGAAAGGAAGCATGTAAAGACCGTGTCTATACGTTCATCCAAAAGTGGTCAGCGGCGCTATGTTGGATAAAGTCACTGCATGGGCGATATGCGGTGTTAGGGCTGTCAACTGTGTGAACAAACTTTGGACAGCTGCGGACTAATTTGGCATCGTCAATTTAATCCCAATCAGATGCTCTGCACAGACTCGCCTGCCTCCTGCCCATTATTCTGATCAGGATGGCCGCTTCTCTGCATTCAGGAATCTCCTGGGCCAATCTCTCCGTGAATTTTTTCTACAGATGTAGGCAGGCGGCTCTCGGTTCCAGCTTTGATACACTCGTAAATGTCTGTCTTGTTTAGCGAACCATTTAGTTATTTAAATAAAAAATCTTTACAGTTTAACAGCGTTGTGGCATTCGCTTACCGGAAGACTGTTCGTTTCCGGCTCGTTCAAGAAAAGTAAGGCTTAGATTTTACCACTGATTATCCTCTATCGAGTTAGCCCAAAGTAATATAGTTGCTGGTGAAATAGTGCCATGTTCGGCAGCTGCGTTAAACATTTGTGTTAGGCGTACCTCCGATAACAGAGATAAACCCGAATTGCCTTTCAAAAACCCACCGATGTTCCAAGCATCGTCGTTGACAAGATAAGAACGGCAGGAGGTAGCTTCCGTTGTCCCTACTCCAGTGCGATCATCCTGGCTTCGACAACGCTTAAGCGTCTAGTGAATCTGGAGCAAGTGCGCGCAGCCAAAGCAAGCCTAAAGAGCGTGCTAAAGGCTGGACGTTCGAAAGAAACACCCTGTCGCACTCGTTCTGCCATTGATTATACTAGGCTTCTTAAATGATCAGTGACCAAAAAGAGTCATGCTGCACTCTGAAGTAGAGCTCCAGAGTGCAGCCAGTTTGTGGCTTGCCAAATAATATCTAAAGTGTGTGTCGTATATTTCAGAAAAAAAGGTTATAAAAGCTTGTTTAAACAATTTCACATTGAATGCTCAATCCGACGGGCGCCAATGGCGCACGGTCATAACTCGTGTGCTGACCTGCTGCATTGGTTAAATTGATTCATTAGTGTTTAGTTTGTTTTATGCATTTATCGTTGTCACATGGCACTTTAGCAATTATTCTGATAAAAACATATACTCTCCTAAAAGAGTTGGAAGCACGAAGACTGACCCGTTACGGTCTGTGATTAGAGGCGACTTATTTGAGGCGAGTTGTTCATTCTAGCTAGGGGATACATTTTGGGACAACTCCTGATATTGTAACAACGATAAAATAGTGAAAACATCATGACAAGGTCGTTTTTTTTTTTTACATCTGTTATCAATGGACTTACCAAGAACGTTGCGATAAAGTAAGCATTCCCCAGCCGAAGATTGTGAGTCAAGTAAGAGGGCAACTCATTTAACTTGTTGTCCAGACAATATAACAGAAGGAGGTAAAGCAGTATTCAATTTCAGTGATATTGTATCTTAAAGGCAATCCACCAATAAGTTCAAAGAAAACAAATATTGAATTTTTATAGAAACTTAAGCTTGAATGTGTGAAGGATTTAGGTTTTTCATACCTTTAAAGAAAAAAAAATTAGCCATTTTGAGCTGGTTGTCTTAGAAACACAACAACGAAAAAAAAAAAAAAAAAAACGTCAACCAATACTTATTTGCCGTGAATGTTAAGGTTAGCACTACTTACACAAATTTATTTTTAAAATAAATGAAACTGGCCTTTTCAACAAAAATTTACCTTAAGTCTGTAAAACTTTTAGTGTTCGATCAAGTTTGGAGTAAGATATAAGTAGCTTCATAAAACCCCCTTACAGAAGCAATATATCTTCAGAAAGCTTATGTTTGAGGCTACACACTGATGGTGGCTCTATGTCTTAGTTCATATCGGCTCAGTTTCTATGGCAATCTGAATTTGAGGCAAAATTTCTCGGGATAACAAGATCTCGATTTTTGTAAAATAAATAACCATACACGCTAAAAATAAACCTTTTTTTTTTTTTTTCAAACGTAGTTCGTAATCGTCTTTAAAAGTTGAAAAATATTTGCATTCTGAAGAAACTCAGCAGTTTCTCAACAACGGCCAAATTTGCGGGAAAAAATCAAATCGAGTAATTGAGGTATTTCACAAGGTGCCACTGAGTTTGAATATTTTAAAGTGCCTATTCGTTTATCCTAGAACTTTAAGCTATTACCGTACATTTTTTTTTTTATCTGTACACCCTCCCCTCCCGCTCCCCTCCCCCCGGACAATCTTGGCCGAATTCAAATGAAACCACCCATTTACTCTTGCTTTTCCCACCGCCGAATCCGAACGAAAAACTAAACTTGACTGACTGATTCAAACAACGTGGCGAGCCTGACAGACCGCTATGCTTCAGCATCACGCACCCCTCAACTCCTTCCTTCCGAAGGCCATAGTTTCAGTTTGGTAGACGGCCCCAGCCAAGGCAGACTCCGCCCTCCACCTCACCCCCTCTCACCCGAGACGCGAATAGAACAAGGACCGGCAGCTCGCCTCCGGGGTTTACGTCCCGGCATCTAGAAGACATGGGCTTCGCGCGTCGTTTTTTGCACGGTGCAGAACGGTGAAGAGGCCGACAATATCAACGCCCCGCCATGGCTGCCGGAGTTACAATCTTGCTGTTCGTTGTCGCCGCAGGCCTCACCCGCAACACTCTGGCCTTTCCCGAAGTCATCAAAATAGGCAAGTCGAAGGGCCCTTGGCTCGAGTGTGTAATTCGATGCCACCAGCCATATTCGGCTCTCCTCCAAGTCACTGCAAGTGGACGAGGTTACGCGTTTCGCAAAGGCATATTTAATTCGGATGCATTGACGTTGACGTCACACAGATGCAATGGCCGTGAAAGATGCAACGCAGGCCAAACCTTCTGAGGAGAGGCGAGCATATCCATGGTGTGCGTTTCCTTCATACGGGCTGCACTTTCCCTACGGTACTTAAACCGAATTGTGACCTTCTAAAGAAAATCTATACGTGCACTGTAAAGTTGGCCGTGATTTCTTTTCAGCTTAAGAACTGCAACTGTTTCTAACTACTTGGGCGTATCGTAACGCTAGTACTATTAGAGTGTCGCCGCTTACATAGATTTCCGAGTGCCCCCACTTTCATGAACGTGACCGATATGTCTTCAAAACTCTCACATTAAGACGTACAATAATTTTCCTTCTTTTTTTTAGGAACACGTTGGATATTTAAATAAAAACGGGAAGGTCATCCAAGACCCTCGATGGTTATGACCATTAACTTTATGAAGATTAAGCCCAATTATCTAGACAGGACGTAAAATTTATTTATTTTACGCTATATAATAACTGTTGTCACTATCTGGAAATTTTTATCAAAATAACGATATTCCTCAGAGTGACGTTTTTCGGCTTATTCGGGACTTGCGGAAAGCACAAAAAATAAAGATCAATTTAGAATTTTTATTCATACTTCGTATTATTCGCTCACACAGAAGGTTAGTATCAACTTTATAAGTTCCTCGTCGGTGATTAAATTTCGCGTAATATTTATCGCCATCTTTTATATGCGATTTTTTTTTTTTTTTTTTTTTTTGGTAATTGAAGGAAGACGTTTCGAAACTACACGACACGAGAGGGCCGACGGGAGGGCGCACGACGCGAGAGCGCGAAACCGATTAAGCCCGCGCCAGGAAAGCGAGAAATATTTTGACTGGCGATATAAACCACGTGTACGACCCAATCGTACAACGCGTTAGAAAGACGGCCGAACCGAACATATACCTCTAAGATTCATTTCGGTGCCCGAATCTGTCCGGGACTGTTTTGTACAAAATCATTTTAAACCAGGATTTTTTTTTTTTTTTTGCCTTCTCCTGTTGGTGCCGTGAAAGGTTTAAAAGATAGCACTATTAATAGCCAAATTTCGCTATTTGCTTGGTGTCAAAATCTGGCGATGGTCACAGCCTAGGGAGTTACTTTTGTGAGTATTTTCAATCCGTACTTGGAATCGGCGGGAAATACCCCCTAAATCAAATCTAAATAATAAAACAAAAATTGTTTCTGCATTTTTGTACGTATACCTACAGTTTCTAATATCACAGTGACACAGTTTCTGAGAAGAACGCGCACAGAACTGTCTCATCAATTCAGTTGACCCGGCGAAACCCGACCTCTTAGACACTTCCCCACTCTCTCTCTCTAAAAAAAAGGGCTCATCTTACACCTTTTGTCCCGTATAACGCGCCCCAAAACTTCAGCTCGACGTACAGCGCACCGACCACGAACAGACGCCGCAAACTTTTCGGAGGGGCTTGATAACAGTGAGATATACCTCATTAAACAGATAAACTACGTATCGAAGACTACAGAAAAAAAATACTGAGGTGTTGCCGTAGGGCTAAGAAAACCCCGATCACTTTCTTTTTAGTCAGTAACACGTACATTAGCTATTTTAATAAGTTGTATGTATGACGTCAGCGCGCTGACCGTTGAACTGAAGTTTTGGGCTGTCTTATATGAGACAAGGGGGCGCAGGAATATACCCGTTTTTTCCGAGAGTACATCGCTATTAAATAGCCCATTTCCTTAAAAGTGGGCGCCATCTAGTAGCTACTACATGAGTTATTCGAGTCCGCCATTAGGGGGGCACGTTCTCTGAGCCTGTATTGGACACGAGATCTGTGTCAGAGTTCGGTGAAAGCTCGGATCTAATCGAACGCCTCGTGCTCACAACAATGGCGACCACCAGTGTTGCTGGGGGTGCTTCTTGAAAAGGGTCTATAGTGGGAGCTTAGGTGGCTGTATAATCGCGAATACAATACTCAGAACATTCCACAGCGCGCACATGCACCGTTCTCGTGTCCCGGTGCGCTCGTGTGGCGCGCTCTTCCGTCGGCGCTCTCGGTGTGACGTGCGGGCTCGAGGTATACGGCCCTCTGACGCTATTAAAGTAATTGACTGCAAATTATACGAAAGATAGTGACTTATCGGATCAGGTTGATAAACTGGGAGGACGAACTAAATGAAAAAAATCTATTTTCTTTCAACGTTTGAATGCGACTTATTTGCAGCTATTTAATAAAACCAATGCAGTCACTTCGTTTTTTTTTTTTTGTTTTTTTTTTCTAATGTTTCCACGACCCTGTTTCAATATTGTTTTGATCGAAAACACGCTCCTTGGCTAAACTTCGGGCTATAAAGTCTTACTTATAGCGTACTATCGCAGAAAATATCATCATGAGCAACTCCCTCTATAATGTATTGGCGTACCTAAAGCCCCTTGATAAAATTTACGCTTTCAAGTAACGCCAACCATTGTTGTAGGAACGTGCAAGACACGTGCCAGGAGTGGGTGCACCGCCGCCATTAGCTTCCAATGGTCGCTCATTTCAGTGCTGCGCCGCCATTTGCTTCCAAGGGCTGCTCGAGACACGGGCCTCGCGCGTTGGCGCATTTGACGCTACTTGCAAGACAGACGCAAACCCATTGAGGGGCTTTAGGCGTACCTATCCTCTTTCCAGAAGCTTCAGATCAAACTAGGGCTGGAACGCGAGACTTAGGTTCCAATATTCGTAATCTGCAATATATAGATCACATCGAGTGCTCAAGCTTCTTTTGTTTGGGAGGTATCTTCCAGTCACACGCATTCTTATACGTTTGTTCCGTGCTTATTGTTTGCACATCAAACATTCGTAGTCGACAGATAGTATTTTTGTATTCACAACAGTGATGCGCCAATATTTATTAGACTTTAACAATTCTTTCTTGACCATATATTAACAGGATTGTTTTGTTTTGTGCAATTACCTTTTTTTTCTGCTGTTCTTTTGAGATACAAAATAGCTACAATGACTTTTCATTGAGCCTGCTCTAAGGTTTCTTTTTTTTTTTTTCTTACATAAATGTTCATTTTTAGTACGCATAAATCTGTCAGACATTTTTTTTCCCTGTACTTTTATTTTTATACAATTGTGCGTACTTGTTATAAACTACTGGGGATAGATCTGCCTCCGTAGCAGATATTCCTTTCGTCTCTACCTCCCTAAGGGGCTTCATTCGTGAAAATTCAAATACACGTCAAACTGTAACAAGGAAAGAAAAAAAAAAAGAATGCGCGTTAGAATTTATGGTTCGAGTAAAGTAACCGCTCGAACATTTTCCGCTTTTGGCGTATGATCTGTCGCATTCATCATCTTCGGTGTGTGCGGTGCAAAAATGCACCCGGTATATAATCTATCTCACCAGGTGACTACGGACCGCTTTTATCTACATTATAGATGCGCTTAGAATGCGCTTTGCGTAGTAATTTACGTACCGCAGTCATATTTCTTACTCAACTCGTTTAACTTCTAAAACTTTTTTAAATTACTCTGTTCTTTGGTTCAATGCCCCAGCACCAAACGGCTGAAAACGGCAGCACTAAAACGTAACAAACAGAAGAAGTCGTTGAAGCTACATGAAAGAAATAGAAGTACGACAAGAAAAACCCGCCGTCAACGTTTCTTGGCTTCTGGATTCGCAGTGTTTAGAAGAGGCATATAAAAAGAAAAAGAGATAAAGGACCGCGCCATTGATAAGAGCAACGACGCGTTGGGAGGAATGCCGGATGCCTAAGAACTAAAAATTTCAGTCACACAGGGGGACGGTTATGCCCACGATATGTGGATATTAAGCAGATATAGCGATACCCTGAGTACCCTCACAAATTGTACATTTCCTATAAAATCGATTAAAGGGGAGAGTTTGTTGATTCTACAGCAAAATATACGGTCAAAGTTGAGAACGGCGTGAAACAAAACTTCCTAACCTCGGTCGGTTAAGATATGCGCCATATCTATGATGTTGTTTTGTTTCTTTGTTTTTTTTAAGATAGAAAATATTTAAAACAGGAAGTTCACTTGGAAATAAATATTTTCTTGAAGAATAAAGTTCTTGATCACGGCGGATATCAGGGCACAAGTATAAAGAAATATTTAGTGGGCTAAATTTACTAGAAATCGATAACTAACGGTTTAACTATTAATTCTACCTGGTAGATTTTAATTTAATTTGTGATTCGCAGCCTTCAGTCATGCAGGCTAATTAAGTTAATAAAGTTTAGAAACGAAAAAAAAGAACGAAACGTACAAATAACATTACTCTCGAAACACTGTGACACATTGAACCCACTTCAAGGGCGGTGTGCCACCTAATCATTCTCCCCTCCTAGAGTTCTATTCTTTTTACTCGGAGACTTCGCAGAATTCTGATGCAGCTCATAATATCTGAAGTGCTTTTCAAGGCGCAGCTATTACCAATTTGCATGAATCTTTTTTCGCGCCGAAATAAAAAAGAAGAAAAGAGCACTGGATCTTAAGACTTCTAGCTTTTAAAATTTTAACGAATCATGATTTCCATATTTCACAAAACACAAATATAGCCCCATATCTATTGGAGAGAATTGACAACGCTTGCGTTTTCACAATATTAACTTTTTGTTTCTGGTGTAGCTTCTTTGGCAAACAAAGAACTGTAAATTCTGTCGTATTACTTACCCAGTTAACATTTGCTGTGTAACAATATTCAACATTTAGACACTTCATACGGAACTGTCCCTCAATTTGATGTTAGTTAACTCTCTAAAAGTAAACTTTTAGCTACAGTTCTCGAATTTTTTAACATCTTATATTATACAAACAAAACATTCTTTTTTTTTAAGTTGAAGATAGCTTAGAGTTTTGAAAGCTTCCAGATTTGTAGTCTTTTTTTTAGGCCATAACTGGGGCGCAGAAATGAAGAAACAAAAACACGTGTTGAGAGTATTAAAATCTTTGGCACGGCAGAAGGTCCCTACCAGTTTCCCCACGTAATCCCAATTTTAGTTAAGTCAGCACCGCGCGATGAAATACTTCCCTCAAATAGACTGGACTGTGTGGTCATGAAACAAATGTGTCTCAATTCAATTACGCCAGTCCTTAATATTGCGTATGTCTTAAACAAATCTACATTATTATATGAGAAAGTATGTAAGAGCGTGCATTTCCAATATTCTATTTTTGATAAACATATCCCACATTAAGCCCTGTGCTTGTTATTATTATCATTACTATTATTATTATTATTATTATTATTATTATTATTATTATTATTAGATTATTGCTCTGATGCAGAAAATACGAAACACTAAAACTATAATATTCACCTGAAACTTTTTCTTCTTTTTTTTAATTCTTCTACCTACAACGTGAAGCAAACGGATCAATGGCGGTATGAAGGTACACTGCATCAATTGGTTTCTGAACGTGTTAAGCTAAGATTTTGTACAGGGGTGGACAAAGAATGTGCGTAAAGCTTATCAACATTTCACTGAACTACCTTACCTGAGTGAAAACTTAGTTTGAAAACATGAAATCCACACCTACGGCGTCCGTTTGCCAACGAAAGGCGTCAGGCTCGCGCAACAGATGATAGATGGAAACAGTGCTCTCCGCGTCGACTGTAGGGGTCGGCGACGAAGGCACCAAATACCGCATTTTTAGTGTTAGCTTCGGTGATGACACCAGTGTTGTCGGTGTAGGTTTCCCTCCTCGTTGAGGCGCCTCACACAGCGTAAAATCCAAGGGGAGAAAGGAGGTCGCCGCCAAAACTCCGCCCGAAAACGTCGGTGAACTGTTTCGTCCTCTTGCGCTCCCCGCACCAGAAATCAAACTTCAACCGCTCGTTGGGAGCTAATCCCACCATGAAAATGACTTACACCCCAAAACAGCACGGTTAAAAGTTGCAGACAAGAAAAACGACGCCGTAACAACCGGAGAGTGGGAAGCAGACGACCACATACAGCTGAAACTGACAATTTGAGCAGAAAAATAGCGCATCGCATCTGGCTAAGAACATTCGTATGCTATTGCAGAGGTCGAGAGAAGCGCCCCTAGTAGCCTCCTGCGAACTTACTTGTCGCCGTCTGGCGGCTGTTGCACCAATCGTAAGCCTTTCGTTAGCAGACGGATGCCATAGTAAAATTGTGTTGTGGATATGTTTCTGCAGGCGGAAGTTAGTCTGCTTCAAAGGGCGTCTGGTGTCTCACCTGTAGATGAGCCAGTTAAGTCACACTGCTAGCCTGGGGTCTTTAACGTGTATCGTGCAGAAGTGACACGCGAACGCACGCCGGTACGACGTTTATTCATATCGAAACAGTCAGGGGTAAGGATCAAACCAAGAATCCCTTTTTTTTTCTTTCTTCTTACTCCGGTTAGTTCAGTGCAATGTTTTATAACTTCAAAGGGGCCCTGCAATTATATTTAAACGTCTACCTTTTCTGCGGCTTCCGCGTCTCTTAGAGTTTCGGCAAGCCAGCGGGCACGGAGAGAGTAACTAAATATCAGTGCGGCATATTTTAACCGGACGACGTGGAAACCTCTTCCGCCTACGAGGCGACCCGCGGTGCCGGAAGCGCGCGATATGTGAAATCTCTGGTCCTGGGTTTACTACTGGTCAGAGCCGCTAAAAGCTTTTTTATTATTCGAACTACAAAATATAAGTGGCGCGAATCGTTTCAATTATGTATGAAAGTAGTTCTTGTTCAGTATTTTCGATCAGAAAAGAAACAAATGCACTTTATAAAGTACGGAAACAAGAAATGACCCGTCGGCATACCCGTGACCAAGCGGTGGAAAAGGCGGCGTGTATTAGAAACGGGTTGTGCGATCAGGCATCGACGACGGCGAGCGTAGAAAGGCCCCGGATGTACGCGGCGGCGCTGCGGTCGAATACGGGCTCAAGGATCCGACCGGTTCCGAGCGTTCCGGAGGCCGCGAGCACGTTTGGCTTGCGGTTTGGCTGTTTAGCGATATGGCAGCGCGAAGTGGCTCCCGTTCTCAACTGATCTTTACCCCGTGTTTGCTGTCGTTTGTGGCCAATGAAGTGACATGCCGATTCAGTGTTTAATCAGAATCAGAATCAGAATCAGTTTATTTCGTCTATATGTACAGACGACAGGGGCATGGGCAAAAAGCCAACACATGTTGGCTTGACTGGGCCCCACCCCCGTTTCCTTGGCAGAGGCGGAAAAGCAAATTGTAGGAAAATGAAAACAAAATCGTTAATTATATAGCCAGAAGACGAGTAAAAAAAAAACATAACAAAAAAACATGTAGACACTTGTAACTGGGAAGTAGAACACTGATATCATGAGGCACAATACAAAAATAAGACAGCCACAGATACAGATTTTTGATGGCACGAGGTGTTAGTGTTTCTATGGTGAAGTTGTTGCTCCTTAGATTGTTCAATAATGATGGGAGGTGGTGTCTCAACATCTGCGTTCCATAGTTTGTTCTGCTGTATGGTACCTTCCAGACATCCTCATTACGAGTAGAATAAAAATTTATACTTCGTGCTAGACCAGCGATCTCTTGAAATAAAGGATTGTTCAGTTTAATGCCCGCTGTGTATCTTAAAATTATTGTGTAGTCATACAGGTTGGTAACTGGAATGATATGCAGAGTCTTAAAAAGGGGTTTTGCATGAGAATCATATGGGGCATTGACGATACTCCGTATGGCCTTTTTCTGAGAGACATGAAGATTATTTATATTGGTTAATGTTGTGGTTCCCCAAACCAGATGACAATAATTTAGATGTGAAGAAAATAGAGAGTTGTATAAAAGGAGTTTAATTTTTACTGGGAGGTCGAAGCGAAACCTGTTAAAAATGCCAACGGCTTTTGAAAGCTTGCGAATGAGACCTTCAATGTGAATATCCCATGACAGATTTTCCTGAAAAATTACGCCTAGGGTTTTAGTACTAGGTACTAGTTCAATGATGGAGGGCCCCAGAACAAGGTTGTAGTCGAAAACCACAGACTTTTTCTTCGGTTTAAAGAGCACTGCCTTAGTTTTGGAAGTGTTAATAGGAAGTGAATTTACAGAGCTCCATTTGTGAAGCGAGTTAAGAGTATGATTTGCGACTTGCGCGAGTTTTTCCTTATCTTGAGCAGAAAAAAAATAAACTAGTGTCATCGGCATATATAACATACGTTGCCTCCGTACTAATTTTGACAATATCATTGATATATATATTAAAAAGTAGAGGACCCAGTATACTTCCCTGAGGAACACCGGCAGCTAATGACTGTAAACCTGAACGCTGATTGTCGATGACAACGCACTTAATTGCGCAGCAAATTCAAAGCGAGCCGCCCTGGCTGCCCGCTTCATACAACCGATCCAGAACATGCTTTAGTGGCGCCCTCTCGGGCCGTCGACACGGAGTGCGGCAGCCGTGAGCACTCGCTGAGCTCACTACCCCTCCTTTAGTTCACGGCCACTCAAGCGACCAAGGACATCATGAAGGAGGTTATTTTTGTTGGGTTTTGTAATTTTAATTTACCTAGAACTTTTTTAAATTAAAGCGAAAATCGAGAAAAGAAAAGTTTCATTAAGTTACTACGTTTACTGCGCTCACGTTCGGTGCAAATTAAAAACCAGTAAAAAAAGTTATTGCAGGTCCTCTTTAATGCACGTTCTTCTGCCACGTCTGAACAAAGTCCTACCTCTATACCAGGAGCGGCCAGGTAGACCCGGCTAAAGAGCCGCAAATGAAACCAATAAGCTTCCAAGAGCCGTGCCTGGAAGAGGAAAGGCAGAAAAGGGGGGAAGTGGGAGGGGGGGGGGGGAGGGCTTTTGTCTAGATTCTAGGGCAATAAATGAAACTATCTACTTTAGATCTATTTTAGTCAAAAGCAGTCCAGCTGTACGTAAGGTAGCAGCAGCACAAGACTACCAAACCGCAACCTGTCTTTCGATTTAAAACGCGTCCCATTTCTCTTTTTGGGGAAGTGCTCGTGTGACCGGGAAAGGGGGGGGGGGGGAGGAGGGGGGAGATACATTTAGTAGGGAACCACAAGACGCAGTTTTAACACCCAAGGAGCCGCAGCTTGGCCACCCCTGCTCCATACGTTCAGAAACCGATTTATGCGGTCCCTAGTCGAAACAGTCATCGCGCTCTTTGTTTTATGATGTAGAACGTTTGCTGTCTAAAGACAATGCATCTATCAAAACTTTGTTCGTATTGTAAGCACATAGGCAAGAGTGGAAGTTATCTGTCTGAACTGACCCTTTTTTGCATAATATAATAAACCTACAAAAAGCCAAATAAATCAGGTATTTCTCTTTATTGCTTTTCTGCACTGAATATAGTGTACACCCAGAATGACATTTGCTAATTCTGATACTATCTCCTCATTTCTAGCCTGACCTTTTCATGCAATGCTCGACCAACAGAAACGTCAACGCTTTTATTTATTCCTTTTTTCGTTTTTCTCCTCATCTAGCGTCTCCTGCTTGCACTTTGTACATAGTCCCACAACACTTGGAAAACATATGCAAAGGAAAAAAAATATTTAAACAGCCTGGACGAAAAACAGACGTCTTAAAATAAGTTACAAACAAACAAAAAAATGTTTAGAGCTATATTGACGGCGCGAAACAAATTTTTAGTTGGCGCCTATTGGATCCTGCAGAAAGTGGCAACTAGCAGTCGCCTGACTGGCCACTATAGTAACGTGGTGCTTGCGCTCTTTCGGGAGCTCCCTATAAGCTCTTTGTTGTTATTGTTGCTTTTCGTTTTTGGCACTTTTTTTTACAAAATATTTTTATGTTTGAGAAACAACAAGTATAAGAAAACCGTCAGTTTCCTTTTGACTCATACGACTCGATCGGGAGTTGCGACCCGCCGGCACCGCTGTCCGCACGCACATCGCTGGCCTCGGAGCTTTCCGCGAGCAGGCTTGTTGGTGTTCGAGTCGTGTCCTCGTAGAGGCGAAGCCCTAGCTGCTTGATGCGGTCGAGAAGTCTGCGCTTCAACTTCGGATCTGTTGCAAAAGACGCAGACTACCACTGCCACCACCAACACCACAGAAACCCAAGAACACAGCTCGCGCCGAAGTTGAGCAGAAGTCCAAGTGGCTTGCGCGCGTTTTTCTGCCGAGCAGCTAAGCAAATCCAAGCGGCTTACCTCCCTTCCACAGGAAACGCGCAGGCGCGAAAAAGAAAAGTGGAAAGGGGGACCGTTACATATCGCTTGACAAAAATCGTCTCGTGCCGTACATCTAGCTTTAAAAGATTTTTTTTTTTTTTGGTTGTACATTATTTTATGACATCCTCCTTCCATCAAGGCTGTTTAACTTTTTTGTTGTTGTTGCCTTAGTTTTTATTGTTTTTTTATTAAACGCAGGGCGCGGCATCCTAGTACCACCCCAGATTGCCTAATCAGCCGATGAGAACAGCTAAGAACCAATCAAGGAAGAGGGTCAACATAATAAGCCACTTCTCGTGACACGAGTGCGCTCCACTCTCCGTCATTGTTGACTTTCAAAGTTTAACTGCAGTCACTTTCCGTCGCCGAAGCTTATTGATCCTCACTTACCAATGCTTACCCAGAACCGATTTTTTGCTTAACTGTCTTATCATTGCATTCGTTATTAAGTGAGTCATGCCGCTATGAAACGCATGTCAATCAGCCCGCTGTCTACCGACCAGCTAGGCTAAGGAGACGTATCCGTGCTTAGTTTTGAACGAGCTATAAAACAAATGAACAAAGATATGTCAATATTTTACATGCATTGGGTACATGGTAACTTTCATTCGCATCTAATTCTTTATTTCAAAAAAGGTATGTATGGACACTCTTCCGCAGAACACGAGACAACGAATCACTGCAGGCGATACCAAGTTCCAAGTGAATGGCGAGGGTTCGTATTGGCGACTCCAGCGAAATCGACGCCGCGTAGCTGCGACGCCGAGAAGCTTAAAGGGCAACTCCGCTCAATTCAGAAAAATTTAGGCTTCCAGGTGATTCACATTCACGAAGCACTACTAAACAGCTATACGTCCTCGGATTCACGGAATGTGGAATATTATTTGTGTAATCCTCGTTTAAACATCAGCAGATACCGAAACCGAAACTTTGGTTGCGTCAGGCAACATTGGTCTCGGGTCGTGTCCCGAGACCAATGTTGGTCTCGGGACACGACCCGAGACTGTGTATTGATGCACAAGGTTCTCCTCCCAGTTGTACTTTATGCGAGAAATCCCCCTCTAAAAAACCCTACGTCGACTGGTGATCATTACGCCGGGCAACGTCTGCTTAGAAAGGTGCAGGTAATTTCCGCCAAGGCACCTACCTTCCTGGTGATGCGGAAGTGGAAGCCAAGTTCTTTGTTCGATTCCAGCTTGATGGTCTTGCCGGCCTCGAGGCCAAGGTCCCTCGCAGCCTGCAGTCACCAAAGACAACGGTCAGAAAACTGAATGTTACTGACACAAGGAGTAACTCATTGAATCCATGCACATATAGAGGGTGCCCCCCAAAAAATATACGGGGATTTTTTCCATCGCAAAAATTAACTCATTCTCCACCTAAAAGTAGCACTAGGGGTTCGCACCAAATGCCAAAGTTTCAGCACTAACCATTATCTTATTCAAAAATTATAAGTGATTTTCCAAAATTTTGAACGGGAAAATGGCGGTCGATAAAGCTCGAATACATGTAGCTGATGCAGCTGAAACGGGCCCGATTTTTGCATTGATAGTTTTAGAAAGTCACTTATAACTAGGGATGTGCCAATAAGGATTTTTCTGTTTGAAGCAAATACAAAGCGAAAAGTTCCTTTTACAAAGAATTTTAAATTGAATTGAATATTTTCAAAGCGAAGTGAATAGTTTGGGGCCATCAATACAGTCATGGCAAAGAACCCTTTGAGAGTACAGAACAAAAAAAAATGAAACTGAACAAGGTCTGAAGGGTAGTTCACCAGCTCGCCTACACAATTACTCTTATTTCCATACAGTTGTCTCATCATTATGGACTTCCGTTGCCCAGAAAAAACGTCCATAATGTGAAACGTCCATGATAGTAAATCAAGGTCAAGATCACAAATAATGAACAACGAGTGGGGCTACAAAAGACACAGTTTATTTAGGAAAAATATGCTGAGACTTATTGGCACACACTTTGGCATTAGCTATTAGAAACGCAATCTGCTATAGATTCAAGAGAGTAGACTCGTTGCTCCTATTTTTATTGCTAACTGCATTCCAGCCTTGGTTGGTGAATTCATTTCAAGTATGGTATGTACCGCATGGTATTTTTTTTTTCCTTCTGTAGTGTGAGTTAAGGTATGTCTTTGCAGCATTTGAAACATCGAAATACTTCAAAAATATTTAAAGTTGCCGAATAGCCCTGTTCGACTCGAACTTCTAATCGAATACATAATTATTTGCTTCGACATTGAGAAGTTTTCAATATTCGCACAACCCTACTTATAACTTTGGATATAGATAATGGTTCGTTCTGAAACTTTGGCATTTGGTTCGTACCACTAGCACTACATTTTGGCGGAGAATGAGTATTTGTGATGCATACATTAATTTTGGGGTGAAAAAAGCACTACATTTTTTAGGGGGGATACATGTGTGCATCATGAACGTATGCCTGCACCACATGTATGATGCACACTGTACGCATGCATTTTTTCTAAATCAAGTTTCTAAATTAACCTGTACCTTTAAAACTAAGAAATAAAAAAATATTTAATACAAATTTATAATTTCAATACTCAATCATACCGAACACTGTTAATTTTCTTTAATGGGCCCTTTGGTACAGACCACTACAACATCAACCTTATTAGGGGCGAAGCTCCTTAGGGTCTAGCCTTGTCCGGCGTCCGTGCTCACATTGATTGCCGTCCCATCTGCCTCTTAAAAAAAAGGAAAAATGTTTGCGCAGTTTAAAGGATTCAAACCTGTGCGAGGAGACCCCAATGAATTTCTAGTCCATCGCCTTAACCAATTGGCCACGACTGCGGGACGAGTAGGGGGCTCTGAGATGAGGTAGTAACTCAAGAGCTGGGGATGTCATGGATGAAACGTTCCACGCAGCCGCTCAACGTCTATACAGGAGAGGTGGTTAAATGCGTATACAATCGCATTAAACTTTGCATCAGCACTACCTATGAACAAAATCAGTATCATCAGCACCACCAGAGCTTCGCCCCAATCAACATAATTCACCATGTGGAGATGTTTTATGCACGATGGATAGTTTACATTAGAGTGATTTGGCCTGCATTTTCTAAAACACTCTGTATTATATGAGCCTCCTGCATCCATCCGCATCAAACTCCCTACAACCCCAGACATTCCATACATCAAACCACATGCCATGCCGCGCCCGGTTTTTAACAAACATGACGCTTCCAGTGAAATTCCCTGGGACGCAAAGATGTAAAAATACTCCGTCTTCTTGACGCCCAAATAATAAACGAGAAAGTCTAGCTGGTCGAGCGATGACGGTTGTGCAATAGCTAGTGCTTTGAACGCCTCGCAGTTTCTTTTTGGCGTTTTTGTTTCATCGTTTTGAATTACAAATGAAGAAAGAGTTGCATTTTTTTATGCATCTCGCTCTTTCTAAAGTTTTAGCTTTTTTTATGTTACCATTCTAGCCCAGCTTTCAACCTTATTATGATAATTAGTTTTTTAGTTTTTTCTTATTTTTTTTCCATTCTGTTGCACTTGCTTGTGCTGCTGCTGAGCCTGCAGCCACGCGCAAGCAGTGATGCCCGCAGTTCCTGCCAGCTTCACTTTAACGAGGTTTTATTTTATTGGGCGGTTCTGGGACGCGTCCAACAGAATCTTCGGCATTTAGCAAAGACGCGCGGAGCTTTCAATTGGAGCTTAAGCTAACGAAATTTCGCATAACAAATTATCAATATATTGAACTACTCTGTGATCCGCTTTGAATTCAACGAGGCTTACGACAACAGCAATGAGAAATGCTGATCCATTTGCAAAACAAATATATCAGCTAATACAGGAAGCGAAAAATTGCTACGTATGCTTATGTCACTGAATCAGTGGCACCAACCTATGCCTCCTAGCAAATAAAAGGTGAGCCGGATGAAAGAAGCGATTAAGGAGACATACACCAGGGGAAAACATTCCTTTTATTATTTAGAATAACTAAATTTTTGGTTTATAGTGCTTGAATTTCTCTTTCGAAATCTGCTGTTAGATTTGACATAGCTTTTTATTTTTTTATTTTTTTTATTTTAAAACAGTTTAAAATTGCAAAACCATGTTTTTAAGATGCCAAGAAATGTTTCTTAAATTTTTTATAAATAAAGAAAATATACATCCTAATCAAAAGTAGCTACCAGTTACATTTTACATATTCTAACGTATATGCATGCCAAATCTGGTTGTGATAGGAAACTATTTAATATAAAAATACTTACACACAAACATTTTTGTGTCAAAATTACATAGAGAAAAAGGCAATGGAATGTTACCTTAGATGTGTAGCAATAACCTTTCGCAGTGGAGAAAAAAGTATGTTGTTAATCATTTTCGCAAAATATTAAAGCAACAGAAGACTGCGGTGGAGATGAAATGGCTAGGTCTACCCGTAAATGTAAATATGCTGGCGACCAACGTCACAATTTTGAAGAACCACGCACAAAAAAAAATGGCCGAAATTTATGCCGTTTTGGGTCATTGGGACGTCTCCAAATGCTTTAACACCGTAAAACTTAAGATCACATTTTTTGCAAAATGTTTTTTTATCCATAAGAGATACTGAACTGAAATTTGGATTTCGCAAACTGAGGTTGCAGGAGCGTTGAGCGGGACGCTACAAACTCCAAAGCATCACTCATACATCGATATCTCAAACGGATGGCCTTACTTTGGAAAGAGTAGGGCATGATCAAGCGGGGTTTGATCAACTGGGAGAATTTGAGACTGAGGGAAAGCGGCCTCGCTTCTCTCATCCTCGCTTCGGTTCACCACCTCAACAGGGTGTAGCGAGGAGAGGGAATGAGAATCGTGATGTGACTATCCTCGCCGGCCATGTCGGCCGTGTTCAATCGCGCACTTCTTCTCCAGAAATACGGCGATCCGTTAGAGATATCGCTGTATGATTGATGTTTTTGGGTTTCTTTTGTGTCCCGCCCATCAGTCCAGCCTTGTTTTGTGAGCTCCAAATTTTGGTTCAGTATCCCTTTAAGCAAACATGTTGTGCAGGGCATTTGTGTTAGCGAACCACCATTCTCTGAGAACGTTTGGGACCGTGCAACCTCTATATAAATTATTCGAGAGGAAGCCTACAATGCATCTGTTCCTATTAATTTAAATTAAAAAAATAGGGTAAAACTTTAGTGTTATAACTACCACAAAATTTAGTATGAATGCCCATCCTGTTTTTTGGGCTGAATATCTGCAACATTAAAATTTAAAAAAATCGCTTACCCCGATTCCCACTGGATATCGATCACACCGGTATGTGTGATCAATATCCAGTTATCACACCGCGAAATGCAAATCTTCTGCATCCGGGATATCCATTCCCGTGACACGCAAGTTCATACTCGTTCTTGGGTTCTTTACTCTGGTGGAACCAGAGTAAAGTCAAAGTTTGTTGCTCTTTGGATCTACAGTTTCAAGGGAACTAAGTTGACTACTGCGTGTATTCAAATATAGACCTGCTTTTTTTTCTCATCTTCTCAAAGAAGTTTTTTTAAAGTTAGAGATTAACCTAAAATCAAGACCAAAAGCGGTTAACATAGAACAGTCCTGACATAACCTCCTTTATTCAAAGGTTCTGAGCATAATCCCCGAGCCTATCGAATTAACTGAGGCACTCAATCCACGTCATCCGCTGCTCTTAGCGCTCGGGTGCAAAGCAGTGAAGCTCGACACGCGCGCTGTTGAGAGACGGCACGGAGGCATGTGGCAGACATGATAATTGAGTCATCTCATCGGGAGTACAAGACCTTGGTTCTGTCTTATCACAGTAGCCGCCATCCTAATATTTTTTTTTTTCAATGTTTTCTCGAAACCTTTAGCTCCTGACATCGCCGACACTGTCTGAAAATTTAGATGACGTCGGCGATCAACTGGCCGGCGCGTTTAACGAGCAATTTCTAAACCTCGTTTCACCTTAATTGAAAGCGCAGCCGACACTACGAGGCAATGCTACCGACCAAACAGCGTCAAAGTGTGCCATTATGGCATTTGCTCGTCTTCCTGCGCATGTTCTCTGATCGACTAAATTAATTCAAACTCCAGGAACCCACGGATTTTCTTAAAATTATCAAAAATTCATCAAAACATGATGTGAGATAAAATATGAGATACCATATGAGTGGCTACACATACAAAGCAGATATCTGATGATTTCCTCTACATGGGTCTACTGATCATTGGCAGGTATGCTACACAAGAAACATTTGTGAAATGAATGACATAGGTTTATCTATCCCTCAAAAATGTAGTTTATCGTGGACCGCTTAGAAAGCACACGACAACTATAAACAAACTTAAGTGCGTTCAACGGGCCAAGAAGTTGTCTAATGTGAACTACTAAGCAGGGGACACGTGAGCGATGAAAACGGGCCCTGCGCGGTTGTTTCCACAGCGACTTGCGTGGACGCAGTGACGCGGACCTATGTCATGCCACCACGTCACAGCATCCGCGCAAGTTGCTGTGGAAATTTCCGTGTGATGTTCGTTTTCTTAGCTCATCTGTGCCCTGCTTTTGAGCCCCGTTGAGTGCGCTTGTCGTGGAGCACCGGTGTACTGGGGAGAATCAACACTTGTAGAGCTACCTTCCTCAGGTGTTGCTTCTCTGCAGTACATTGTTGCTCGAAAAGAAGCGCACTCAATGGGGCCACGAGAACAAAAAGCATGAATTGCGCGAAAATGTTCGAATTCAGCGGCTTATGAATCCATAAACGGGTACAGAAACGAAAATTGAAATATACAAATCTCATTCCGGAACAAGACACGCATGACAGATAATAACCGTAAATGATAATCGCACGTTTGTATTTTGAATGACTGGTTATATTTTTCGTTCCAAACGGTGCACTCGAGCAAGCGCTCGAAAGAAGCGAACGGAGAGCTCGGTGCGTCATGGAATATCCGGCACAAACAAAACCAAAAAAAAAAAAATATTTCCCGCATTCATGGCAGGCGAGTCTGCAGTGGTTGAGCTTTGCCATTGGTGGCGTTGTCAGCGTTGTGATGGTGTCAATAGCGTCAATGCATTACAACAGGGCTGTTCAAAGTACCCATGGGGTGACAAGCATGTGGCTGGCCCAAAGAGCGCATAGGTTCCACAGCACTGTCAGCTTAGGGGTGAACGGGGTGGGAAAAGCAACTTTTGTCCAAATCTTGAGCGATGGGCTAATCTTCTAGGAGGAGAATGTCTGTGTCCGGGTACACAAACGAAGGTCCGAGCAAAATGGGAGTCCCTCCTTTCCGTCTTCTAGAACTGTTAGGTACAATGCGCGATTGGTGAGTTGAGGAGGAAAGCTAAACAGGAAAAAGTTTAAAAATCGTTTCATGACCGCTTTAAACTGTTGAACGTATTTTCTAAGAGCAGCGCTGCTCCGATGTTTAGTGTGGCTACGTAACGGTCCCTGCTACGTCATGACCTTCGCAGCGAAGTCCCCAGCAATGCTAGATTACCTCTCAAACAAAGCTTCACAGGCACCCACCAGGTGCACATTAAAAGATGGTTTAATTAGCTTTAAATTTAGTTTTCTTGTGCATTTCAGTAAAAGACTTGTGTTTTTGAGGCTATGCTGCAACATGCAACACATTCAAGCTAGGAAATGAGCGCTGGAATTTCGTTTTGATACCCCTTTAAAAACATAGTGCAGTGATGGAAGTGCTATTTGACCTTTTGGAGCAGGCCTTGTATAAGGCAAAATGTTGTTTTGGAGCAGGTAGTGGCCCTTTTGGAGCAGGGTCTGGCATATGTTGGCATATTACTTGAAAATCAAATAATGCTGCATTGCTATATAAAGCCCATCTCTATTATTGGAACATAGCACCTGATGCCTTTTTAAGACAGGATATATAAAATTCAACAAAGTAAACACAAAAAAAAACATTTTTTTAAAAATAAAGTTCATCTGCTCGTCAGATAAAAAGAAATACAATTAAATATGTCACACCGAGTTCTGATGATACAGGATATTTAGTTTTATCAGCCTGCACTTCTTTTAAGGTATCTGCAGCAGCATCTAGCGACCCTCACTGTTGTGGAATGTTTTAGTTCAGATTAGAGTGGTCTTTCGGGCAGCAGCTTCAAATATTGCAGTATCTGATATTCGCTTCAAGAATTCCAATTCATTTTCGATGTGCTGGCGAAGTCACGAACGGATCACGGCGAATTAACCCGTTGAGTGCGCTCCTTGGTATGCACCAATGCGCTGCAGAGAAGCGACACTTGCAGAGCAGACACCGCAGATGCGCGAGTCGCGCAGTGCTTTGTGCTCTGAAAAGGACGGTGAGGCATTACCAGCACTACAGGGTGTCACAAAAAAAAATTTACGCGGTCTTTTTTACCGCAAAAATAAACTAGGCATCGCCGAACTCTCATTCTCCGCCCAAAGGTAGCGCTAGAGGTCACAACCAGATGCCAAAGTTTCAGCCCGATCCGATAACTTAATCAAAAGTTATAACTGATTTTCTGAAAATTTCAATGGGAAAATGGCGGCTGACAGACTTTTCAAACACATGGGGCTCTATGGCACCAGAAACCGAAAACGGGCAAAAATGGGCTCCATTTACCCATTGAAATTTTCAGAAAATCACTTATAACTTTTGATTAAGTTATCGGATCGGGCTGAAACTTTGGCACCTGGTTGTGACCTCTAGCGCTACCTTTGGGCGGAGAATGAGCGTTCGGCGATGCCTAGTTTATTTTTGCGGTAAAAAAGACCGTGTACATTTTCTTTTGTGACACCCTGTACATCCAGAGTTTGGTGCAACTCAACTTTACAGTCTAAGCTCGTTATAACAGACCTTGATTTTGACCAAGATTTCGGTCTATTGTAGAAGGAGTATGTTGTATGCAGATATGAAGTTGAGTCAATGGTATGTAGAGGAAAACCAACCGAACCTCGCAAATCGGTATGTTATATCGAAATGTCTGTTGTAACTAGGTCTGTTATAATGAGCTTAGACTGTACTTCGTTCCAGCTTCGGTGCGAGCGCAGCCGAAGCTACAAGCGCGCGCGCATGGAGCCCGTGACGGTGCCCACACTGCACCAGCCCACGCACGAGTCAGGAATGCACAGAGCATTGGGCTCGCGCTAGCTCTGACTTCGCTGGTGGCTAGCGCACGGGAACAGGGCGGGCCAACATTAAAAACATCCACAAGCTCGGCCTTTTTTTTTTTTATATAGGCTGCTCAGTGGGATGGTTTTTCGCTTAGCCTCTGTGGCTTTGGTCTCAGATGTTGCTAACGTTGTTCCTTTCAATGATGATGATGATGATATTGCGCCCTCGCAGTTTCGGTTTGCGTAACAGTTGCGGCGCGGAAAATACCGCGGTACCGTCACGCGCTCTGACAAGACTTCAATTCTTATTTTTTATTGCTACATCTCATCTCGGCACAGGCATGGCGCAATTCTTCGGTAAAATGACAATTTGGCACTACATGTAGCAGGATTGCGTCCTTGGCGCAATTTCACGCAATTGGCGCAGCACTTCCATCACTGCATAGTGAGACAACCAAAATTTTGTAATTTGTTTGAATTTTTGTGAGCCTACTGTAGTATGTGTTTGTGGCTGTATGTGTTAGAGCATTGGGTTGCGCTCTTTAAGTTTTAATAATATTTTGCTCTCACATCCACAAAGATTGTCCACCCCATATGTGCATTTCAAGGTTTATCTCTTCATCTTGGATAGGCGTTCTTTCGGGACTTTACGGTACAGCGTTGCTCCAACAAACTTCAAATACCCGACAGTGTCTTTAATTTTCTGGCCCAAAAAGGAACAGGTGCATACTGTCATAGACATCAATTTTAGCTGTAGATACCGTCTGCATAGGCAAATATCCTCTGCCTTCGAAAAAATTATGCTACAAGCGGCATGACGTGGCTGTCCATGTCTGACGCCTTGACATAGCACGAGGTCTGAGATAAAATTGCACATCACCTTGTCAAGGTAGCCCTGGCACTTTGCTTCCAGAGAATCCAGTTCTTCTCGCAGGGCTGCAATGGAAGACCTCGGAATAGTGACCCATCACACCCACGCAATCAAGAGGAACAACACACTGTCCCGGGTGTCGCCACACTTGAGCAATCAAAAGGGCACTGTGAGCCGGCTCGTTGAAACCATCTCTCCACTTAGGCACCTTTCCCCTCCTATCATTTGCAAATGCACATTTATGAGTGAACCCTTTGCACTTTCATGTCTGTCCTTTGTAATTAACCAACAAAACAGATGTGCAGGAGAGTGATAAGGGGATAAACTGAGTAGGTCGAAATTCCGAACGTCCAACAAGGGGAACTGAATGTCCAAGTGAGCTTGATGCTCAGCCACTGCGCCAAGAAGTGACTTACGAAGCGGTGGTTATTAAAAGTGATAACATTTATTTTGCCAACCGTCGTCGCAGAACGTGCAAGTTTTGCAAGCGGGCAGCTCCAACTTTCATGTTTATATGTACATGTAGTAAGAGAGAAACAGTTGAACTGCGGTAATGCTTCAACAAAAAATTTTTGGTATGTCGCAGAAGGCTCGTTTGCAGGATGTAGACAGTTAAATGAGAATATTATCGTATTTACTCGCATAAGGGGGGGGGGGGGGGGGGGAGATATGCTCCTCTTGTCATATATGTAGTCAGTTTTCTGATACCTGCCTTGGTGAAATATCTGTGCACGTATGAAGGCATATAAAATGCCTTTTTTGAGCAACCTTTTTTTCTCAAATTTACTTATAAGAGAGCATCCTAAAATAGCCTGGTTACTTCCTTGTGAACAGTAGAGTGTGCAAATCCACCTGAAAAAAAAATAATATTTATGCGTGGAGAGAAAACAAAAATTGCAAACTATTGAGTCATCACTTTTTATGCTTAACTTTAAGTTCTATAACTCTTATAAAAATTCAGTGGTGCCAATCACATAACTAGCAAGATTTGCACACTCTATGCTCATCACTAGGAACAGCTGTGCAAAATTTGGATGCGCCGCAGCAACCACAAATAGTGAAAATTGTGTGCACAAACTCCGAAAACAGGCAAAAATACCAATTTGATAAAAACGCAAAAGAAAGTTCAGTTTTATGTGACATACCTATATTCTCACTCAAACCACACGAAACTTGGTGGTAATATAGTTCCAAGTGTCAGAGCCTGGAACATCAAACTAGAATTCCCCTGCTACATAGCACAGCTCCAGAAAAGATGCTAGTGCCTTTCGCGTAGCGGCCGATTCCTGGACGGCGAGTTTGCACTTTCCGCAGGTCGAGCATGCCGCGCCACTGACAAGAGCTTCCATCGAACTGATCTCGCCGATCTCCCCCCCCCCCCCCCCCCCCCCCATCTGCAGCTCTCTCTCCATTTTCAAACATCCTCTTTTCCGATACACTGACAAACTCGTCAGCACTGCCGATGAAACTCGAGCGATCGGACTCGGAAGCGTCGCCACGTTGCCCCGACCGAGGTTAGGGTTAGCTGCCGCGGATGAACTTTTCTTCTGTGAAGCTTTCCACTTGCCCTTTTAGCGACTCCCTTTGAAGTGTCGTCCGAAACTTCCGAGCTCGAAAGTCGCGTGTCCGGTCGACGCTCATCACGAAGAAAGCAGAATGATCGAACAAGTCGTTGGTTCTGGTATCCAGAGCAATGCGACGCTAAAACCGCAAGCAATTTCGCCGCGCAACATGTTGCTCTCGGCCAATGACGGGGCCACAATCGCATCACGTGATTTAAAAGTCCAGTGGCGACACGCATTTGCAGAGGGAAAAACATTTATTTATTATTATTTGCAACCAGAATACGAAACTATCAACGACAGTTTGGAGTGAAAACGGCTAGGCCTATGTGCCGAAATAAACGCGATGGCTGGTAACGCCGCGATCCAAAGAATGATGCGCTTGAAAATGGTTCCGATTTGCGCTGTTTTCCATCGCGAGAAGGGCTTCAAACTCATACTGACATATTTCGCGATGATATTCGGTCTTGATTTTTTTTATATGCAAACAAGGAAGGTTCAAAGAACACTACAAAACACGAAATCACCTTTTCCGAAAAAATCAGTTTTTCGACCCGCATTTCTCCATAATGAACGCACTTGCGTAATGAACGCACCCCCCATAACGGGTACCAATATTTGGACTTTGTTTTTCCCCTTGCGCTAGCCCCCAAGCCAATTTTCTTTTGCCGCCAAGCGGTCAGGCCAAGCCTAACCAAGCCAAGCCGCTCTTGCAATGGCTGCAAGTGCGTTTGTAGTTAAGGTAGTTGCAGAAGTGATCAACCGTCAAACCAAGTGTCGGGCACATTTGACGAAGCTTGGGCCGAAGAATTGCCCAGCCCCGGACATTCTTCGCCTATCGGAGGCATTGATGTCAACAAACACGCCGTCATCTGTGGTCCGCTTTCAGACAGTGAAATCGTGAAAGTGGTTAGGCCTAATTTCACATACTCCGGATAAACGCGTTTATTTAATCTGTAACAGAATGGCGCAGCGAGGTGCAAGCTGCGTCGAAGGTTGAGAGTGTCTGGTAGCCCCTGTAACAGCCGTGAGTGCGCCTCCATCAGTGCAGACGTGCCACAGTACCTTGCCGTGACACATTGGCACCTAATAGTATGACATTTGCACGAAGTGTGTAAATGCAAAAGTTTTACCCCGCGTAATGAATGCCCCCCCCCCCTCAAATATGTGTCAATTTTTCGGGAAAAAAAAGTGTGGTAATTATGTGAGTAAATACGGTATGTGACCTGGTTCTAAATGGGATAAAAGGCCCCATGCATATCGACGAAAAATACTCCAAGAGCTTTCACAGCAGTTCCCAGGCAGTTTAACCAAGAAACTTTTACACAGTACAAGATGGCGCAAAATGCTATCGCATTCAAACGACAATCCCCGCAGCAATTTTGTCAAAAATTTTTTTTCTCAGAATATACTGTACTTGCTTGAATGCACTGCGAGTGTTTTTAGAAAATTTTGCGCTCTGAAGTTGACTCTCGCGTTATAATCAACTAGCAGTGAAATTCACTCCAGCAATGCCGCCGTTTTTAAATAACTGCAACCTTCTGGGTTCCTGCAATTTTTTAGTCTTATGCCGGCAACATATACATCTAGATGAGTGGTTCTCAAATGGGGGTCTGCAGACCTTTCCGGGTCCCCCAAGGTCTTCTTGGGGTCCCGAAGTCATCAACCGCAAGTTAAGCCAAACAATCAAGAGTTTTGCAGCAGAGCTGTTAAGGGCTAGTTTCCCCAGTTTCATGTCCGGTACCAAACAATGTCGACACAAAAACTACACAAAACTCTCGACAGCTACCGTCATCTGTGAGTGGCGGCGGCAACCAGACAACCAGTCTGGTTGCCGCCCTCGCTCATAGATGGTGGCAACCTTTCCAGTTATCATAGAAGAATGGATACTTGGGCGAGTTGGTGGGAATTCATCATAGAAAAAAGCGCACAAAACAGATGAGGACGAAGAAGAAACACACGGGACAAGCGTGCAGCTTTGTTGGTCTTCCTTCTTCACCAAAGTGAAAAGGCTGAAAGTTTTATTTTTTTCCTTATCATGGCACGTCACGTTGAACCACGTGGTCTTGTGACGTTCGGGAGGGAGCAAGAAACCGAGCGAGGTCTTTTTTTTTTTTTTTTTTTTTTTTTTTTTTTATTGGATCCGTGCAGGTCGTTTCGCACGGCGTGGACGGTGATAGCTCGGGGGCGAGGGGGAAGGGGAGAAGACGAAAGAGGAGAAAAGAAGCGGAAAAACAGACCGATAAGCGCGCAGGGCAGCGCATCCCAGGCGCATCCGTGTTACGGTGATCACGTGAACGCTTGGTCAGCCAACACCGGGAGGAGAAACTCATGACGTCATTGTTCAATTTCGCTCTGAGAAGTAAAAACAAACAAAACGTGAGAATGACGTATGCAGGCCTCTGACGTAGTGGTTCAACGTTGGCCGCTCCAACTCCGTGGCATTGACTGCGCTGGTGATTGCGCCTCGCGCCGCACGCTAGAGTTGGCAGATTTCGGCGACTTGGCTCGCTTGAAGGTTTGCTGGCCAGTTTATTAAATATATAAGCGGAATTAGATCGTAATATTTGACATGGGGTCTTCCTATATGATACTGAAGAGGGCTACATAGTTTTCTAAATATCAAAAATGAAGCGGAGTTGCCCTTTAAGAGAGGAATTCGTTGAGATTCTGTCGTCTGTTATCGCTGCTTGGTTCCCGTAGGCAGCATAGAAACAAACATCGTTTCCAGTAGTTATTTTTATGCTTCAGCCGTGTCACTTCTACGCATTGACTAGACGTACGTTTTTACTGACGAAAAAGAGCTTTGCTTTCATATGTAACTCCAATTTTACGCTACAGTGCCAAAACCTTTATGGTGGGTCGCGTGCTAACTACTAAAACGACCTCCTTTCGTCAGCCATTTTGCCTGACCAGTGCGCACCCTGTATTTCGTTGGAGTCGCGAAAACGATTAGAGCAAACAAATTTGATGTGCGCATAAAGAATGGGCATCACAACTTGCTTGCCCACACCGCATTTCCTTAGATATAATCGTATTCTGAGCTTTGTTAATGGCTGGGATCCTGGCATTGTTCGCCGTGAGTGGCTGTTTCGATGTTCTTCAAGAAAGTGAACTCTCAGAATGTTTAATATTGTTCTTTGCACGTCCTAGAACATGGCCATTGTGAATTACTCGTTTGTTTCTCTCCCACTAGTCGGCTTGTTCACTCCCGCGGAGCAGCTGCTGGAAACCACACTAAAGTACGCAGTGGACCACGTCAACACGGATGTTGCCCTACTGCCCAACTCCAGGCTATCCGTCCAGACCGAAATGCTTCGGCAAGACAATGCGCTTGATACGTACAATAAAGGTAAGTTTTGCGTTAAATTTCAAGTGGTCTTTAATTTTTTGTGTGTGCGACGACGGTAACTGTAACTGTTTCAATTAGATGAGGCCAACTTATCTTATACATAACAATGTAAGATCAACCGGGCTTTAAGCTTGCGTGTGGTCACATAATACGAGTAACTCTGTAACCATTGTCAGATCACTAGTGGGTTCTATTTGTCTAATTCGATCATTAGGGTCTAATAGAACATTGTGTCGAGGTTCTGTTGAATTAATAGAAACACTGAGGTGCGATAGAACCTTGTATTGAGGTTCCACCGAATTAATAGAAACATTGAGGTCCAATGAAACCTTATATTGTGGCTTATTCAATTAATATAAACATTGATGTTCAATAATACCTCAACGTAACTATTGAATGATACTGTTATTTCAGAGGCCGCTTAGTGATAATGAACGCTGGAGCACTGCTGTTCAAGTTCTTAAAAAGACACTGATAGGGCATTTATGCTTGCCGAGGTTTTTATTGGAACATGACCTATTTCATTTATATCATTTCACTTCATTTATTTTACCTTAAGGGCCCGTTAAGAGCGTTACATAAAGGGGGGGGGGGGCGTAATCAGAATTTGAACAATATAAATGCCAAAACACAAGTATGATACAAGCGAGGAACTCGAAGAAATTATACAAAAATTGAAGCTAATGAAAAGAAAGGTGTACTTTTACTGCAGAGGAGAAATCAGCAGGGTTCAAGATGGTGACAATGGAAGATGGAAGGCTGTTCCAGTCGCATGGTTTGAGGAATAAATGACCGATTGAAAGCGTTAGTAGAACCAGATATGCGTTTGATGGTGCAAACGTTGTTGAGGCGAGAAGATGTTCGGTGGGGGGGGGAGGGAGGGGGGTAATAACAGAGTGGTTTTTAAGTCGGGAATGTGGTAGTAGATTTTATGAATAAGGCACAGCTGAGAGACTTTCCTACGAAGCTGCGAAAAGGACATGGTTAGTTGAGTTTTTAGCGCTGAGACACTGAAAGAGAAGTCATAAGTGGATGAAATGAAGCGAGCAGCTCTGTTCTGAGCTGCCTCTAGAGTATTGATGAGGTACAGTTGATGGGGATTCCAGATGGTTGGAGCATATTCTTAGTTTGGTCTGACGTACGTGTCAAAGGCCAGTTTACGGAAAAAGGGTGGAGCGCTTTTTAAGCTACGTCTGATTATACTTCGTTTTAGCTTCGGTCCGAGCGCGCCGATGTTATGAGCCGAAGGGCCAATGAAACAGCGCAAAAAGTGCAGCGTCATGGCGTGCTCAATGTGCCTGATAGGACTAGCCGGCGGAGGAGCACGCACAGAGACACAGCGAATATCGGCTCGTTCTATCAACTGCAGAGATCACGCCATGACGTTGTGCCCGTTTCGCTGTTTCATTGGCTCTTCGGCTCATAACATCGGCCGCGCTCGGACCGAAGCTGAAACGAAGTACAGTCCAAGAGTTCTAGATGAATCGGCAGTAACGGCTTTGATGTGGTTATTCAAGAAAAGGTCAGATGTTAGTCTTACATCAAGGTATTTATACACAGTAGCGGTCTCAATCAGATCGGACTCCAAGAAGTAATTGAATGACAAGGTGGTTTTTTTCCTGGTGAAGTGAATTAGTTTGCATTTAGACTTGTTTAATGATAGCATCCACTCTTTGCACCAATTGTTAATTTTATCTAGATCTTCCTGAAGCTGGTTATTATTTTGCACACAAGTTGCTTTGTAACAGATGACTTATCATCATATAGAAAGGCTTATTGTCTGAAGAAACCCCAATGGGAATGTCATTAATAATTATTAAAAAGAGTAAGGGCCCAAGGGGAACACCAGAAGATACATTTCTTAAGGTAGATTCATGACCATTAATGGACGTGAGCTGTACACGGGAAAAAAGAAAGTCACGAATCCATGAAAACGTTAATTGGTCGAGGCAAAGATAGTTTGAAGGCGTTGATGGGGGACACGGTCGAACGCTTTGGAAAAATCAAGAAAAACTGCGTCAGTCTCGACATGACATTCAAGGTTAGTGTGCAAATCATAAATGAAGTCGCAGAGCTCTGTTTCGCAGGAAAGTCCCTTTTTAAAACCGTGCAGTTGTTTAAAAAAAATGTGATGATAGGTGCTTTGTGATATTGGAGTAGAGAATATTCTCAAGTAGTTTGCATGAAATGGAAGTCAAAGAAATAGAGCGATACTTAGATGCGGAAGAGCGGCTGCCCTGTTTAAACACTGGGATAAACCTTCCCGCCTTCCAGTCAGATGGAAGGCAGCTTTGAGATAAGGACTGATTAAAGGTGAGTTTCAAATACTCACTAGAATCTAAGAGCCCAACAACCCAGAACACAATTTGTGGCTCGAAATTTGTTTTTTTGTGTTTTTTTTTTTCGCCCGAAAACAGTTGGTCGAAAATTGACCTGTTTCAGACGCGCTCACCCTCGTTTCCTTTATCACGTGGCGTTAAAACATTGTGTACCAAAAATATTCAAAGTCGTGGGCAACACCGTGGTAGTGGATTATCTAAGACACAAATTCAGTATTAAGAATAGAAAAGAATATGAACCCTTTTTTTTTTTTGTCCTCCAGAAAGCTGCAGATAAGTTGGTCGAAAAAAAAAATGTTACTCAGATCACAGGAAGTACATGTACACGTCATTTGCAATATGGCGACGTACCACGGGCTGGACGACGCGATGGCGGCGCATGACGGTCCAACGTTCCGACGGATGTGGGGCCGCTACTTTGGAATTGTCGTTCGTTGTACCGGCCAAGCGATCGTCAAGCGCAGAACATTGAGCGGGAGGGATATATGCGCGAAATAATCGCGCGACAAACGGTTCGCGCAAGTTCGTCGTTGTCGTCTACTTCAGAGGCCGGAGAAGCTGAGGAAAAATAAACGCGGTCGGGTGTAGCCATGAGACTTCCGGCCATGAGCTTCCGTGCTCGTGTTTCGGTTCCGAGCAGTTGGGTTTTTTGGCTTTATTAAAAATATACGCGACTCTGCACCAAAATATTGATTGGGTAGTCTTCGGACATCATAATAAATCGTCTGGCAAAAACTAAAAATAATTTTTTGGAGCATGTCAGTGGCTCTTTAAGCTGTTCGCGACTATAAAGGTCAGCCTGACGCAATCAAATGCAGGTTGATACCCCCCTCAAATCTACGAGAAAAAAAAAAAAGCTGTGTGCCAATGTACACTTTTTTTGCAAAAAGATGAACTTTCAGATATCAAATCCAACACAATCTCCACTCTTAGCATTTCGAAAACACGAAGCTGAACAAACGCAACAAGTAAATTTACTACGCACTTCGACCGGTACCTTCTTGCGTTTGTGGTTTTCACAGTGTTTGAAGTTTGCCATCTCGCTTGTTTCGTTCTAAAGAAACACTACATACTTATTTTCTTTTTTTTCTTTTTTTCTTAAGTCGTGAAATCTGTAATAATGCGGCCATGCAGCCGAGCTATACGGCCAGAGGGACATAATACAGGAGCCCAATGGTCACGACAAGTCAATTAATTAACGAAAATTTGTAAACTATCTTTTATTAGCGAAGATATAAGCCTTTTATTCCAATTATAAACTTTCTGAGCGTCATCGAACACCCCTAAATTAGTAAAATTTAGAAAGACTCGGAGCGCGTGGGAAACCAACACCACTTAGAATAACCAAAGTCTGTGTATTTAAATATTGACGTCGTCACGGTTTGATCGAGCGAATACAGGGATTGGCTACGAGTGCCGCGTCAGCGTTCGGTCGGGCCCCGTGTCCAATGAACGCGTCGAAGGACGCTCGGCAGGAGGCTCGGGTCCGATTGCTGAGTTGACGCCATCCGACCGGGATGGCGTTCCATACAGGAAGAGTGGGACGTTCCGACATGTTCATTATTATGGCGTTGGGGAATCGCCGTCGTGCGCTGAAGTTACATGTCGTGCAACAGGAGCAAGACTGATGGTTCGAAAAAACGCTCGCGCGGCTTCTCCGTCTCTTCCGCGTCTTAGCAAATCTGAAAGTGGGAAAGCAATTTAGACCAGAAAGCTTATTTGGCGTGAACAGTTACATTTGTAATCAAATACTTTATTATAAGAATGGATACAATACTGATCGAAATTTGGCTTTCAAAGTTGCCGTTGAAAAAAATAACTTTCTTTTTTATGTTTGTAAGCACTGTTTTGATTTCTGTAAGCTTTCCAATCTGGTTTCATAGAGGGGGTAACAAAACCAACCTAAAAAAGCTTTAAACTTTTTTTCTTTTTTTTTTACGGCTGTGTACGGCTCACGAACATCCTGTATTGTCACACAGTGTTCAAGTCCGCTCGTATTTTTGCTAGTGTGCTTCTATCATTGACTATATACTCGTATGTATTCCACTGTTCACTGACCACTGAAAGAATAAAACAAACTCGGGACGAAAGACGACGAAAACTTCTTTGAAAGAAATGTTGGTCGTCCTTCGTCCCGAGTTTGTTTTATTCTTTCTGTGGTCAGTCAACTTTACGAACACGCTCTTCAGTTGATTTTAATTCCCTTATTCTTGACAGTTCACTATAGTATAATTGTATACTCTTTGTAAACCAAACAGCCTTGTTTTACGACCACTTCAATCCTGTGTCACCCGCAGTTTGCAGCAGAATCGAAGAGGGCGCGGTGATCGTATTTGGGCCGAGCACGACGGCGGAGAACTCGCTGGTGTCGTCCATCTGCGCGGCCATGCACGTGCCGCACCTCCAGACTACATGGCACCAGGACCTGGACGTGCGGCCCTTCTCGCTCGGGCTCGTGCCTGGACCCGAGCTGCTGGGAAAGGCGTTCAGAGAATTCGTCGACCGCATGGGCTGGCTCTTCTTCGCCTACGTTTACGAGGGCGACCAAGGTGCGATTCGGTACTTTGAATGTCTTTCTTCTATATCAGTTGGGAGCCTAAGGAACGCAAAGCCTGGTGGGCCCCAACCATGTAGTGGCATCGCGGCCTCACCCAGTAAGAACGCCGAAAATGTAATTCCGAAGCAAGGCGCGTAAATATATTAACCTACGCTTTGCGTTTCTTATGACGTCATTGACTCTTGGACTATTGTGAAACCATAATGTCCTTGACTCCATAAAGACACTGCTGGGATTACTGCAAACAAAGCAGCGTTTAAATTAAGATCAAATTTTTTAATAGGACACGGAATTGTTGACTATCTATTCTGAAGTATCCTTTTATTTTCTTTTTTTTTTACTTTCTTTTTACTTTATGAACAGGCATGGCTTTCAGGTTTACAAGCGAAATCTACGGGAACCAGCAAACGTTTACTCATTTAAAAAGCAATAAAATAGCAAAGGAATTATAACTCTCTTTAACTTAGAATAATATTAATTTATTATCCAATTTTGTGATTAGGGCAAAATGCAAATCTTATAGCTGTTTAGATTTCTACGCGAGATATTCTTCCTATCAATACTCCGAGCTTCAGAACACAGCGTAGAGTTTACGTTTGAGAACTGGAAGTATAGTGTTGACGTTTATGACTATCTACAACACCATGCACAAACCGAACAGCTTAAAAACAGATGTGCGTCAACACCTGACAAGGGTTCGAAAAGTGTGCTGACATATCAGAAACATAAATTTGTGTCTGCTTCCTATGATGTGAACAGACGTCAGAAACACGTCAGACGCATCTTGTAGGCGTCAAGACCTTGACATCCACTAAAACGCCGTTCAGTTTCTTTTTTGCCCTCTATACTGCAATCGTTGCATCAAAACAAAACAATCTATCTTTTTTATGATTACTTATTTGATTAAAAGTGTATTGGTCCATAATATCCTGTCATATTTAGTGCGGTTGTTACAACCTATTTCATAACAAGCTTGTGAGACATTTTGTACTTCACAACTTGTTGAACAAAACAAGAACAAAAGCAAGTTGTTCTTGACTAGTTTTTTCTTTTTAATAACCTTATAACATTTTATTGATGTTCACTGCTTAATAGGTTTACTTTAGACGCTGCATTTGTTTTGTTAATATTTTTATTTCTTTGTTTTAAGGTTGCTCAGTAATGCCGATATTTTTACGCGGCCGATTAGATCATTGTATTTGTGGACTAAGCGCAATATACGTTTGGTAACTGTGGAGTTGTTTAAGAAAGAAAAATAGTGGCGACCAAGTGAAGCGACCAGCGCTGCCAACTTGGGTGCCGAAGTGCTCGAGGGACAGCGCGTGCTGAGGCGTGATTGCGCGCGCGTCACAGAATAGATTCAGTCTTGGCTAGGCAAACCGTCGTCTCCGCCTCCTTATTCTTTGTCCCCAAAACACCCTCACAATATATATATACATATATATGTGTGTGTGTGTGTGGGGGGGGGGGGGTGTTTGCGCGCGTGTGTGCGTTTGCGTTATAAGCACTAATATCTCGATTATTTGCTTATTGATAAAGGAACGAATCATCATCACAGTGTTTAAATCGCCTAACATGACAGTGCAAAGGCTCATATGAAGGTATTTCTCTGAAGGAGTGGAATTCAAACGTGTCTTTAAATGAAAGGTTCCTTTCAATGCTTCAAAAACAAAACAAAGCACATTGATTTTTATTTGTTGGTTTCAGCCTTTTATATTTGCAATGCTGTATACACAGATTAATATCACGTGCACTCAGCGAGGGTGAAAACAGCTTACTAGTCAGTACTTTAAACTTTAGAACTGAAAACGCCATACCGAAGATGGTCGCTTAGGTCTGCTGGTTAAACTTACCTCAAGCCGCATTTTTGGAAGCTTCGATGATGTAATTTGCCATAACAAATCAAGGTAATCTCAAGAATAAAAAAACACGGAAAAATGTTCGTTTTAAACGTGTGTGACTGAAGCCTATCTCTCCCCCAAGGAGAAAAATGTTGCACATTACTGTGGCGTTTTATTTGATAAGCGAAAGAAAAGCATATAGATATTATAACTTTGAATATTTTTGTTCGAGTTTCTTTATGTTTAGGGGAATCGAAGTTTGCATATGCATAGCGCCAGGTTACTGAATTCGACAATTACTTGAGTTCACTTTCTTTATATTATTGTGCATTTACATTTCTTTACACTTTTGTATAACTTCTTCTGCAGTAGATTTTACTAGCACCCTGCCCCCCCCCCCCCCCCCCCCCCCTGCCACAGTCTCCACAAGGAGGTGAGTGGCATTTATAAGGAAATAACTAGAAAATATATCCGCACAGAAACTCCTTTCTCCGGCCTCGCTTTTGTAGTACAAACACCCTCACGAAAGCTCGAAGCAGGTCAAATTCATAGAAACTTCGCTTTGTTCCTTCCGGCCGAGTATAAGTGCAGCGTAATGACGGTCCTCCGTTGGGTTTTGACGTGTAGCTCTGGTGCGACTCCAGGAGATGGAGCGGCACGAGGACATCATGGGCCGCAAGGTGCTCGCCTTCGACCTGGGCGCCGTCGGGCAGCCGGCGGACCGCCGCAGAAGGAGGCAGACTGACGCCGGGGAAGACGACGCCATCCAGGAGCCCAAGACCGTCTGGGACGAGATCAAGGAGTCCGGCTACAGGAACTTCATCATCGACCTGCCGCAAGACCGCATCGCTGGCGTCCTACAGGAGGTGATCAGTATGGCTATCCATCCTTATTTCGTCATGCAACTTTTTTTTGTGTAAATTAGTAAACTAGCCAGCGCCTTTTTAGCTAAGCTTATGAGGTATGCTGATTTCTTTAATAGACCATAAAACTACGGTATTAGAGGAGAATTACATAAATGACGAGGACCGGATGATACGTGTCGACCGGCCATCGTCGTTTATGTAATTCTCTTTCAACATCGTAACTTCTTCAGCATGCGCCATTTCCACGAGCATAAAACTACGCTGTTATTTTTTTTAATGTGTAGCATTTGTAGGGCGAGCTCTGGCGTTATCGTGTTGAAGCCTGGAATGTACCCTCTGTAGGTCGTGCAACATAGAGCTGCGCGTAATCGGCGTCTTTAATTACAGCGTGGACTTTCCAAGGTCTGCGTTCGGCAGTACCAACGTGGAGTACACTCGTTATAAACGATCCCGCTTGCGGATTTCGTGTATCACCTAAAAGGCACGGGAGCGAAAGCGGCGGGTGCAGCAGGGTGAAGAAGAAGATGCAGGTGACGCGACTGCAAAAGGAGAGCGTCGTGCCCAACAGCTAGAGGAAGCCACTTGACATTACACAGCAGCCGACCGGCAGTTCAAGTGCCAGCTCATGTGCCAATTCACACACAATCCGTTTGATGAAGCATGTAATATGTGCGACAGACTGATTTTGAAAGGACGCGTGAGCAAAGGTGTTTAAACGCTATGCATTTATCACGACTTTAGAAAATACCAAAAGAGCTACCTTTATATATATATAGAGATATATAACGTGTCCTCAGTGTAAATGATCTACGTGTATAAATCATAAAAAAGGCGTCAGTTGTTTTAGTTCTTTTTTTATATGTATTGCATTTACGAAGCTCACGTCCTCACACTTTCAGAAAATAGCAAAGGAACTGACCTTTTTTTTAATAACGTGTGCTCAGTATAAATCCTCCACGCGTTTATAAATTTTCGAACAGGGGTCACTTTTTATCACAAGCGCTGCATTTACAAAGCTCAAATTCGTTGTTGTTGTTGTTGTTTTGTTTATGTTTTGTTTTTGTTTTTGTCCGCCTTTTTCAACTGCGCATTTTGTTTTCCCACGGAAAAACTTTACGCTTTCACGAATCGAACGAAAAAAGGATATCTCCTAGCGACATCTAAACTGCGTACTCGAGCTTGCGAGAGCTTGAACAATACTAACGAAACGCTACTTCCAATAGTCGCTTTGCCTCTCAGGCGTCACATGGCGTCATTATGAACCTTTTCTTTTGGCATGACGTTGTCAACAGCAATGCGCCTCGCGATTCTGAACTCCCAGTTTCTGTTTCATAGTCCGTTTAAGCTGGGAACGTATTTCAGAGTTTCTTCGAACCTAACTTAGGCATTTACGTACGGAGAGCTGAAAGAGTAAAAATAAGCCATTGCGTGCCAAACGGTTCCAGTGAAGGACACGCACCGGTTGCACGTGTATAACTCTCGTCCCGCTTTAGGAGGTCGAAGACCAACTCACCCAGGAGCAATTCAAAACTGCACGACCCTTCAATAAAATAACGCTAATTGCGCGCGCCACCTCTGCTGTTTTGGCGGGTCCAGGCTAAGAATAGGCTCCCCCAGCGTAGCGTCAGTTCCAAGGCTACACGGCCAGACAACGAGAAAAAGACACGTCGTTCACTGGGGCCACGCGCCCCGGCGGGCCATCCGCCGGTTCGGGCCACATCTTCGTTTTTGGCCCGAGCACATTTCGCGGGCGTCGGTCCTTTGGCCTATCTTTAGGCTGTCGCCGGTGGCCTGGCTTCTAGCTCCCGAGAAATATAGGTGGCAGCCGGGATCGTAAATTGGCCTTTTGCCGCTCCGTAGCTTGCTTGGAACGTGCTGGCTGATATTTATACGTATGAGAACTATAAGAAACAAAATGTACGTTAATATGTACGGATAAAGTCGGGAGACAAAGAACGTGTGGTGAAACGACGGGTATTTATATATATATATATATATATGTGTTTTGCTTATGGTCAGTTCATTAACTTTTTATCAGTATTGAAAACAATTAATTTCCGAGAATTTCAAAATTTATTGAAACTTAGTGAGACGTACGTCGTCTGGAGTTATCGGCCGTGGGACGGTTTTTCGGTAAGCGTGTGCTAAAGTTACGATTATCTCATGGAAGTTGAAATAATCACTCTAAACTTGAGCGCATTTACTTTCCACGGAAAGCAGTATATGAGGGCCAATCACGGCAAACTATTGAGACGGCTCGGTGAATGACGAAGCTAAAAAAAAATAAAGAGAATACCTGCGTCGTGACGGCATAAGGTTTCAGATGCTTGCGTCATCCTCAATGCCACCGCTCTGACTGTTTATATATATATATATATATATATATATATATATATATATATATATATATATATATATATATATATATATATATATATATATATATATATATATATTATTATTATTATTATTATTATTATTAGTGTTCAGTTTTACAACTCCAGACGATTCGATTCAGAGGCCGAAACAACCCTAGCATTACCGAAAAGGTTTGTTTCTATTTTGCTCAAAAACGAGTTAACGTGCGGTCTATTGAAAGGGTGTGCCGATGGCACATCGATGGGCCTTGCCATCGAGCTGCAAACTGGAGCAGCAAAACTACCCTGATACGTTTGTCAGACTCCTGAGTCAACAAATTAGCCCTAAATATTTTTTTTTTAATTTTTACTTTTTAGTCTGGGCAGGATAGGAAATCAATAAATCAGCCACAGCAACTATCTGCCTCTGTGCTTGAAGCGAGTCTTTAAAACTTTCGGGAGTATTAATACATTAGAAGACACTTCATAGCGTCACCGAACTTATTATGTTAAATTAATTCATTTTAAAAATAATTTCAGCTTGTGCCACCCTTATCCACGGCAGCGTATCATAACCGAACTGCCAGAAGCGGCGTGCGACTAGTTGATAATTTCCGTGTGTCGCGCTTCTGTACGCTGTTCTCCGTTTAGTTACTGCTCTCGTTTGTAAATCGGAGCGTCGGAGTAGGAGTAAAGGCCCGTTCACACTCTTGCAACCGAGTACGACCGAGAGAGACCAGACCGGTTTTTAAGCCTCTTGCGACTTCTTAGGACCGATAGATAGATAGATAGAAACTTTATTCAAAAAATGATGGTGGGGATGATTCAGCCGCCTCAGTCCAGGCAGCCGCTGAGGGCCCTGTTGATGTGGGCCGCCAGTTCCCGTTGTTGTTCGAGGCTGACCGCAAGAGCCAGCCACTCCCGGGTGTAAGTGTGTGGTTGTGCCGGGTTATGGGGGCAGTCCCACAGTAAGTGGTCCTGGTCGGAAGGGGTGAGACAGCGGGAACAAAGAGGGAGAGGGTCACCTAAGGAGCGGCGAAATAGGTGGAGTCGAGCGGGTGTGAGAAGTGTGTATGTTTGTGCCTGCCGAATGAGTGTTTGCTCACGACGAGTGAGCTGGGTGTGGGGCGGAGGAAAGGTACAACGAGAGGCGAGAAGGTCGGCTAGGGTGGGGAGGGGAGGAGGAGGAACAGGGGCTGTGTCACAAGCGTCAGCAGGGGCCCGGAGGAGCGTTTCGCGGGCAAGCTGATGAGCGCGTTCATTCCCGGCAACGCCAGCGTGACCAGGTATCCAGTGGATATGAAGAGGTCCTCTAACATCGTTGAGGAGAGGAAGTGCAGAAGGGAATGCGAGGCCCTGAGCGAGGTGGGAGCAGGCCGACTTTGAGTCCGTGTAGATGTGGGTGGTACGGCCAGGGGAAGAGTTGTTGGCAGCAGCAAGTGCAATGGCGAGAAGTTCTGCTTCGACCGGGGAAGCGCAGCGCTGCGTTTCCGAGTGTTCAGTGCCGCGTGAAGTGATGTACGCGAATGCACCAAGGGTGTCTTTTAAGGCTGCATCGGTGAATACGTGATGAGATTCGGGATCTCGGGAGATTTTCCTCGTGTAGTATGCCGCACGGAGAAGACGGCGAGTGGGATTTCGATCCCTGTCCATGTGGCGGGGAATCGGGGCCACGGTAATATGTTGGAGAATCGTGTTGTCTAGGGGAGTGGGTTGAGGTCCGGTTGGATGGGGTGTATAGCCGAGTTCGTGCAGGATGAGGCGACCTGTTGGAGTTAGCGAGAGTCGTTCACGCTGATGTATGCGATGCATGTCAATAATGTCGGAGACCGTAGGTAGTACGCCCAGTTGAACCAGTCGAGTGGTGCTAGTGGTTAGGGGGAGCCCGAGGGCGATCTTAGTCGCCTTACGAATAAGAGCGTCGAGCTTGCGTTCTGAAGTACGTGTGAGGGATACGTAGGGAGCTTGATACTGAATGCGGGAAATTATGAGGGCATCGCGAAGTCTAAGGAGGTCTTGTTCTTTGAGCCCCCTGGTGCGTGTGGTAACACGGCGCATCATGTTGAGGATGGGTGCAGCCTGGCGTAAGATGTTCTGTACGGCAGTAGTGCCTCCCCCATCGGATTGTATATGAAGGCCCAAGACTTTGAGGGACTTTTGTGGGCGAATGATGTGGGTGTCATGCTGAAGGGTCACTTGAGGGGGATGCCAGTGGCGAGAGTGGATGAGGAGCAGGGAAGTTTTCTCGACCGAGCAAGCGAGACCAATAGTGCGGGCTGCGTGATGAACAGCTTCGAGGGCGGCTTGAAGAGAATCCTGGATGTGACCAGGACTGCCTCGATTGATCCAGATAGTGACGTCGTCAGCGTATAGAGAGTACCGAATGTCAGGGAGGGGTTGGAGGGCGCGGTGGATACGGCGCATAGCGAGATTGAATAATGTTGGAGACAGGACCGCTCCCTGAGGGATGCCTCTCTGTGGGTGAGGGACCGCGTCGAGCTTGTGTTCGCCGATTTGAATTGAGAGCGTACGCGATCGAAGAAAGTTCCGGACATAATTATACATATGCGAGCCACATTGTGTGTCGGCGAGTTCTGAGAGCATAGCGTCATGGTCCACGTAGTCGAAAGCCTTCGTGAGGTCTATAGCGAGGATGGCTCTTAGCTGGGCTGTGCTAGGTGACTGCAAGATTTCTTCGTGGATGCGTAGCAGTGTATCTTGGGTGGAAAGATGTGAGCGATAGCCAATCATACAGTGAGGAAGTGCTTGGGTATCTTCAAGATGTTGTTGGAGGCGACGGAGGACCATGCGCTCCATAACCTTGCCTACGTGGGAGGTGAGCGTGATGGGCCGAAGATTCTGGAGTTCCACCGGCTTACCAGGCTTGGGAATGAAGATCATGTGGCCCTTTTTCCACAGATCACAGAGCGGCAGTTTGCCTGTCCACACAAGGTTGATGGAATGCAAGAGATGATCTTGATCAGCGTCTGAAAGATTCCGGAGAAGGGCGGTGGTGACCAAGTCGGGCCCTGTAGCTTTGGAGCCTTTACACTGACGGAGCGCTGCGCGTAGCTCTGCGTAGGTAAATTCTTCATCGAGCCCAGTATGAGGAGAGCCTTCATAGTTAGGATACCGCGGTTGGCATGCAGGAGCGACATAAAGTCCCTTTATGGCAGCCAGAAGTGTATCCGGGTCCGTGTGCTGGTTAGTGAGGCGGTTTATCTTGTGTGTGGTCATGGTCTTGGTAGAATCCGGATTTATGAGGGCTTTCAGAATGCGCCATGTCTTGGCAGTATTCAGGGTGTTCTGAAGTTCGTCGCAAGAGGCATTCCAATGTTCGCTACTGAGCTGATCCGAGTATTGCTGGATGTGCTCATTTAGGCGATCGATGCGGGCACGGAGCTTGCGGTTCGTTTTGCAGCGCTTCCACCGCTTCAGAAGAGAAGCACGTGCTTCCCAACTGTGCGCGAGGTGGGTGTCGATGTGAGGTTTAATTTCATTGGTGGCAAGGATCTTGGTGCGTTGATCAAGCGCGTGTGTAAGTTGCTGTGTCCATGTAGGTATATCTGTGAAAGGGGGGTCGCTACGGTCTTGCCGATAATTATGCCAATCGATTATGCGGATGGGTTTCCATCTGATGCGTCTCGGAGTTTCAGATACCGTAAGGTGGAGGATGGCGTGGTCACTGCCCATATACTCTTGCGTATGTTCCCACTGCAGATGAAGAGATGGTGTAGAAAAGGTGAGATCTGGGTTGGTATTGCGCTCTACAGAGTTACCCATTCGGGTATGTTCATGTATGTCATTGTGCACTGTGTAGCCGGCTTCTTGTAGTGCACAGTGCACCCTACGGCCTTTCTTGTCTACACGAGTGTAGCCCCAGGCGGGATGTGGGGCATTAAAGTCACCTGCTAGAATATGGTGAAAGCGGCGTTTAGCCCGGCAGGGATGCAGAAGCTCGTTAAGTTCCGGGAGGGTATTCCGGGGAGGACTGTAAACATTACTGATATGCAGAGAGCCGCTCTTAAGGGGAATCGATACAGTGAGACTATTGGCAGTATCGTGTTCGTGAGTAGCCGTGAGGGTTGAGCGAACGAGCGTGGCAAGGCAGGGAGTTTGTTGAAACGTGACATAGCCAGAGAGAGTAGGATTTAGCCCTGTCTCTTGAAGGAGAAGGATGTCAGGTAGCTGAGGTTGCGATTGGAGCCACAGGAAGAAGGAATTACGCTTGCTCTTGAAACCGCGACAGTTCCACTGAAAAATGTGTATGCACTCTTCCATGATTATACAGGGGGGGATTCAGGGGGAAGAGGGTGAGTCGAGGGGATTTGCGATAAAAGTGTCGCAAAGAGGGATTTAAAGTGCTCAGTCTGCTCTTGAAAGCGGCGATCAAGCTCAGCAGAGAAATGTGCAAGAAGGTCAGTGTTTTCTTGATGTTTCTGCTGGACAATGGCTTGCTGCTCGTGGAGGAGGGAGAGCTGATGCGTAATTTGCTGCTGGAGGTGCGATATGGCGGCATCAAATTTCCGTGCGTATTCTTCGAGGCGATTGGAAAGATCAACATATTGGTCCGCATTCGAAAGGGTGTGAGCGGGGGAAGGGGAGGTCTCCTGGTCGGAGAGACGACTACGTTTGACACCTGGAGAAGGAGAAGGGTGGGGAAGGCTTGTGTTGGCTGGGCTGGGGAGGGGTGAGGGAGGGGGTGGGGTGCGAAGCGGGACTGAAGGTTGGTTGGAGAGGATGTCCCGATAAGTGAGTGAAGGTGATCTGCGTGCGTGTTCAGGCGTGTGTGGGAGTGGCTGGCTCACCTGGTGGGATGGTAGGCGAGAAGGGGTCTGATGGGCGGTAGGGCTGTGACCCCGGGTACCAGCAGGACTGCGCCCACTGGAGGTGTGGGTCCGGCGTGGAGAAGAGCTGGTGCGGCGGCGAGAAGGGGTGGTGAACCGGGTGCGACTGCGGCTGCGGCGAGAAGGGGTGGTGAACCGGGTGCGACTGCGGCTGCGGCTGCGTGCCCCGGATGGCGCCTTGGGAGGAGCTGTGGCGGACGCTGCCGCTGCCACACCTTCAGCTTTGAGGGCGGCCTTGCGCTGAGCGATGCGCTTGTTGTAAGCCAGCTGGCGAACGGCTGCGTCGGCAGCCTGCTTGTCTTTACATGCTGCGTCGTCAGCACGATGCGGGCCACCGCAGCGGAGACAGACCGGGTCCGCCGAGCAGGTGTGGCTGTCGTCGTCAGGTTTCAGCTGACCACATGTCGGACAGCGGGCATTGTAGGTGCAGACGTCAATCCGATGACCAATCTGCTGACAGCGGTGGCAATATTGGGCCTTGGGGCGATGGGGGCGGCAGCGGAAGATGCCACCGGCATAGCAGATTTCATGCGGGATGTGTGTGCCGTGAAAGGTGATGAGAGCCGTGGTCGTCCGGCCCATCATGCGTGCGGCGAGAATTTTAAATTCGGGGCGAAGCGTCGACATATGGCGCATGAGATATTCAGGGCTTGTCCCAGCGGGAATATTGTGAATAACTCCTTTGCAGGTATTGGACGGAGTGGCAGGGTAGATGGTGACGCCACAGCGACGGTCTTCGAGATCGACGCTGGTTATTTCCTGTAGGGGCTGGGTTACGTGGGAGTCAAGGCAGAGCAGAAAAGCGAGGTTCTTGGATTTGTCCACGCGCACCATGAACTTGCTGGCATCGGCAGGAGCAAGGGCGGCCTGGGTGCGGAGCGCGGTGTGGATCTGGCAGGGATCATGTTTGGTGAGGTTAAGGTGGTCGCTGGGGCGTAAAACAAGCGTGGCTTGTACCTGGGAGACAGCATGGTGCCAGCCGTCTTGACCTTGAACAAATTTGGGAGCCATGTCGAAGGAAGCGACGGGCCGGAAGGCCTTGCGGCCGGTCGGAGGGCGCGCCGGTGGAGGCGTATCCGCGCGATGCCTAAGTAGGCTTAGCGAGGCGCGCCTCGGTTGGATTCGGAAGCAGGCTGAGAAAAGTTCGAAAAACGGCCGGCAGCTCACCGAAAATTTTTCAGGGCATACCGGAGATGTTGTCGGAGCACGACACAAAATTGGGTAGGATTGGAAAAGTTCTGACTGGGTTAAACTCGCCGAAAAGGCCGGAGCCGATGCGGTGCCCGTCCGATCACTTCGGCGATGCGAGCGCCTCCCTTCTTAGGACCGGATGCGATACAACGGAGCTGGTCCTAACAGATCGCAACAGGCTTAAAAACCGGTCTGGTCTCTCTCGGTCTAACTCGGTCGCAAGAATGTGAACGGGCCTTTAAGGAGACCGGACTCAACGCGCCCATCGGCTCTCCAAGTGCTATGTGGGAAAGTTTCGCACGGTCATTGATGAGAATGTGTTTCCTAATGTTTCTTTACCTGCAAAACAATGCCAAACGCATCGGTTGAAAAAAGGCTCATGCTGTTAACTATCAACGATGCTGACAGATCTCTAGCCTGCGATGATGAGAAAGAACCAGCTACTGAGCTGTTGCGGCCTATATAAATAGTAAGGTGTACTCGCTTATGGCTCAAAATACCTTTTGAATTGCATTTGCTGTTATAATTACCTTTCCTTCTAAAGCTACGCGAGTTCAGACCTTTCAAAATCGGGCTTCTAATCGGTGACATTTTCAGAGCTCGTGCGTATGGCGCATGTTTCACTCGCTTTCCGAAGCTATGACCATGCACGTGCTGGGTTCTGGTATTCCCACGCTGGACTGTGATCTTGTAAACATTGGAACGGTATATTCAGGCAAAGGTAAATCTGATAGAACATAGAACATAGAACATAGAACATATAACATAGAACATAGAACGCTTTATTGATAGAACAGTCATTTTTCAAAATAAAATAGCCAGCCGGAATAAGCCTCAAGGGTTTGTGTACCTGGCTCGGCAGGTGACGAAATCATATAGATTAGATAATGAAGAAGATTAATTGAAAGCAATTTATAACCTATAGCACACCCGTTCTCTGAAACCTCAGTGCGTCTTAACCCAAACCGAAAAGATACACACACCAAACAAACACCTTTGACACACTGCAACCGCAATGTTTAAAAAAGGGGGAAAAAAACACGAAAAAATCAAACAAACAAAACAATGCACTTGAAAATTTTACTTTACTCCTCTAAGTTCCGTAGCGCATTCTTAAGTTGTTGTTTTTTGTTTTGTTTTTCTCGACGTTATAAGGAGCATTGATTCTAGTAGGTGGTTAAATACATGCAGCACATAATACACTGCCACACGCTCACCGTAGCGAGTTCGTATACGCGGTACCTCAAAACGAAGAAATGGCCTCGTTGGCCGCTGTTGGATATAAGAGGTTTTGAAATTGGAGCTCCAGAAATGACGCAGCACGACGGTTTCCCTAAAAAGCTCCTCAGAAGACGACGTGTGAAGTTCCTGAAATATCTCTGCACTTGAGACGTCTGGCATGTCAAAAGCGACACTTTTCACAAAACTTTTCAATAACGAATTAACTCTTGCGCCTCATAACAACGAACATCCCATAAAAAGTGTCATGCCGTACCGTAAATAACTATATCCCAAAGCCTGTGCTATCATTTTGCTAACAGAGAAAGGCAGAAACATTTTAACATTGTAGAGTAAGCACCAAACGCTTCTTAACTTTTTGCACAAATACGTCAAGTGTGTACACCAAGATAAATCACTATCGAAGTATATTCCGAGGTATTTTACAGATTTGACACATTTAATAATTTCGCAATCACAAGATCTGCAGCTACAGGAAGTGGGAATTAAACCCGTTTAAGTGAATTTTTAAAGCAAGCCAGTTTTGTTATTGGCGCATTCACCTTAATCAGGTTCGAAGTAAACCAATTCATTGTACAAGTAATATCATATTGAAGATGTTGATTGGCGATAAGGTAATCTGCATTACATGACACTAAGACCGTGTCACCCGCGTATTGAAATACTTTACATCGTGAAACAGCACTAAGGAGATCATTTATATATAAATTAAGAAGTAAAGAAGACAGCACTGAACCTTGCGGTACTCCAGCCGTTAAAAAAGTTCTACTACTCTTTTGATTTTTAAAAACCACACCCTGGGAACGTCCTGAAATGTAATCTTTTAAGAGTGAAAAAAACGGACCTCGAAAACCCAACTTGTATAGCTTGGGGCAGAGAATTTTGTTATTTATGCTGTCGAAAGCTTTCGACACATCCAAGAACACTGTACATGAAAACATTATTATCAAAACTTGTATGTAAGCAATCTCCAAAACCATCTAAAAGCGCTTGGGTTCCTCGTTCTGCAACAAACCCATACTGATGATCGGACAATAAGCCAAACCTTTCTACGAAACCATTCATTGCCCTCAAAAGGTGTTTTTCTAGTAAATTCGCCAGGCACGACAAAACTGAAATAGGACGATAGTTGGTAAAATCATCCGCTGCCCCTCCCTTGAAAAGTGGCTTAACAATAGCAGTTTTCATTCCCGTCGGGCAAATTCCGGTCTCGATGATATCATTCAATATTCCTAACAGTACATATTTAAGTTTTTCGTGATTTTTACGCAGATCCCGTATATGAACTTTATCGAAGCCTGGCGATTTATTTTGTTTAAAAGAAAATAAATAAACTCGGAGCTCACTTTCAGTGAAGGAAGGCACAAAGGCTGAAGCTAGATTGTAATTTTGCAACGTATCCGTTCCGACGTTTTGACTATCTTGAGCTGCACCGGAAGTACGAGCAAAAAAAGCGCTGAAGTTCTCAATCGTTTTTTGTGTCACAGGCGCGAAAGACTTGTCTATCATGTCATCGATTGAATGTCTTTTTTTGCCGCCACGAAGACGATTGGCTATCTCCCAGGTTTTTGCCGTGTCAAAGCGATTTTTTTTCAAACTCTCCTTTGAGTTACCTGCGCTTCGAAGAACGAACTAGTGCGCACGCTTTGTTCCTTGCTATTTTAAAGTCTTCCTTCAGCGCTGAATTGCTTGGTGACCGTTTGCAGCGTTTCCAAAAAAATCCTTATAACTTATAACCACTAAAAAGTCTGACGTACTCCATTCCTAATCTGGCTTATGTCTTTTAATTATTACTTTCTTTTTGCACGTAAATGTAAAAATAGAAAACAGACCAACAAACGTATCATACAACATTGATGGCTCAACCGAAGTTAAAAGGTTATTCCAGTCGTCGTTGTTAATTTTGCTATCTAACTGCGCTTGATCAGTTATGGTTATTTCTTTATTGTTGTTGTCGCATTCCTTTTTGTTTTTTGAGATTATGTGGCACGCTATAAAATAATGGTCCGCCAATTTATCTGTTATCACTGCAGCATTTACGGTACCCTAAAAAACGGAGGTTTATGCAATCGATACACGAGGATACTAATTTTTGACCTAAAAGTTCTTCCCGGGTGGGTGCCTGTACCAGATTTCCGATGCCGTAAGTTGCCATTAAGTCAACCTAATCGCAGACCACATGGCGCGAAGACTCCAATGTATTTTAATTGAAGTCTCCCACTAAGCACAGCTGACTTGTCGGGGTAATCACGGATAGCATTTTATCTAGTTCTTTGATAAGCAAGTTCGCGCTGTTTGAAGGGGGTGATAGATTGCTATCAAGTGAATAAAAAAATCCTGGCATCTAATTTGTAGGCTTACGCACTCGGAGTACGATACGGTTGTTGCAGACTGGTCGGCATCCCAGATGTCTTTGATAAAAACACAGATTCCTCCCCCTCTGCCCAACGTTCTTGTAAATGTAAACCGTTTGTAACCGGGAATAGAAAAGAGAGTTGTTGTATCCTCTTTAACATTAACTTCAGTCAAAACGAACGCATCTATGACAGCCTCCAATTCTCGGACCATAAGCATAAACTGGTCCCCGTACTTTCTAATGCTTCTTATATTAATGTGAAACAAGCTAAACGAAAGCTCGGAGGACGCTTCAGAATTCCTTTTCAGTAACGCACTGTTTGAAAACTCAAAACAAAAATTCATGTGAAGACCTACAGTATTTTGTCGAAGTCCGCCACGCGGTCAACACGCAACAGTGGCGACGAGACTTCTTTCTTCACGAAAATCTTCCCGTTTTTTATCCACGTGAATTTATTATGCTTTTCCCTTGTTTTTTCTCTGACCATCCAAAACAGTTGTCTGTTTTGCATCATAAAGTTCTCGTTGAAGTAGAGCTTTTGGGCCTCAGACCCTTGGGCAAGACCCCGCAACTTTCCACGAGCGCCGAGCCAGCGATCTCTTGTCTCCGTTGAGTTGAACTTGATTAACACTACCGGGGTCAATCCCGGTTTGACGGGTAGGCGATGTACGGCAAGAATATCGGTAGTTTGAAAGTTAGATATTGCAAGATTAGCTGCCAAGTTGCTGACAGACTATTTGAGATTTTCACCCGCTACAAAAGGCATCCCGTGAATCTCCAAGTTAGCACGGCGACTGTATTGTTCTCCACTGTTGATCTCCACTCGAAGAGAGGAGATCAACAGTGGTATGATAGCGATAAACAGTAGATAATTGTGTATGTTCAGAGAGCCACCTGAGCGGTTGTCGTTCAGGTTGTCGTTTGAAGTTAGAATTATGTGTAATGCGTATATAATCACAAATAAAAAGCACCACCATTACGTGCATGCTTCACTAATCATATGCAAATATATTTTTGCAACATATACGACAAGTGCATATTTTGGTTGTGCTGGCGTGTGTGAAGCTCAGTGAAAGATCTAAAACTGAACTTCTTTTTATCCTGTTTATCAGGCTCAGAAGGCCTACGGGAATGCGAAAAGTTAATTTGTAGCTTGAAGGAAAACGAAATATCCGTAAAGAGCTTTAACATGCTGTCTTATTGGTTCAGAGTACGTTATCGATCCGCGCTAACAACGAATGTTTTCTTTTTAATTTTTCAGGCCAAGGACGCTGGCCTGATGACTGAGCTTCACAACTTTCTTATCACTACCCTGGTAAGAATAGCAATCGGGGTGCTTCTATGCCCTCACCACTAACCAACTACGCTTTCTTCTTTCCAGGACTTCCACGTGGTGAACACCAAAGATCTAAGAAATGAAGACGCTCGAATTTATAGCTTCCGTTTGCTTCACCTCGAGGACGACGACTTCGCGCTGATGAGCAGGAGACTTGTCAAGTATCATCCGGACCTCACCACCAAATCGGAAGAGAAAGAGGTGGGAGCGCTTGCCTGGCAACATCCTTTGACAAACGTGGGCTGGTTCTGACATATGTTTGTAATACCGCATTAATTAGTCAAGTTCAATAAATAAGCGCGCGTGAATAAAACATTAAAATATCTATTGGTGGATCCTTAGGGAACGCCCTAGCGTGACCCTTGTGAAAATCGACACTTCCCAAAGGAGGGACATGTGTGGCGTTTCCCCTAGGCCATGCTGACGCATTCCCTAAAAATCCACCCAAGAAATTTTCTTTAATATTTTTTCCGCCCACTTTGACCAGCGCTAGTACTTGGATCACGCTCCAGTTTTCAGCAGAAACCAAGGCATACGGGCTCCGCACACCTGCAAGTTCAGACTCGCCCCAGCATCCGCGCGTTCATGGGCTTCCGCCCCGTGACGTCGACTCCCTCTCGCCTTTGTCCTTCACTACTCTCCTTCTCTCTACGCGGCGCACTTCCCTTCCCACGCTTTTATGCACAGACGGACGCAATAAGATTTTCTCTGTCATGGGGGTACTAATGCTAACGCACTAATTATTACTTCTACGTTTAAGGCCGACACACAGAATCGTCTTCTGCCGGGAAGAAAACCGCTTCCCAGTTTCCCTCTCTCTTCCTCTTCACTCTCGCCTTCTTATTTCCTCCTCTCCTCATATGAGCGGGTCTCTTAGCTAATCACTGCAGAAAGGAGTCTCTCACTTTCTCGAATGAAAAGGAGGAATTAAGGGAAATATGAAGATGGTAAAAAATAATTGCAGTTAGAAATGACATAGACCGTGCAAGTGAGCTGGCGAACTTTCAAAATTTTAAAAAATCCAGACTCGGATTTTTAAAATGTTAGAATTACCGTTTTCTACCTCCTGCTCTTATCATATTGAGTCGTTTCGCTTTATTTGGCAGCAGATACTCAGCAGCCAAGGAAAGCAGAGGTTTCTTCTACTTCGGCTTATGGTCCTGTTTTAGCACGTCTGCGGACCTACCACCTGTTACTAAGCGGATTATTGATATTCATTCATTCATTCATTCATTCATTCATTCATTTATTTTTCGTGCTCATGAACGGCGAGTAGCCTATGTAATGATGCACAGAGTCAAAAGAAACACACATAAGAAATCAACAGCACATGTAACAGCTAATATCTATTATGGGGGAACAGGAAATAGGTAACAGTTAAATATCAGCCAGAGAACACCTAAACGCTTGAACACTTGAGTTGAAAATGTCGATGTCGATGCTGGTTGTACTGAACCTGTTATAAAAATGTTGGATGCGGTTCATGGGACTGGAGAGGTTGATTTTTTGAACTGAGAAAGTGGGATTAACCCTCAAAAGCACTCGCGGTACATATATGCTAATAGCTGATGTAAGGGTCGAACAGTCAATGCAACCATGAACGCATTTATACAAAAAAACTAGATCGCGCTCAAGTCTTCTCGAGCTTAGTGTGGTACAATCACATCGTCGTAAAAGCCTGTTATACTCATAATAAACACTGCGGCCAATATAGCGATCATATACAATACGGAAGAAACGTCTCTGCACGTTTTCGATTTTTGCTTGGTTTGCATTACCAATACAATTCCAAACAACAGAACTAAACTCAAGCTTGCTACGTATTAATGAAAAATACAAAATGAATATGCAAGCTGACGAAGGGAATTCACGTGTTATTCTCGAAATAACACCTAGCGTCCGATAGGCACCATTTGTGATGTTGGAAACATGTTCATTGAATGACAAAGATGAATCAATATATACTCCTAGATCTCTTGTGCATTCAACCCTACGCAGAGGTAGGTTCTCAAGATAATAACAAAAACTTACAATTTCCAGTTTCTTAGAAAAGGACATAACTACAGTTTTTTTAGGATTTAGTGTTAACAAATTGCGGCAACACCAATGATGCACAGCATTAACATCCTCCAGTATCATTTCACAGTCATAGATGGATGAGACCTGCCTAAACAATTTGATGTCGTCAGCATATTGCAAAATATGTGAATGGCGGACACAAGAACCAAGATCATTTATAAAGACATTGAATAAAATTGGTCCTAGTATGGACCCCTGTGGCACACCCGAAAATGACACAAAAGGTTTAGAATGATGTCCCATTATACGAACGAAGTTTTTTCTTTCCATCAGACAGTTCAAAAAAAATTTGCAAAGCTGGTTATTGACTCCATATGTCCCCAATTTATGGACAAGAATTGAATGATTAACCAAGTCAAACGCTTTCGATAGATCAAAGTATACGGCGTCTACCTGCCCACGCTGATTGGTAATCGGCGAAACGAAGTTTAAAAATGATACTAGATTGGTCTCTACAGACCTGCCAGAGAAGAAACCGTGTTGTGAAATGCTAATTTTACGTTTAAAAAATTGTGACAAATGTTCAAACAAAACGATTTCATAAACTTTCGAAAATGCACAAAGCAAGGATACCGGCCTGTAATTCTTTACGTCATCGGTCTTGCCACCTTTGTGAACAGGCACAATGACAGAATTTTTCCAAAGCTCAGGAAAAGTAAAACTTGACAGAGACAAGTTGAAAATATGAGTTAATATCGGCGTAAAAATGGAGGAACAACCTTTAACAATAAAGCTTGGGATGCCATCAAATGCCATTGATATCTTGGGTTTTAGTCTTTTTATTGTGGTGTCATCCTGACCGCATCATCATAATATTGCTGTACCATCACTGACTGTCATTCACTATCTGACCTGCGTACGTGACTCGCCTCGCTCTCCGCTTATCAGTGATACGGCGGTTGGCGATATATACGCGCGCGGAATAAAGGCTGGGGGTTGTTCTGCTGGGAACTACTTGGTTGGCTGTCACTTTCTTCATCGTGCCGCGAGACACACGACATGGTGTCAGAAGTGGGATGATGCTTCTCGCCCGTGTTGTTTTGGCGGCCCTCGTCTTGCACTCGGTTTGCAAGATGGAAGTACCTACAGCGGTCCCTCCTCTGGCAGTTCCTCCGCCCAAACAATTCAACTTCGACCGAACTTCAGAATGGCCGGAGTGGATTCAAGAATTCGACGATTTCCGCTACGCCGTGGGTCTCAACGAGAGGTCGGAGGAAGCCCAGGTGCGGACGCTGCTGTATACCATGGGAAGGCAGGCCAGGAAAATTTTCCAGACGTTTGGCCTCTCGGAAACGCAGTCTCAAAGTTACGATACAGTGAGGAAGAAGTTCGACGGCCACTTCGTAGCCACAAAGAACGTGGTTTACGAAAGCGCCTGTTTCCATCGTCGCAAGCAAGAGAGCGGGGAGAGTGTCGACCAGTTCGTTACCGACCTCCACGTGCTCGCTGACCGCTGCGACTTCGCACAGTTCAGAGACCGTATGATCCGTGACCGGTTCGTCGTGGGACTTGCCGATGCAAAGTTATCCGAAACCCTCCAAATGGATGCCAGCCTCACTCTCGAGACGGCACTAGCCAAGGCCCGCCTCAAGGAGACCGTTCGTCGCCAGCAGCAGGAGCTGCGTCCTCACTCAGATCCAGCGACCTCGGGGGAAGTGGACGCCGTGGGCCAGCGGAGTGGACGCACTGGAGCACCCGGCAACATGCACAGTCGGCTGCCTTCACTTCAGCAGCAGCAGCAGTGGCGGCTCTCCGAGCAGCACCACCAGCTCTGCACGTATTGCGGACGTCCGAACCACCTCAGGACTCAGTGCCCAGCGCGTTCCGCGCGTTGCCACCACTGCAATGCCAGAGGACATTTTGCTGCGGTGTGCCGTAACAAGGTTGAGAAGCCGAAGGTAGGCGTTTCTTCGCTCGAATGGGACCAACCTACCTATTTTGTAGGATCAGTTGGCGCTTCGAAAGCTAGGTTTGTTCAAGTGTCAATTAATGGCGTGCCGGTCTCCGCAAAAGTAGACTCTGGGGCAGAAGTGTCAGTTGTTCCGCCCAGCTTCCCAGGAGCACCGCCTAAGTTAACGCCCTCGTCGGCACAGCTGACTGGCGCAGGAAATGAGCGCCTTCGCTTGAAAGGCACGTTTGAATCTGACATTTTTTGGAAGGGCAATACCACACGACAGACTCTGTATGTCGTAGAATCGGCACATGCAGTTTTGCTAGGTCTTCCCGCCATAGAGGCGCTCGGTGTGGTGAAATTTGTAGATGTGCTGGAAGATAAAAATTATGAGCAAAGGTACCCCCAGCTTTTCTCTGGTCTTGGGGCATTGTCTGGCGAGTACACCATTCGGTTGAAGGCCAACGCGATACCTTTCGCTATTTTCACGCCCAGGCGCATTCCCATTCCTTTAAAGGAGGCTGTTAGAACGGAGTTATCTAAGATGGAAGCCAATGGGGTGATACGGAAGGTAGATGGTCCAACAGAATGGTGTGCAGGCATAGTGCCTGTACTGAAACCCTCTGGCGAAGTTCGCCTGTGTGTAGACCTGACGCAGCTGAATAAGTGTACTGCGCGAACGCTTTGTCTTGCCAACAGTGGACGATACTTTGGGCCAGTTGGCGGGAGCTACGTATTTTTCGAAGCTGGACGCTAACTCTGGGTTTCACCAGATAAAGTTGGCAATGGAAAGCCAGACATTAACAACATTCATCACCCCGTATGGCCGCTATTGCTTCCGGCGATTACCGTTTGGAATCAGCTCGGCACCAGAGCATTTTCAAAAGCGAATGGCCGAAGTCTTGGACGGGCTTCCGGGAGTAGCAAACATGATGGACGATATTTTAATTTTTGGAGCCACAAAGACTGAGCATGATGACAGATTGCGCGCCGTTCTCGAACGGTTGAGCACTGCCGGCGTCACCCTTAACCGGGCTAAGTGCTCGTTTGCGGTTCGCGAAGTGGCGTTTTTGGGCTACGTTGTTGGCGACTCGGGTATCAGACCAGACCCCAGAAAGGTACAGGCTATAACAGAAATGGCCATACCTTCGTCAGTTGCAGACATACGTAGATTTTTGGGCATGGTTAATTACTTGGAGAGGTTTTTGCCGAATCTCGCTGAAATATCTGCACCACTGCGGGAGTTGCTGTTGAAGGATAAAGATTGGTGCTGGGGCGGGTCGCAGCAAAAATCTTTCGATTCATTGAAGGAGGTTATTTCTTCAGCCGATTGTGTTGCGAAATTTAATCCGAGGCTTCCCACTGTAGTATCAGCCGATGTATCATCGTTTGGGATCGGCGCTGTATTGGCGCAGGTGCAGCCAGATGGTCAAAGACGGCCAGTTGTATATCTTTCTCGTTCTTTAACGCAAACCGAGCAGCGGTATGCTCAAATAGAAAAAGAAGCGCTGGCATTGACGTGGGCAGCAGAACGGTTGGAATGTTATTTGAAGGGTCTTGACTTTCAGTTTGAAACTGATCACAACCCTCTGGTGACGCTTCTTGGGAAATCGCCGGTAGATATGCTTCCGCCTAGAGTACAAAGATTTCGCTTAAGGCTCATGCGTTTTTCTTTCTCAATCTGTTACGTACCCGGAAAGCAGATTGTTACTGCGGACACCCTCTCTCGGGCGCCCCGCAAAGAAACCGATTTTGTTTTGGGGGAACTGTCATCTGAGGACGTTTCTAGTTTTGTAGCCGGCTGCGTCAGTGAATTGAGACTGTCGGCGCACCTCGACAAAATAAGGTTGGCACAAGAGCAGGACACCTCATGCCAACAACTTTTGCTTTACTGTCGCAATGGTTGGCCACGCTTCACAGTTGTGAGCAGTTGGTTAAGGCCTTATTGGTCAGAAAGAGCGAACCTTACGATTTGTGATGGCGTGCTAATGTATAAGTCTCGCCTTGTGATTCCTCAAAAACTCAGAAAGGAAGTTGTGGCTTCATTGCATGAAGGTCATCAGGGTATTGTCAAATGTCGCGCTAGAGCTCGCGAGTCGGTTTGGTGGCCCGGTCTCAGCTCGGAGCTGGCTTCTGTGGTGAACAACTGCCTTCAATGTGCAAAGCGCCGTGTTCAAAGAGCGGAACCGATGCTGCCCTCAGAAACCCCCGCTCTGCCGTGGCAAAAGCTAGGTGCAGACCTTTTTCATTTTAGGGGGAAAGAGTACCTCGTTGTGGTTGACTATTTTTCACGTTTCCCTGAGCTCGCGCTACTGTCGTCAACGACATCTGCCGCTGTCATTGTGCAATTGAAAAGTTTTTTTTGCCAGACATGGTATTCCAGAGCTTATTGTAACTGATAATGGTAGTCAATTTGTATCTACAGAGTTCAAGGCTTTCTCAGAAAGCTACCAGTTCTGTCACGTGACGTCGAGCCCTCGGTACCCGCAATCTAACGGAGAAGCGGAACGCACAGTTCAGACAGTGAAAAGGCTGCTAGAGAAATCGGCGGATCCATACTTGGCACTTCTGGCTTACAGAAGCACCCCAGGCCCTCTCGGAAAAAGCCCATCGGAATTGCTCATGGGCAGACGCCTGCGCTCTACGCTACCTGTGCACCCTAAAGAGTTGACGCCGTGCACCGCAAGAGGCCTTGCGAGCCTCAGAAGGAAGGATGAGGCGTTCCGTGACAAACAAAGGCGCGACTACGACCACCGCCATGCGGCCAGGCCACTTCCACGGTTGCTACCTGGAGACCAGGTGTGGGTGAAGGACTGTCGAGCCCGGGCTACGGTTTTGAGACCAGCCTCCCGGCCAAGGTCTTATATGGTGCAAACAGAAACAGGAGCAGAGCTAGAGAGGAACCGCCGAGGCCTGGTACTATATAAGGAACCAGCACACGAAACAAGCGGTTCCATCACAAGCGGTTCCATCACAAGCGGTTCCATCACAAGCGGTTCCCTCTATGAATTTCCGCAGGATTCCGGGGAAGGGGAAAATGGAGAGTCAGAAAACGAGGCGAATTTGACAGAGCCTTCCGCGCTCAATTCTGACTCAGCAGCTCAAGAAGAGAGCGGTACACAGGGCACGTACGTCACGCGTTTTGGTCGACCCGTGAAAAGGCCGCAATTTTATGGGTGTAGCTAGCATCACTAAGTTTGTTTTAGGTGTTCCACTGTTTGTTTTTGGGGGCAATATAGTTCAACTGTTGCAAAAAAAAAGAAAAAAGGGGAAATGTGGTGTCATCCTGACCGCATCATCATAATATTGCTGTACCATCACTGACTGTCATTCACTATCTGACCTGCGTACGTGACTCGCCTCGCTCTCCGCTTATCAGTGATACGGCGGTTGGCGATATATACGCGCGCGGAATAAAGGCTGGGGGTTGTTCTGCTGGGAACTACTTGGTTGGCTGTCACTTTCTTCATCGTGCCGCGAGACACACGACATTTATCGCAATCTCGATTTCAGCGCTTTGAAAAGACGTTATCGAGAGGTTATCATTAAAATTGCTACTATCATCTGGCGTTCATGGCGTAGCTTGGTTTGAGGAGTAGACAGATTCGAAATAATCAGCGAATGCATTTGACACACATGCAGGTTCATTCAGCACTTTACCAGATGCGTCACATAGGCTTATCGCAGGAGAGGACGTGGTCATGCGATCATTGACATACCGCCAGAAATACTTGGGGTCGCGGTTTAAGCTGCGTTCAACTGACTCTCGATAAGATTCTTTGTCCCTCTTGATTAACACTTCAGCTAACGCTCGTGATTTGGAAAACTTATTATACCAAAACTGTGTTTGTTTAACCTTATATTTCCTATGGTAGTGCAGTTTTTTTCTAAGCTCGGACCTAAGCTCGTGCGAAAACCAATGAGGATAGCGGGATGAGTGACGACACTTTTTTGGAACAAACATTTCGATGGCGTTCGTAATACAGTTAGTAAGTAACTCAACAGCGCAATTTACATCGGTTGTTTCATATACTGGTGCCCAATCAACGCTATCTAAAAATCTGAAAAGGCCAAGATAATTACCCCTATTAAAAGCGAATGATTCATAGCTTGTATGCTTTGATGTCCTGAAGGAAGCGTTGAAGGAAGCGGAGAAGGGAACATGCCACTCATCGGGGGGAACAAGGGGCTTAGAGACCGGTACGAGGGTATGAACATGAAAGTTCACTAAAGCGAGGTCCAGTACGTTTCCCGCCGGGTTCTGAAAACTATTTAACTGATTCAATCCTAAATAGTTCACAGAATAGAGTAGAGTATTCGCCTTAGATGTTACACAACCAGAAGATGAGAAAGGGTGCTCTAAATTCCAGTTTATATCAGGGACATTAAAATCTCCTAGAATAAGAATACGGTATTTGTCGACGTCTAATTGATCACAAAGCAGGTTCATTTGTTCCGAAAATCCGGTGACATCAAGGCTCGGCGGGAAGTAAAACGTGCCAATGAGCAAGTTGGAGCCGGCAAAAGTTATTTCCACCCAGACAGATTCACCGCTAAATTCAAGGTCAAATCTCCGTACCGCCTGCAAATGTTTTTTAACAGCAATGAGTACACCACCCCCGAAGTTCGCCGACATGCCTTCATAATTCCGATCCCTACGAAATACAGTATATGCTGGAGGAAAGTAATCAGATGATGAAAAAGAGCAGTTCAACCATGTTTCGCTTAATGAAATTATGTCGTAATCACTCACTGCAACATTTAAAACAATATAAATTGATATAAAAACAATAATCCATACACTGGTCGCGGATACGTCATTGTGTTTCCGGCAAAAAAAAAACTAAATGACCGCATTATTCTTGTTATGTTCATTTAGGCTGCATTAGGGGCAACTCACACATGCTTTCTACGTCTTGAATTTAACCTGTATTTTCGCGCTCTTCTCCAAATATTTGCGAGTTTTGGGCGTTTCATAGGCCATCAGGGCGATATACAGTTTCGTCATGTGATGGTGTGCCCTCTTGGTAATTTTCCTTTCTTTGCTTATTACAACTTCGTGGTTTCATACTGATGTTGGCCTTGCGGCCCAGCAAAAGAACTGGTTTGCTTCCCAAATAATCCAAGTAACAGACAACTACTTGTACCTCGCGTTACATTGAAAGACCGTACCGATAGTCTGGGGGCTTTTTAGACACAGGGAAAGTCACCGAACGCGCTATGTTATCACAAAACGATATAAACAGAACACCAAACGCGCGCGCCTATATTTCTTCGACTTGAACACGCTAAACGAAATGTTTCTTTCGATTTATAAATTTCTGCTCGTATAAATGCCTGAAATACATGTTTTGCATCTATGCACCAATCTATAGTATCCATCGCATCGTTTTGATTTCATTGTAGATCAATAAAGAGTCCTTATAAAATACGGAAGTAATTCAATACTGCATTACCAATGTGGCAGCTATACGAGACTAAAACAAAAGTCTGCATCCACCGACGAGTATGGGTAAACCGCGTTATTTTTTTTTTTATTCATAAAAGTTTAGCTCTTAAAAAAGTTATTGTGGACTTTTCTAGTTTGGAAAAATACGTTTACAATTTCCAGTAGCGGCGAATTAGAGCGCAGCTCTTGAGGAGGAGGAGGGGAGGGTACGTAGGGGACGGTATGCCCCTCCCCCTCATCTGTACCCTCTCATCCTCCTCCTGTCCTCCTCGCTTTTCCTTGGCATCATGTGACGTCACGTGACCCTCGTGAGGTCACCTGAACCTAGTGACGTCATGTGACCCTCGTGAGGTCGCGTGACCCTGGTGACGCCAGAAGGGTCACGTGACCCTCGCGCAGTGCGTTATGGGACATTGGCCATAACGCACCGCGCGGTTACGCCGACGGCGACGCCGCTCAAGCCGGAGACGGGCGCCTAAGAGCTGCGCTCTAAAACTCGTGCATTTTAATTTGTCTGCGAGGCCATTAATTATGAGCTGTAGTTAAATCAATCTTGTCTGTATAGAGCACGCCAGGGAGCCTTTATTTTCAATAGAAGACTTCGCATGTTTCTACGGTACAACTTTGTTTATTGTGCAATCAGGTTTAATTATCGATATATTAAATATATAAAGGCTTGCTTAGCACAAAGACGTTCACCACTGCATGATTGTTTTCTTACTATTCTTATCGTATGCTGCTACAAAATCACAGGTTGCTCAGTGACGAGATGATCATGACCAGCCACGCATTATTCCCCCAGCAGCTCTCGTGCAGATGAACGAAGTCTTGTCCATCTAAATCCAGTTTTATTCGGCCATTCTTGCGTGTATTCGAACAAAGATGTGCGAAGTAATCAATCGGAAGTGTTCTGTTTTGTTTTCCAGACGGAGGTGGGTCTAATCTACGACGCGATCCACGTCCTGGCTGAGGTGCTGCACAACGCTTCCAAAGACGGCGCCGACTTCAAGTTCAACGCCGTGGAATGCGACAACGGCACCTTTCTGGAGGACGGCCAAAAGCTCCTGGACACCTTCAAAGGGGTGCGTGCGTATTCCGGGACACGGAGGGGTGGCCGGTCGCGCCTGCCGAGGAGGCAACGACGGGATCGATGGGGTGCCTGCAATGTTGGCGGTAACGCCTTACAAGGACCGGCGTTACCTGTAACGCGTTACTTTGTTAGGTAACGTAGTAACGTGCTCGTTACATTCTAAAATTATAAACGGGTAACCTACGTACGTTACTTATTCACAAATTATAAACGGGTAACGTACTTACGTTACTTATTTCGGGTAACGGGTAACTTATTAACGTTGCTCATTACATCTTCCCAAGACATTGAATAAAGTGCCCATACATTTCTTTTCGTAGCCGATGCTACGAGCTGATGGTGCAATCAGACAGCGCCAAAAGCACACCATCATGATGCTGGTCATATTTCTGTACCTGTTCTATCATCGCTGAACCAATCATAAACATAAAAGGCCTAGTGAGTGGCACTTTTAACAGGTTCCATCACTTCGTAGCGTCGGCTGCGTCTGGACTAAAGCTGAAACCAAGTATAGGCGCTAAGCCATTCTTTATTCCACTCATTTCACATGCCTTCAATATTTTGCATGTCTTTTCCAGACGCAAAAAGTCCCACTTCAGAAAAAACGCAACGTTCACGCCCCTGTCCCAATGTCAAAAAAAGATAAACGCTGTCGCAAAAAAAAAAAACAAAAAAAAACGCTGTATTTTTTTTTTTTTTATTTTAAATACCCTCAGGGCCTGAGGGCATTGCAGAGGGGAGTGGGTTACAAGGAGACATCAAAAGCAAACAAACAACAATCCTAAGAATGAAAAAAAAAACATACTAATGAAATGCTAAAAGTTAACACTGTTAAGGCATTGTTTAAAAGCGATGGAATCGGATATGGATGCCAGAGACGCTGGAAGGTGGTTCCATAAGACCGTGGTCTGAGGTATAAATGAATTATAAAAAGTTGTACTGTTACATTGAGGAATGCCTATCTTCTGTGGATGGTCGAGATGTGATGATATGTAGAAGGGGGTGTACCGTCAATTTATAAATAAATGTAACGTGCGTTACTTTTTATCGGTAACGGTAACGGTGACGTATTTCCATTTATTCTGAGGTAACGTAGGTCGGTAGCGCGTTATTTTATTTTGCGAGTAACAAGTAACGTATTTCGTAACTTTTTTTTTTGGTAACGCCTACAGCACTGGGTGCCTGTTCAGAGGGGGGAAAAACATAAAAAGGAATCTTCTCTGGTCGACACACGCGAACGGACAAGCAATACGGGGTACAAGTTGGTCTGCTTTTTGCGCACGCCGTGCGTTTGTTTACCCCCCAAACGCGGCCACGTGATTTCGTTTACCCCCAACCTCAACCAACGATGGTGCGAGTTTTACTACCTCGTCATCGCGCCTTCCCTGTGCCTTCTCTCTGTTGCCCTTTGATTGGCGTGCTCTCTCTTCCATTCCGATGAACCAAATACGCATTTTGGAGCACTTGCTCGCCGTATAACGGGGGAACAAAATCAAATAATTTCACCCTAATATAGCCTGCCGCTTCATCTTTCGTAATTATGAGCCTACTAGTATTACTGCCTCGAACAAAAGTTGTCATGTCCTACACAACTACACAAAGGGTGTTAGTGTTCTCCTTTAAAAAATGCATGCTGCAAATCCATACCTTGCCCCGCATACATTATCCGCTCAAAATTCAACTGGTTACACCTTGGACTAATCTGATTCGCTGCAATTGACTATCGCTGACCGGAACAATCTACCGAGCACATTGTCCATATCCCAGAAATTAATACTTTCAGGTGTGCCACCTCTGCCCTTCACGCCATTTAGCATTATGTTTGTATGTCGGGGAAATGCCTATACTTTGTCTCATCCTACGATGGACTAAAGGTCAAAGCCACGAGCGCCAGGTCCAATCACGTTCCACGCTATACTATGACACGCTTAACATTGATTAGGGGTGGACGAATAATGCTCGAATCCAAAAGCGCCACATCATTTCTATAGCTTCCACGCTGCAAAGAGCCTATATGTCGTGGCTTTCTTTGTGACGTAAAATTGTTGAGTCACTCAGTGCTCTTCAATTCGAACCACTGTCCACCCGTCCCCTCATCAGTGATCCAAGACGCGGGCACCGATACGTGCATCGAAGCGAAATACCGCTCAATTTCTAAGTGGCTCGTGATTGGATCTGGCGGTCCGTAGCTTTTGCCTTTAGTCCATCGTAGGGTGAGACGAAGTATAGTATTCATTTTAAATTATTTTAGTTTTATCGTTCAATTTTGCCACCTCAATTATGCAAATGCCTATATGGGCCAACGGAGGTCAAACCAACTAAAAATAAATAATAGCAGAGTCGGAGCGTGCCAGTCGTCAACTTCGTGTAGCATCTGGCGAGATCCACTTTAGAATGAAGATCAAGCATTGACAATCTTTCGCTTTATTTCGCAGAAAGTTTACATAAGTAGCAATATTATTTTTGAACAAAATACATTATCATCCCCATTGTGTTTATAAACCAATTTCAGTGGATGTGACAGCATTACCCCTAACTTGAGAACGTGCGATCTATGTTGAGGTTGTGGTTAACAGTTACTTGATAAAGACAGCTGAGATCTTTGGTTTTTGTTTGCAATTCTTAGCTGAAGGCCCTACAATGTGGTTGATTTATATCACCGTTTTGCATAACCAATTGTAAGAGTTGAATCTATTTCTTGATTCTGTAAACATAAGATTCTAATCCTTCAGAATGTGAAATCAGTCTGCCCGTTTTGATCAAGGAGAACGGTGAAATAGTAAGAAGTCATTTGAACAAGCGTGTTTTATTAATATACTTTGGTGGGAACAAACAATATCAACAAGTTTGTTCTCAAGCGTACGTCATAACCACAAAAATTGGACGTCGTAATGGGCGTAACGCTTTATTTATTGGGTTTCTTGCTCCTTCCACAGACGACGTATGACGGTTTCACGGGGGAAATTCAATTTGATGAGGACGGCATGAGAGAGGTGGACAGCTTGACCCTGTGGCAGTTACACAAAGGGCGCTCTGAACATGTGAGTACAGCACTAAGTAGCCTGAGTAAGTAGTCATATGTTTGGGAGAATGGCAGCTTGCCATATATATAAGCATCATATTGTAGCGAGCTTAGTTCATGTAACTACATTTATATTTACAATTTTTACAAATGGTTATTAGTTTAAATGCAGAAGCTGGCCATCGCAGAATGTCCGTGCACCATGTCAACCCGAATCTCAGTGTCTCGTGGCACGCGTTACGGATGTTCTACGATGGCGATGGATTAACAACAGCGGAAAGGCAACAACACACACACGCACAGAACACACGCCCAAGAGACACACAGCGCTGACTTACAACTCAATTGTACTTTGGGGCTCTTCTGCACGAGGAACGAGGACTGCAAAACTGCGTCGTATTCTTCGTCTTCGCGAGAGGTGCCAACAATATTTTTTGTATCTCACTGGCGTCTCATCTCCACATGTGCCAAAAAGTCTAGCTCTTTTTTTGATAACGTCGAGGGTAGAGCACTGACACGTGCATCTTTAAGCCGTGCAATTCTTTCGGCCCCAGTAATCTCTCTCTGGCTACTTCTACCTATAACAGAGCACCGCGTAAAGTTAGTTTCACACCCGGAATTGAAACAGTGTAGACCGGATATCACAATGTGCGTGTTATATTAATGGTCTCTTGACCGTTCATTCAAGCAATGCCCAGTTTGCCCTATAAATTGCTTGCCCCGTGAAGGAGGAATAGAATAAACTACATTGTGAAAGACATTCTGCGGTGTTTTTTGTGCAGCGTACTTGCCGGTTGTTATTGACATTAACTCTTTTGCTTGAACTGGACACCTTAAATGTTCGGGGTCGAAAAGATTACATTCAGATTTTCTCAATCCCGGATCGTTTTTTTTTTTTTTTTTTTTTTTTTGCGCGTGCAAAACGTTGCGAGTATAGGTCATGATTACTATTTCATAGGGCGCAGCTGGGCGCCCGTTTCCGCTTTTAGCGGCATCGGCGTCGTCGTCGCCGTGATTGCGCGCGTTGGATTTTGGGATGTCACAGACCTGTACACCGATTCAATTCTCTGCTAAATTTAGCGAAGAAGCTGAATCGGTGTATAGGTATGTGATACCCCATATTGCAACACTGCGCATTCGGTTTCCCCGCTAAATTTAGCGGCAAAACTGATGTCACATAACCCCAACACCAATTCAGTTTCCCCGGTAAATTTAGAGAGAAATTGAGTTGGTGTTTAGGTCAAGTGGCGTCAGTTTTCCCCCTAAACTCCGCGGGGAAACCGACATCGTGTATGAGTCACTTGACATGAAGTCATGCGACAACATTTTCTCCGCTAAATTTAGCAGGGAAACTGAATTGGTGTTGAGGTCACGTGATGTAAAATTTCCCGCTAAATCTAGAGGGGGAAACTGAATTTCTTCATAGGTGACGTCACACGGAGTCATGTGACGCCATTTTTCCCACTAAATTTAGCGGGGAAACTGAATTGGTATTGTGGTCACGTGGCGTCAGTTTTCCAGCTAAAATTAGCAGAGAAACTATTACGTCATGTGACGTCACAGGCCACGGCGTCACGAGATGCGGCTTCACTAAATCCGTAGGAACTAGCCAAAAACGTTTCACGTTGAAACAAACACCGCGCGCGTTGCATTATGGCGCTTTCTCTCACCCTGGCCTACCCTAAAAAAAAATCAAAGATATATATATATATATATATATATTATTTTCTACCACGGTATATCACAAAATCAACTTACCTCAAGAGCTGCGCTTTAATTTCGCAATATACAGAGAAGCGTAAACGTCGGTAATTTTTTTCGACTGCCCTTTAACTGTCTGTCAGTGTCACCACCTCGTTTTATATTTTTCAGAATGTTCTCAGCCACGGAAGACAATTGGGATACGCCTGCTGAAACCAGCCTAGAAATTTGACCTTCGAAACTTCGTGTGAAGGAACGCGGGCATTATTTTGTCGAGGCGTTTTAGATGCGGAGCATCTCTTGCTCGGGTCTATGTCCCGCGGCGTCGTAGTCCGCACTCACACTACGCATGCGCAAGTCTCCTCCATCCCTCTCTCCAACAGCTGCGCGTTACTCTCTCCACTCTCTCTCTCTACCAGCTGCGTGCACTTCGCGTGCGTTCGCTTCTACTCACACCGCGCGCGCATGCGCAACTCTCCTCCTCTAGTCTCCTCTCCTTCAAGTGTGAATATAAGCAGCGTTAGCGCGCTGCGCGTGTTCAGTTCACCCGCTGTTGACTCCACTTCCCTCCGTTCTTCCGATGAAGTGTGATGGAAGCAACAGTTAGTGGGTTGGCGCAAGCAAGCGTCAGCACCACTCCACAAACTAACGTAATAACACGCAAGTTAACAACGTTACTAACAACGTTACTAACACCGTTAATAACACCATTAATAACGACCCGCGATGCTCCGCATCACCTCATGGTTCTCCTCGGGAAGATGGTGTAATTTTTAAAGCATAAATTGACTATGCTTATCGTAATTAATTTTGAGCGTGCCGAATGGAAACGCAGGAGTGGCTTCTTTCCCTTAGGTTAGTAAGCCCAACAGACATGATCATCTAACAAAAGGAATCGGGGGTCTAAGAATCTCAACGAGCCTTCAGAGGGAAGCTCATGAGTGATTTCTAGTGGTGCTACGCAGGTCTTAAATGTGGTTAGGACTGTGGGAACAAAATGGTCAAACGAGCAGTTATCAAAATCAAAGAAGATCAAAACGTCGTCCACATAACGAAACACTTTGACCACTTGGGAATCCTCTAGGCGATCCAGGAGCACGCTGTCATGGCGCACAAAGTAAATGTCGCTAAGGATTGGCGCTGCGCATGATCCGACACAGACCCCTACATTTTGCCGGAAGATGTTGCTGTCCCATGCGGCAAATATGAATTTAAGGTACACTGTGAGTAACTCTAAAGAACTACTTTGAGAAATTCCACAGGCCTTCTGGAACACCACTGCCCCGGAGGTGCCAATGCAGTCTCCGGAATAGGTGTGAAGTGGGTCTTGGGGTAGGGAATTATATAAGTTCTTGATACCAATAGAGCGGACTTGGTATCTCTTTCCGTTGCACTCGTGTAGAAAACTGATGACATCAGTGGAATTCTTCAGTGGGAAGGGGTTATCTACCGTAAGAAGCCTTAACTGGACTTGCAAATGTAAAGCCAGAGCTTTTTGCACATTCCCTCTCTCAGATACCATCACCCGTAAGGGATAGTCCGGTTTGCGTGTTTTGGTTTACTCATGTTACTCACAGTTACAGTTACTCGCAGTTTTTTTTTTCAAGGTTACTCACACTGTTACTTACAGTGTTGGTTCGTTGACATTCTGAGACCTCCAACTTATTTTGTTTAATACTCTTGTCTGTTGGGCTTATGAACCCAGAGAAAGAAGCCACTCCTGCATTTCCAGTCGGCACACACAAAATTAATTACGAGGAGCATAGTTAATTTACACCTTCAAAACGTCTTGACGAAATCATACCCGTATTTCATTACATGCAGTTTCAAATCTCAAATTTCTAGACTGGTTTCAGCAGGCTGCCGTGTCTACCTATTGTCTTCCGTGGCTGAAAACATTCCGAAAAATATAAAGCGAGGTGGTGACACTAACAGAAAGTTAAAGGACAGATTAAAAAGTGCTACTCATGCCCCATGTTAAAAACGCTTCTCATGCACTAAAGAATATAGGGAACGAAGAAAAACTGAATGTAGTCTTTTCGGCCTCCAACAAGCTTTCCAGTTTAAGCAAGAGTCAATATCAATAATAAACAGCAAATACGCTGCACACAGAAACACCGCAGAATGTTTGTTTCTTGCATAGACGATGTAGTTTATTTTATTCCTCTTTCATGTAGCAAGCAATATATAGGGCAAACTGGGCGTTGCTTGAACAAATGGTTAAGAGACCATTACTCTAATACCCTAAAAGTAATATCCGGACATTTAGGTCTCCACTGTAGCCACTACGAGTGCGAGGCTGACTTTACACGATGTTTTGTTATAGGTAGATTTAGCCAGAAGCTTACTACAGGTTATTAAGACAGAAAAGATTGCACGGCTTAAAAATACACGTGTCAGTGCTCTACCCTTGACGTTTTCAAAAAAAGAGCTAGAATTTTTGCCACACTGAGAGATGAGACGCCAGTGAGATACAAAGATATTGTTGCACCTCTCGCGAAGACAAAGAAAAGAAAACAGTTCCGCAATCGCGCAGAAGAACCTCAAAATACAATTCAGTTGTACGTTACCTGTATGTATCTTGGGTGTGTGCCGTGTGCGTGTTGTTGCCCTTGCCCTGTTGTTAATATGAGTCATGACTTCACAAGATTTAATAAAAGGGTTCAGAAAACCACCATCATAACAACGGTAAGATCAACAGTAGTGGGGAGCTTATTTATAAGAATGCGAAAATGCTTTGATGTCCTAGTTTGCTGCTTTGCGTAATAATGAAACGGAAACAAAAATTACGCACTTTAGGTTTAATATGCGGCTCAACTACACCAAGATAGTGTGAAGTACGCGAGCGAGTTCATGGAAATTTGAAAATGTAAACCTTTGAGTCATCATGAACGAAAGCGACCCCTAAAGTTGCTTATCACGCGTCTGATTCCCAGTTCAGAGATGAAGAATAGAAATCATTCAAGAAAGATTGGTGCACTTTATTAAGTTTTAGCGCAGGTGAAAACAAAGAAAAATAGATTCTTATTGTGAATTTTGTTTTAAGTGGAATGTAACAAGAGAAACTTTCTGCCCAATTCGACCTTACTCGGAAACACTCTCCGTAGAAATCCTTATTTGTATCTAAGACTCTTTATTGGCCAGTATTATAAGCAGCGTCCTATAAACATTTTAGTAGACTTTATACCGCTGGGCTCCTACTGATCTTTGACAGTCTCTTTCCAAAGTACAGGGTGGTTTAAAAAATGTTTACAAGGTCGTTAGTGTTGTTTTTCACCGTAAAACTAAACTACGCATCGGCGGACGTTCATTCTCCGACCAAATGTAGCGCCATGGCGGTCCGAACAAGATGTCAATGCTCCAACACTAACCGTTTTTAATAAAAAAAGAACGCGTGATTTTCTTACATTTTCAATAGAAAAATGGCGGCCGACAGGCTCTCGAATACACGGAGCTTTACACCGCCATTTACCAGAAACGGGCGTAGTGGCCCCATTTTCCCACTGAAGTTTTCAGAAAATCACGTAACTTTTTAATAAGATGACAGTTAGTGCTGAAACATTGGCATCTGGTTTGGACCGCTAGCGCTACATTTGAGTGGAGAATGAGTGGTCGGCGATGCGTACTTTATTTTTTGTGGTGAAAAAAAAACACACACACTAACTTCCTGGGGGACACGCTGTATAAGTGAACCACCCATCTAGCCGTTCTCAGATGGAGGACCAAGAGAATAGACCCTTTTAAAAAGTTCATCGAGCAACATTGGGGTTCGCCATTGCTTGAACACGAAGGGTGTGACTGGATCCAAGACCTCGCCAAATGCAGACGTGGCACTCGTGTCCAGTATGTGATCAGAGCATGCGATCAAGCAATGGCGGGTAGGCGATGGCGCGGACTTTTAAAAAGGGTCTCTTACGTAGGCACCTAACTACAATATGAAAGCATTCGGCTAAAAACCTTCTTCCAATATAGCTCGGCCCATAATTGAAGTACACTGACAGATCGTTAAGCGAAACACACACACATTTTGATGTTCAGTTCACAATCCTCGGTTGTCGGCATTAAGGTTTAGTACTGACGAAAACTGCAGAAATAGGTCCGGTACAGCTGCATATAGCCCTCTAATCGGACACTATGTTTTGCTTCTTTGCCGCGGTGCTACAAACGCGAGTTGGCAATACTCGGAATCAAAGCTTCTTTATTTCAATACAGATGTAGATTCCTGCTTGGTATCACAACCTTGGGAGCGCGCCTTTACGCCTTCTCTTTTATCGGTGCGCTAGGTAGCCACGTGGAGCCCCGAGAAGGGTCTGGACTTTGTGCACGACCCCCACGATGACGACGGGGTGCCCGGCAGTGAAGACGTGGACGACACCATTGACGAGAACTCCCTAGAGAATAGGACCATCATCGTGACCACGGTTGTGGTAAGAAGAAATCTCCGACTTGCGTGGCGCCAAGAATAAATTGTCCCTGTTCAGGGCTCAGGTGCACTGCCGTGTTCCAAGTTTTATACTTCGCTGCTTATTTTCTTGTGCACGCTCCATGTTAAAAATCATTCACACAGACTGTGTACGTCTTGCATTATTGTTTGCATTAACACTCTTCTGCCTTCACTATAATGTTCTAAAGCCGCTAAAGTCATCAAAGATCTTGCTGGTATATCTAGTGATGGCATATGGGCGATTGGCTGTTGTTTGTTCTGTCCTTGCGGACTCTGAAATATTACTGGTAGAAGAAACATAAAGTTGATTTCTATACACAGTGACTTGATAATTAGATATTTTTGGTATACTGCGACAGTTTGAGCGATAAAAACTAATAACAGACCGGCTGGTATTCGCTTCATAATTACGCATAAAAGCTCTCAGAAGAAAATCTCCCATAAAATTTAACTGCCGAAAAGCTCATAGGAGAAAGTCTCTCCTACTTTTTCTTCGGTTGTGGAGCAAGGCTTGCCAGCCTATGAACAGACCAAGAAAAAAATCTCACTGGGATATTTCGATGGAGCAATGGTGGGGAAGCTACCAACGTCTCGATCCCCGTGCTCAAAACAAGGTGGGCACTATCATCGTGTCAACAGCAGTAAAACGGAGTTTACAGTCGTTACCGCCGCGTGCGTGTGGTTCACGTTTCAGATTTCGGCGCTGCTCTACAGCCCTCGCCCTGGGTATGAACATTTTAGAGCGAAACTCTTAGGCGCGTGTTTCCGGGCGCCTAATTTCAAGAGGATTATCTGACAAGTGGTAAAGAATGCAAGCTGTGGTTTTGCGGGAGCCTTGCATTTACTAGTGGGTATTTAATTTAATCTAAAACCACGAGGCACTAGCCTGAATATCTGGTTGAATTATGCAAACTTCAGTAACGTTAATAATTTAATAACAAAACAATGCAGTCATCGGCAAATATGCCTATAAAAATAAGCTTGAGTTGGTCAGTCGTTGACATAAATCAAGAACAAGAAACAACCCAGGACAGAGCCCTGTGGTACACCGGAGTTATAGCACTGAAAGACGAAGAATTATTGCCGTTTACGGTTACAAATTGTGATCGGTAAGTTAATAAATGCTTTAACCAAGATAAAATATTAAAATCAATATTGAGAGCACTACGCTTGTATAGTAGAGGTTTATGATACGCATTGTCGAGTGTCTTTAAACAGCCCAAGGAGATGTAGTCAGTCTGAGATCCCCCATTGAGAGCTGAATGGATGTTTTGAGTAAAAGCTGAAATCTGCATGTCATACAAGACCGATTTCCGGAACCCATCCTGATGAGTACTAAAAAGGAGTTTGAATCTAGGTAACTTGAATTCTCTGATGATATGACGTGCTCCATGATTAAAAAGGTATACTAGTAAGCAAGATTGGCCTATAATTTATAGGGGGAAAAGAGTCACCTGTCTTGTAGATTGAAACCACCTTCCCTACTTTCCAAATATTTGGTAGAACACCATCATTGAGTGATTGTTGAAACAGGGATGACTATATAACTGACGAGTACAATTTAGTGTTTTTAAGGAATTTCGCATTTATCTTATAATTTCCCGATGCCGAATACGGCTTAAATTTATCTGTCATCTTAACGAGACCGACGGAGTAAAATACAACGAGAAATATCGGCAAGAAATGTGAATGAGGAAGTGCAGAATAACTAGTGTTTAGTATATCACTAAATGCATTAACAAAACATTCATTCAGAGGAGTAGCACAATCATTACCTGAAGATAGATCTCCGTCAGCATTTGAACTTTGTTTTTTGCTTATCATTAGGATTGCTAATGTTCCAAAACTGCTTAGGTTTGTTTGTAAGCTTGTACGGTAATTTTTGTTGAAAACAAGAATATATTTAGCTTCATTCATAGCAATTTTGCATTTATCAACCGCAAGATCGCATATGGTCCGGTGATCGGGGCGCATCGATACCTCACCTGCTCGGAAGAAGAGCTTTTTTCTTTTTATCAATATTTTCAGATATTATTTACCAATGTGATTTTAAGTCCGATTTTACAACACGAAGAGTAATGTGCTTGGTGTTCCATGACATAACTTTATCCTTAAACAGGGCACAGTTCGCTTCAAAGGTAAATACTATCAATGTTGGCTTTGGCGTAATCACGAATGCCCTTAGCAGACATATCAGGGGAGATCTTAGTAACCTCCAAAATTTTAAAAATTAAAATAGCACTCATATCACACAGGTAAGAAATCAATTTCACAAGATTACAGGATGTTGTTAAGATAGGATTAAGAACATTTGTGGTTTAAGATAGATTATCGTTGGCTTCGGATGAATAAGGAACACTAACAGGAATATCTTGAGACCAAGTATTAGTCGCGCAGTTAAAATTCTCAAAAGTAAACAGCTGGGAGTTTGGAAACCTGGAGACAATTGTGTTCACTGCGTCATGAAACAACTAAAGAAAAGTCAAGTAAAAGTCAGGGGGCGGGTGCGGTAACATGCATAATTTTTGGTTGCTTATTTGTAAATGTATAAACACCAGTTCTAAATTGGAAACAAAGTTGACACTCACTATAATCAGCAACAGCCATATGAATGCCTCCGCCTGTCCGCGATTTTCGGTCATGCTGATAAACATTGCACTGATCATATGTAAATATTTTACTATTCCGTATTTTAATACAGAGCCGTGTTTCAGTCAACACTACGATATCAGACGATGAATCAATAGCAGGGCATAATTCGTCGCGCTTTGTTTTTATTAAACTTTGGATATTTCTGAAGAGAACTGAAACGTTTCGACTTTCTAGGAAGCAAGTTCCGGAAAAAAAGCAGCACCCGATTGCTACGATAGTGCAACCTCTAGCTCTTTTTGTTGCTGAACAGGCATATTAGGTGTTAGTATTATTTATATGTAAGTTAGTTCATAAACTTGGTCACGTGAAGGACTGTAAGCACAGCACATCCTATTGAAGTAAAGCCTGTACATTATTTTAAAAATGCTAGAAGTGTTCTACAATCTTGCGAACTCGAGCAATTTCTTCAGGGTGTTGCGTGCTGCTTGTGAGGAGTCTTCGTCCACTAAAACGCTACGTGCTTTAAATTTTGCCTTTGCAAACAAGACTGTCTCTTCGGTATTCTTTGCAGCAAATTTCACTAGAGCCGGTCGACACTTGTCTTGAAAAATTGCGTCAAGTCGGTGAGCGCGAATGACTTCGTTGTCTGCAATCCTGAGCTAGGGAACGTTAGATAGCAGAGAGCATACTTTTTGCTCAGATTGATCCCAGGGCTCAAACGGCGAGTCATCGATATAATGAAAAATGTTATTGTCTCGCCGGGAACAATCTTTAAGCTCGTCAAGACGAGCAGGCAAAGATTAATTATATTTCTTAACTTCTTTAAGAGCTTGACGTGAAGTGCATGCATAGTTTGTTATTCACTCTCTCAAAAATATCAGTCTTTTCTTCTACAGTTTAAAGACGGTTATAGGCGTTAGGAATTTTATGTTTCATGTGCTGTTGTTACTTTGCTATTTTATGGAAGGCTACAAGAAGTCTGGACCCGCCTTCCTGAAATACTTCGAACATTTCGTCAAGCGGCTTGTATCGCGCATCTTGACCCGGACTTTCTTCAATGTTGCCGCTCAAATTAAGTAATTTCAGCGAAGCTAAGCACTGACTTCTGGACAAAGTCAACAATCGTGGGCACAGGAACACCAATAGATAGGCATCGCTAGATTTTTTAGCATCCAGGAAATGAATGTTACTAAGCTGCACGCCGAAGTGAAACGCGTAAGCAGTACTCATTCTAAGGCGTCTCCAGTGCCCAAACAACGTGTTGGCGAAACGTGTGGCGATGCTGATTTCGTAAACGACGTCACAGGCCTCTCGTACAGTTGAGATTGCATGGTGTCCATGATGGGCGATAGACAAGGTTGCGATTTCTGGCCGTTGATGGCTCGTAGCTTATCAGCCGCAGATGCTGCATGGGCTAACACGTCTCTTCTCGGAGCGTGGAGCGAAAGCTGGAGCTGCATAATCTCCTGGGTTCGATCCCCACCCCGTGTCCGTTTCGGTCCTGATGAGTTTTGTACCGGTTAGTGGTTGTACTTCACTGGGTAAATTTCTCATCTACAGATAAGAGACAAGTCACCCGCTGAGGCGTACTAGCACCGTGGCTGTTTAAACACACATACGCACAGCACAATCTTTTTGGGCAGATAAACCCGCGAAGTCTAATTCCGCTGGCGTGGTGAAACACACGAGTGCCATCTGCACGCAGAAGAAGCGAAAAACGAAAGCCGTGCGCATTGTAGGATGTCTTGTGTAGGCGATCGGTTGTGTCCTTTTAACGTGTGGCGCAGCCGATACCGTTGACAACGTTGTCCCACTTCGAGCGTGACCCAGGCAGAACGCCAGAGAAACGCCGGACTTGACCTAAGTGTGGCAGTCCTAGGGGTCTAACTTCCGCCTAACAAGGTGTAGCTACCGAAGCACCACCGATTTGTCGTTCCGAACAAAAATAAAGGGTGTGGCTGAAACGCGAGACGCTAACCTGGAAAAGAACGTACCTCGGACGCTAGCGTCTAAGAGCCTGCCCAGACGCAGACAATGAGCGCGCTCTCCTAGGAACGCGCAGCCGAGCAAGTCAAAGCGCTCACGGCTACGAAAGCAACCGGACGTTCGGTTTGATTTCTTCCTTCGCCAATTTACTGCGTTTGGACTCCGTGTTTCCCCAGAAAGGTTTTGCTCAAAGGCGTCAGTTATTGCCAGAGTATTTTTTTTTTACTTGGTCTCTTATAAAAAACCCTATAGACTGCCTCACTTAGGTCAAGTCAGACGCCACATAACTCTCAAAGCGCCCAACATGAGGCAAATTTTTAACGTATTAACCAAACCACCATGCAGCTTTCACGCATCTTTGACAATTTGGTCATAATACCCAAACTCTGGTCAAATTATATCAAGTTTGGTTATGCCATGGCTTCTTAGGGGACTTCTGGAGCCCTAGATTGGCCAGGCCAAACACAAATTTCGGCCAAAGGATCGTGGTACACATGGGGAGCTTCATTTCTTCAACCTTCGAAAGTTGACGCGCAGCCAAGGCACGGCCAGAGGCAAAAACAGCGTGCCGGAGGCCGGACAACCAAAAAAATATCATTGCCGTTCTCATCCTGGCAGTGACTAAAGACCGTTCCAGGAACAAGCTCCTGGACGGTGCCATTTTCTGCGTTTCCGCGTACGGCCCGTGCTCTGTTCGCTTTCCGGAGTGCCGAACTCGCGTGTGCTGGGCTACAAAACTGCAGGCTGGGACCTACGGTAAAACGGTGTGAACACCTTTCCAGCGCTCATCGTACAGGCCAAAAATGCTGAGTCGCTGGACTTTAGTCGCATTTGCGGAGTCTGATATTCCGTAAAAAATAGCAAGTGTGCATGATCAGAACGAGTTCCTCGGTCCAGTAGACAAAGACGGCAGCGCGCAGAAGGGGATTTTTGGAAATTGTCTATACGGCGAACAAGTGCTTCATAATTCGTCCTTGGTACAAAGGTCAACGTAGAGAACGTGCAGGGAACGTACGATGAGCATTCAGGCATGCGCCGTCATTGGCGCGTGGCGGGCAAACGCACGAGGTACCCGAAGAGCAGACGAACTTACACAACCTTGTCTGTCTACTTTCTTGTCCCTGTGTTCTTGGCACTTACATACGTGATCGTGAACCCGCTGGCCAAAATTGCCACTTTGATGTCGTATAGCTATCTGCAAGAAAGTAGACTGAATCGTTTCACATATGTGTAGGTGGACTTTTCGTTCCATCCATCAAAAGGCTGTTAAGTTTTCCTCCCCGTACGTCAATTTTGGGGTGAGCGTTTCTCTGGTCAGCTTATTTTGGAGGCTCTTTACTCCGCCGCCCATTGTAAAAACTAATAAAAAAATCTAAAAAAAAGAGAAAAGAAAAAAGCTTTCCATGGCATTGACGTTTGGTGTTCTATGCCGATCCAGTCTCCGCCATTCGTGATGCTCAAGGACGGCTCGGAGCAGTACGAGGGTAACCAGCGGTTCGAGGGCTTCTGCGTGTCCCTGCTGGACAAGCTGGCCGAGGTGCTGCACTTTGACTACAAACTCCAGCTGGTCAAGCCTGAGAAGTTCGGCTACGAGGTGTCTCCGGGACGCTGGACCGGACTCATCGGAGAACTCGTAGAGGGCGTACGTAGATAGACAGCCCTCTGCCACCAGAAGTGATGTGTACAGGGTTTCCACAAAAATAATTTGCAATGTTTTTTTTGCTTTCACCGCAAAAATAGACTACGCATCACCGAGTGCTTAGTATCTAAGGCAGTGCCACTCGTTCGGACAAGACGCGAAAGCGTCAGACCTTCGGCATCTAGTCCAAAGAGTTATATGCGGTTTTCTTTTTCTTTTTTTTTTTTTCTCGGAACTTTTTAATGCAAAAATGGCAGCCGACAAAGTTCACGGATACATGGGGATGAATGGCGCCCCCTAAGAGAGACGCAGTGGCGTAGCCAGAAATATTTTTCGGGGTAAAGGGGGTAAGGGGGCTGCGATGTTCATGACTTGGAGTGCGGAGAGGGGTAGGAGGGAGGGGGGCAAAATGCATGTGTGTATTATAGGGATTTTGGGAGGGGGGGCTGAAGCGCCATAAGCCCCCCCCCCCCTTTCCTTCTTACGCCCCTGGTGAGACGGGCCCTATATTTACCTTGAAAGTTACGGAAAGTCACTTATAACCTTTGAATAATATAGCGGTCAGTAATAAAACTTTGGCAAATCTGCAGGACCGCTAGCACGACATTTGAATGGATGCTGATCATTGGGCGATACGTTGACTATTTTTGCAATAAAAAAAAATACTATATTTTTTTTCGGGGAAACACTGTATTATATTTGTAGTAAATTTTTACCAGGTGAAAACTTCCCTATGCAATCGCCTTCAACTTAGAGCGTCAAAGATGTACCAATTTATATTATGAGAGCATGGAAGGCGACTGGAGCCAGATGGCTTTTTAGAGGCATAAGCAAGATAATACGAGTTCAGTTTAGATAGTGAGAATCCAAATGCATTCCTGTAAAGACCCTACGGCGCAATAATGACCCCATTAGTTCTAAAATTGGCTTATTTTATGTGGAAAGGGGGGGGGTTGGCCCTGGACAGCAGACATTGTGATGCTGGACGTTCAAGTGTCTGTGAACAAACATTTTTACTGGAAAACATATTTAAAGAAAAACTAATTTACTGATTGTTCGGTTTCCACTCATACATTAGTAATTTGTTTGAACATATGCCCTCGTATCAACTGCTGAGACACGTGTATCTGTGGCAAACGGAGGTATTTAAAAGGTTTAAGAGCGTGGTCAGCTTTTTGGCCGACCATGCGCATAAATGGCAACATATATTATCTCCAACGAAGGGAAATAAACTGCTCTTTTCATTTAAGTGCGAAAAGTGCAAAGGAGTGCCACTTTTCTGAAGAAATTTTTCCTTTATAATCAAAAATAAAACCACACCATTTTATTACAAATAAACTCATACCAAGCGAAACAACAAAACCAAAGCAATTTTTTAGGGGTTTCACTGTTCTTATTTGATTCGGGATATCTAGGCACAAAACATTCCGTCACTCGTGATACTCTAACAATATGTACTTTCTAAGAACGTTCTTTGCCAGTATAGCGTCCTATATTACTTTGGCAGTAGTCGCTTAATTTTTTCTCGCAAAATAAACACTGATTACAGGCAAAATGCCCCGCCATTCTTAATTTTCTTCCTTTTGTTCCTTGTCGTTACAACTTATTTTGAATCGGAGCATGACGTTTTTGTCGACCCACGCGTGCTTAGATGCCTCTTCTTTTTTTTTTTTTTTTTTATAAAACATCATGTTTCAAAAGTATCGGCAATAAAAGACAAAAGATATGTGTTATAACTTCTAATGAAATATTAGTAGTATCATTTGATGTTTTGCTTTCTATACCAGACAGAAACAAGATTTTTTCGTTCTAATCTGTTGCTCGTAATATTGGTTATCTGAAAAAATTACATTCAGAAAAAAACTTTAATATGCCCAGTTTAATAGTTTCCTGTTTATTGGTTTACCAGTTAATGGGTAATTACTTATTACAGAACACAACATATTTTGTAGAACCCTTCACCAGTCCAGCCGTTAAACTGTCTCATGAGTGTCCGACTATGACTTTTACGGCGGTAGCCATTCTTGGCGAGGTATGGCAGCGGGTCCCGTTTGTTTCGTATAGGGCAGTGACGTCATATTACGTCACGAGAAACGCTTTTCACTAAACTTGGTTGTAAAATTTCTCCGCTAAGTAAATTGCGACGTCCTATGATGTGAGATGACGCGAGACCGTGACGTTACGTCAGGCAACTTATCGGGAAATTCCTCCAGAAATTTCTGACGGGGAAATCGTGACGTCACAACCACACCGTTTGACGGTGTCAAGTGACGTCATACTGTCGTGTGACGTCATAGCGTCACATGAACACCGTCCGCTAAATTTAAACATGCAGTGGATGATTGAATTGATGGAAAATAACTGTTGTACCTTTTATAACGGGCGGAAGCTTGCGCCACCTAGTGTAACCGTATGCAGTCGTGTGTAGAATGCATCGGTTGTTGCCGCAGTTCTTTTGCAAAGCACGGCAAAGAACGGAATGCTTCTTCCTCCGGGGTGTAGAAAGTGGATATGGCGGCGGCGCCGCTCACGATGACGTCCAAGCGCAGCACGGTGGTGGAGTTCACGGTGCCCTTCATGACTCTGGGCATCGGGCTGATGGCGAGCCGGCAGGACGAGACCTTGGTGCACAGCTTCCTGAGCCCGTTCAGCGCCGCCACCTGGTGCTACCTTGTGCTGAGCCTGCTGGCCGCCATGGCGCTGCTCACGCTGATTGGGCGCCTGTCGCCCTTCGAGTGGGACCAGGTCTCCGAGACTCGGGTTGACAGCGAATACACGCTGGGCAACGCCTTCTGGTTCCTCTTCAGCGGCTTCACCTTCCAGAGGGTCACCATCACGCCTAGGTGAGGCCGCAAGGCATCGACGCACGCTTCACAGTCAACCGAGGTTGTGAAAGAGGGCTGGAAAATGCGCAACAAAGGTTTTCAGCAACGAGGAGATTGAATTATAGGGGGCGCGATACTACCTTAGAGATAATTTCAAGTATCTCTATTTCTGCATCGAGATACATCTGAAGAATGTATTTGTACCTCAGTAAGGAAATGCATTTACGATGTATCACGTGTATTGCGTAACTGTGTTACGCGTATGTGTTTGTAACGCGATAGCATTCGTTAACTGCTTCAATCAATCAGTCAATCAGTTTATTTTTTCTCGAGGGGTACATACTTCTTGATATAGTACCTTGGCGCAAAAGGCGATCGTGTCGCCTGACTGGGCACCAAGGTCCAACCGGGGAGGGGGAGGCAAATTTTAACAGCAACACCACTAAGCGTTTAACTTCGTTCCATTCAGCACAAGAGTTGCAAAACTACAGGTAATGGATACAATATATAATGGATACCCACACACATACACACACAAGAAATAATGAATACGCACACATTATAAAATTGTAAATAAAGAATGCTAGCACACAATGATGTTGTTTATGAAAACAATGTCGTAAAAAACAGATCTGTAAAAACAAATAGCACTTTCGGTAAAAATCATAAAAGTGAAGAATCTAGATCACACATTCATAGGTTCCAGGCGCATATAAAAATAACGATTCGGCATTGTCCCCACAATAAAATCTAAAAATAAACGCGATCACAGGGTATACATGAGTTTTATTGAAAACGGATGCACAAAAATGCTGGTTAAAATACTTAAAAATGTACCCGGTTTTCGCGATACGCTCTCTGGCCTGCGCCACGCGTAAGCGGAGGCGCCGCGTGTAGGCGGACGTCGTCCTCGACGTCGTCTTAAAGATCGTCCTTGAGATCGCTCCAGAGGTCGTCCTAGACGTTGTCCTTAAGTTCGCCTCAGAGGTCGTCGCAGAGGTCGTCCTTAAGATCGCCCTGGAGGTCATCCTAGAGGTCATTCTAGGCATCCTAGAAGACGACATCCTTTGTCGTCCTAGAGTCGTCTTTGAGATCGCTCCAGAGGTCGTCCTAGACGTCGTCCTAGCAAGCAGATAAACCCGCGCCGCGCATACACGGAGCGGCAGTACGCACGCGTTCACATTTGCGCCCAATCTACGCAGCAAATATTGGCACGATTTGAAGAAGAGGAAGAAAATAGATGGTGCTATGGAGAATTTGGGTTGAGCTAGTTGGTACATCGTGAATTAAGTTGAGTTCAGCTAGTTGGTACATCGTGAATTAAGTTGAGTTCAGGTAGTTGGTACATCGTGAATTAAGTTGAGTTCAGCTAGTTGGTACATGGTAAATGATGGTGCTGAAACAGATTGAACATTAAACGATTACAGAGGGACAGGACAAGACACACACAGGAAGCTTCAATGATGGTGGGGAAATATATTGGGCATTAAACGATTACGCAGAGAGAGGATTAAACGATTACACAGAGACTAAGCAATCACTCGATTTCGAAGTGGAGCGCTTCTGTCGCACTGACGTCAATGATGGCGTCGTAACCCATTCATAAAATAAAGCGTTTACTAAAAGCTTGCTTCGTCGTATTCACAGTAAGCTGCGTCGCGAGTCTCATGACGAATGCTATCACAATTCATAGACAACCAACAACAGTGGTTTCTGCAGCCAATTTGTTTTCTCTTTTTTAACTAAATGTGCGGTAATACACAAAATTCATGCTGAAACTTAATTTTCCAATTGATAAGGTCAAAGTGATGGTACAAAAATAGAAAAAAACGCATGTCAACCGAAATTACTCTTCCCAACGTCTAAAGTCAGCTCGTTTCCTAATGCACAGTTCTCCAAAACGAGGGTTTAGTTTATTCACCGCAACTAACAATTCAGGCTCGATGTTGAGCTGCAACCTCTACTTTGTTATCATCGATGTCACAGCAGAGAAGACAAAATTTTATTTTCGCATTCCCAAACCGCTTCGCGCGACCCCCTTGGGGCTGCGACTCACAGTTCGGGAGACACTGCTTTACTGTTTTCTACTTTCATATATAGGCGAGACATTTCTGTTCCATGGGCGCCGTCATTCTTGTGCACGCTGGCGGACTGCAGTAGCTGCATTGTTTTGAGAAGCTTTGTACAGCATGTAGTGCAAAAGCGGCAGAAATGCTTAGTCATGGAAAGCCAAGAACAACACCATTGCTGGCGGTGCTGCAGAAAGCGAAAACGGATCGCAACCTCAGGGTCGCGTCTCTGTAAAGGACTGCGGACTACCGGGTTTGTTCTTGTCTTTCAAGTTCTACAGGCCATGATAAATAATAAAAATGAAACCAACCAATCATGAAGTGACGCTAGACTGTTGCATAGCCGGATGCTGATTTACAAGTTCATGATTTTGCGCGGCTTTAGTACAAGGTACAGGTTTGCATATATCGCGTTCAAGAAAGGCTGCAAAATTCAAAAATAATATTTCATCATGCTGTCTTAGATGTAAAAAGCGCTCCCAGATTATTTTTGTAGTGGAGGACAAAGGCTGGTAAGCGAGTCACTTGATAGCGCCCCACTCTGCGAAGAGTGGGGCATCTAAGTTGAATGGCGTGCAAGACGAAAAACAAATGCCTGGGGAAAATTCTAGAGAAGACGTGCAAAGGGCCATTAAATGTAACTCCAACGTTTTTTAGATAGAAATCGACGAGACGTTCACCCTCCCACACGACACCGATGCCAACTGTGGCTTTTTCATCGATGTTGACGAACTGTGCTACGGTAACGCCGAGCATAAGTTAAAGTCGAAATGCTACAGCTTCGTAAAATTCTACGGCTGTGACGTCGACACACGTAATCTGTGTGTAAAAAATTTAAACTGCAGATTGTTGCTCTCAAAGACGGCTGACCCAGAAGTTTCAATAACTGAAGAACGCCTTCACTTCTCTGTTCAGTATGGAGATGAGTGTACCTCCCACAGTCTTCCCATCGTCATCAGATGCGGCTAACCATATCAATTCTTCGCGAGTTTGGAAAGAGTCTTCGTGCTTTATCAAACTGTTAGCGTGCCCGCTTTAGTATGTTTTTTTTTTTTTGTCTTCTGTGTGGTTCAAAGTTATTTAGAATTAATGCAGTTTTTAAATGTCAACTTTTTTTTGCCACAAACTATGGGCACCCGGCGAGGATTAGGAGGTGGTTTGACGGAAGCTTATCCTGTTTGGTCTATTCCTTTCGTGTGTGTTCAGAAAAATTATGGTGCCTGGAACGCGACTCTGACTGATGTGTCTAGCGCCCTATCCCGCCCATACATCCAAATTGGTCCTGAAGTGGCAACAAATGACGTCACAGAAGCCGAAGTGTCATGCTGTCGGATGTCGGGATCCTGGCGTTCAATCGTAGAAATGCGGGCAAAAAGCATTAAAGAAACGCGAGTGTCGCTGTCGTCGTGGCGTTCCCATTCCTGGCTGCTGAACCTTCAGTGGTCTGTCAAATTGAAGAGGGACCTGCAGCAGAACAGGCGTCTTCCCCATACACCACCGCTGATGGGACGCCGCCAGGATCGCAACCGGCGGCAGCATGCCACTTCTATGGCGTCACCAGGCGGCAATCGATGGACCACTTTTTGGACGCGGTAAACACACCGGTCGAAGACGCGTTCTAGGCACCATAGTACAATACAGTGACGGCCATTGCGCTTTCGTGGACACGCACGATTTTACACAAAATCATCATCATCATCATTGTGGTCATCATCAGGGACGCGAAATAACTACCACAGCCGTGTGTAGAGAGAGTCTGCTCAATGAGAGGAGCCGGCGGAAGCCGTGGTTGAGCGGCGAAAGCGGCAACGCCGCCAGCGCCAGATATTCCTCCTGTGATTAACTTGCGAAGTAAAAATGCGCTGGGATAACCTTGAAGGATTCGTGGAACGCTGCACAGGTAGTTCCTGTTTTTGAATGAGTCTGAAAGTACATGAATGTAGAATTGTAACAGGTTGGTGGAAAAGGGGAGTTTCGAGGCGCTGAGTGGCGTTTACTGAGCAAGAAAAGGTGACATTGACGAGAAACATTTCCTCAAACATGAAGTGACACTGCGAATGCGGAGTACCCGTTCGGGGTTTGGGTCAAAACTCCCACGGAGTCCAATCCGCAGTTTTTACTGCCCACTGCGTCGGGGCCGAGGTCGCTAGTGCGGTTAAAAAGATATTTGAGTGCGTCCTGAATGTCGCCGTGAGGACGTCACTCGCGCTGCCCTTTAGGTTACGAACTGTCGCAAATTTCGACTAGCCTGCTGAAATTAAGTATTTGAATACATTCTTACCTAGACATTTTGATTGGAGGCTATTTTACCAAAGTTGAAAGCTGGACCAGTTGGTGTAGGCTAAGCATAATATAGGTAAAACAGCGCAGAACGAAAAATACTAGAAGGAAGGAACAACCAAGACGGAACAGGCGCTGACTCGCAACCAAAGGTTTTATTACAAAAAACATCAAAAGTAAACACGTAAGGCAGCAATCTACACATGCGCCAACTCTTTTGCCTCATCACAGAGGGCACCGGTCATCCACGTGTTACGTGCTCCCCCCTCCCTTTTTTTTTTTTTTTTTTTTTTTTCATTGTCGAAGTTAAAAACATTTCTTTCGCAGATAGCGTTAGCGACGGCTCGCTGATGCACTACGCCCAGCTTTCCGCTATGTAAAAAACCTCTATCAGCTCCCTCGTCGCCTTGTCCTTGTGCCAATCTACAAGCGTGGTCTCCTCAAAGGACGGCTTGCACAAACAGCTCTGACAGTGCACCGCCAAATGCCCTCCTATTTGTTTGTATTTGTATTTTATCTGGTATTTGTTAAGCTCACAGCCTCCGCTAGCAGAATATTTGAGGCTAATGGTTGGTCCCAAGAGCTGTCAAACATCGCGCCTAAGTTCACTGAAACAATTTCGGTCAATGAAGTGTCCTTGTTTTCGCCCTATTCTTACCAATTAATGAACAAAGTCTCTACATATACGGCTCTGATAACTGCTAGCCATGGGTGCCCCTATATGTACGCCACTGACGTCATAACGGCACATTCGAAATGTCTGTGCCGCATTGTCAGCACGGAGAAGGCAGGGCATTTTGCGCCGCATGTTGTAAACTGAAACAAATCGGTGGAAATTGTATTTACTGAAGGGACCAGTCACTTGGCCCCGTCAATATATTCGAAACACATCACAGGCCGTGGGAGAGCTTCGGCTGATAACCGTTGGGTGGTGTGACGAACGCGAGAGGCCGTCGCCCCGTCGTTCGCATTTCTTTCGTTCTGGACTGTGTTCTTAAACTACAATGTCCAAGCGATGATAAGTAAACTAACTTTTGGATAAAGTGTTTTCTAATGCGCTATTTTTTTGTCGACGTATTTGTATCGTGTGACTCTTTCGTTCAATAGTTTCCCCATTTTTGCGAAAGCTAGAGCTGCAGAACCCAGGATCCCGGGTTCAATCCCCAACCCTGCTCGTTTCCGTCTGGACGAGCATCCTACTGGTATGCGGTTGTGTATCACTACTGCGCGGTGCACGCTAAAGGCCCCAGCCTAGCAGTTGTACTGCACAGGCTAAATTGCTAATGTACAGCTGAGAGTCCAGTCGCTCGTTGAAGGCAGTCTATCTTCAAGCTGTATAAACATGCCCACGACCAACTTAATTTATTTTTCTATTTTCAGTTCCTCGACTGGATTTTAAAACACCACCTTATATCCAGACACAAAAGCACAGTGTTGTATCACGCAGGTGTTGTAATGCTTAAAATTCATAAAAAAAATGTCTGAATTCTGTCGGTTCCTAAACCGGCAGATTTGACTCTAGGGACAGCAATCTTCAACTGCGGGTAGGCTATCGTCACGAAGCATGATTTCTCTTCCTCTGCAGGGCCCCTTCGACGGTGGTGGCGTTTATTTCCTGGTGGATCTTCTCCCTGATTGTGATGGTGGCGTACGCGTCTGTCCTCGGCGAGTTCATCATCCGTTACAGAGACCGGCCCACCCTCAACAGCGTCGACGACCTGCTCAAACAGAAGGACATCAAGTACGGCACTTATAGGCGGGGATCCACCCAGAGCTTCTTCCAGGTACGTCTCGGTGAAACAGCTTGCTTTTTGAGTAAAATGCCCCCCACGTAAAACTTTATAAACTATATCCGTCGTTCCTATTTCTATTCATGTAAAGCCGATGCATTTGGATATGTTGCAACATCCGTATTTTAGCAGGCACCTCTTTTACATTGGAAGCTACTTTTCTCAAATAAACCACAGACGCTTCGAAGTGCGCTAGCTTCGCTGTCCTACTTTTACAACCGAATTTATTATTAAAAAGCTGTGAAAACAATATTTATTGTGTTCTTAACGGAGGCACACTGTTAGACAAAGTAAGCCTAAACGATCAAACAATTACCGGGGGGTCACAGTGCCTGAGACGAGAAGTTGAGCTACAAAAAAAAAAAGACACACGGAAGGGAGTGCGCTCTTAAGCGCGAAACACATGTACGACGAAACCGTCCGATCCGACGTCCGACCGCGCAATACGACGGTCGGAGGCGAGGGTTTTCAACGCTCTCCGATGCTACGAAAACCCTCGCCTCCGACCGTCGTATTGCGCGGTCGGACGTCGGATCGGACGGTTTCGTCGTACATGTGTTTCGCGCTTTAGTGTGACTTTGCTTAAGTTTCTTATGCTGTTCCGTGATGCACTTTAATGCGCCTCGTCTCTGTGTTCTTTACTACCACCTACTTACGCTTGGCGCTGCCCTTACAATAGTGGGTGTCCACAGGCACAATATTGTTGGTCGGTGTTAGCGCAAGCTCAGAATTAGTTCCCATGTATTATCTTACAAAAATAAATACTTCGACTGGAAGGAATGCATGATCGTGCACGTTCAAACTAAATTCCAGCCAACTAGGATCGTTATCCTTGGCCGACGATAAGAGAAAGCTAGATCTGAGCGTTGCGCTGAAAACAACGACCAACATAACGCCATTCTGTGTATGTCTGTGTTGTAATATCTAAACCTGCTGTGTAATAACTAAACTGGCCAAAGACTTTTTTTTTTCATTAACAGGTTGAGACAAATAGAAGTGGCACAGCACTCCTGTCGACCCGCTCTATCTCGCAGGTGATTCAACCTGTCGTAACGGAGCTGAACTACAAAAATTCATAGGTCTGTCTATGAGAATATACTGGCCTGCGGTAAAAATATTGGGGTAGGGCACTTCTGTTATTCTCTTATTGAGCAATATTACAATTTGGTACATCTCCAGGTTATGACAAAATAATTACGCCCAATAACTCCTTGCGTTGCTAATAATTGGTGTGTCAAGCTCCTGAAGGATCTGCAGCGTGATTCCGTGATTATCGAGCATGTGATTCTCCTGGTTATTTGATTCACGAAAGAAACCAAGGTTGTTTTCGTCTTCCAGAAATCGACCTTCCCGAAATACATGGAGCTGTGGCAGGGCATGCAGAGCCAAGGAGACGAGGCCTTCGTGGACAACTACTACGAGGGCATCGAACGCGTCATCGGCGGAAACTACGCCATGTTCCTCGAGTCGCCCGTCCTGGAATACCTCGAGAACCGTTACTGCGAGATCGAGCAAGTGGGCGATATCATGGGCTCCGGAGGATACGCCCTGGCACTGCCCAAGGGTGAGACTGCTATTCAATTACTGTCTTGTAGGAACTTCGCCACCATTCATTGTGACGACGACAATATTAATCCTGAACAGTGTTAGATATCGAAATATAGCATTTATAGGTATACTTCAACACTTAACGGCATGAGCTTGTCCAATTGCATTTGGCACGGCCTTATATGACTATAAGATAGACTGCTTTGTAGATTTGTTCAGTTAGACATAGTTACCGTCTTGTGTTCAAGAACTGTGCACAAAACGTTTGCAAGCGTTTATTTGATTGGTGTACCTATCTATATTAAGGGAGAATCTGGGTTTGGACTTCAGTATGATTCTGAAAAAAGATGTAGAGATACGAAGAGATCGTACATGCGAGACCACGTGACGTCACGTCCTATTAGATATAGCGGGGCGTAGGCCTAGTAAATCTGGCAGGTGACGGCCAGCGACAAAGTGACGTCATGTTGACACGTGACCAGGTCCTGCAACGTCATCATGGCACGCGAGTCTAGTGAAAGCCCTAGAATTTTGTGTTATACAAGGTACTTCATTTTAATTCGAACAGATATCTAAAGAAGGGGTGAAAATAAGAAGAGTGCCGTCATCACCGTATATTTATAAGGCTCGGCGAACATTAGAAGGGGGTGATCGTCATGGTAGGTTCGCAAATTAACTAAAATCTGTTAATTAACAGTGTAATTATTGGTTTTGTAGGTCATGTTCTAATTTCAGCATTAACGGCTACTACCGTTAGAGGCCAGATCAAATAAAATAATTTCGCAGAGTGTAATAGTTCTTGAGAAATTCACAATCAATTTATAAATATTTCTCCCGATTTAAAATGTCCGCTCAAAAAGAGCGCCGCAAGCCCTCCCACAATGACGCTGAAAAGAGCGATGGAGTCGTTCCAACCACGTCGACTCTTGTGTCGTCGGCGCACGCGCCAAGGGCCTGCCCAAATAGTGACATGAGTTAAACGACTACGTCACTCTTCCAAACGTTATTGTGGACAGAGCTTGCGGCGCTCTTATTGCGCGCGATATTTAAATCAGGCTAAAAAACGTTAAAATGTATCAATTAATATATTTAAAAAAAATTCTTTTTTGCAAATTATTTTAATTGTTCTGACCTTTATTACTAATTGCCATCAACGCTGCAATTGTGACATGACTACGAAACCCAAAACTTACGAGGTTAATTAATATATATATAAGTTAATTAGCCAACTTACCACGACGAGTAGCCCCTCATCAATTGTCCGCTGAGCCTGTTAACTACATGTTGAAGATAACAGTCGTCAAACTCTCACTCCTTTTTTTTACTATGTTTAAATCAAAAACCAACACCCTATATATACGCGATTTAGAAAACCATCACATCTCAGCACCACCCATGTACGCTTTAAAAAAGTCACTGTAAATTTTTTGTTTATTCCCGGACTTTTAAAACGAGGTGTTTGTACAACTGTAGCGAGTCTAACAGTCTAAACACGTTAGTGTTGAATATTAACGGTGGTGGAAATCAATAGGCAGTAAAAGTTTTCTGCTCAAAATTATAGAGAAAGTTCAACTTAAATCCACGTGCTAACATAAACCAAGCGGCAGAGGACGCGATCGTTATGACTGTGAAAGTAATATCTACGTATACTTTGAAAACATACATCTTATAGGTATTGTTGTGTGTATGTTTATACAGCCGGAAGTTAGTCTGCCTCAGTGGGCGTCTGGTGTCGCAGCTGTAGATGAGTAATTTAGCCAGTGCGGTACAACCGCTAACCTGGGGTCTTTAATGTGCTCACGCAGTAGTGATACGTTACCGTACGCCGGTACGATGCTCATCCAGATCGAAACGGGCGGGGGCGGGGATTGAACTCAGGATCCTCGGTTCTGCAGCGTGAGCTTTCGCTCCCGCTGCAGAACCCAGGATCTTAGCTATCACATCAGTATTGTTTCTATCTCTTTTCAATCCGGTGACCAACAGCGTTTAGTTTTATAGCCTTTCAGCTTGGCTTTGGTACTGTACATTCTGCTGTTTTCTTATTACTTTCCGCGTAAGCTCTTTTGAGTTCCTTCCTCCTAATGACTGTTTTTTAAGCTGGCTTTTGAAGAGAGTAAAAAGAAAAGTTGACAGGGGGAAGCAGAAGACTACAATCAGCTAAATTTAGCGTCTAACGCCGACATGCGGTGAGGCAACATGGCGACCATCAAAACAGTCTTTTTGTTTTGGCACAACCTCGTTGCATGTGCATAGAACTAGCTGGTCCTGTCATTATAGCATACTTTGGTCATGGCTGTAAACTCTCTGAATAGGTGCTACTAGTCGTTAACACAGCGTGAAAGTTAGTTCCATGTACAAAGCGTGTTACCACTAATAACTTCCAGCTAGATCAGATGCTTTCTAATTGTAAGCGCTACATTGATATCGAGAAAATTATGTTAGAAGATTGTTACAATAACCGATGAGGATAGAAGTGCTCCTCTCTTACACTCTCCTGGAAAAATATAAAGTAATTAGCGCATGAAGAGAGTACTGCTGAAAAGCAAAAACAAAGCAGAAAAGAATTCCACTCATTATATTTTCCTATGTACGATGACCTGTTTATCCCATGGAAGGTAATAGTCCTTTGCAAAATTACCCCGCACCAAGGAGAAGGTTTGGCATGTAGGTAGACGCGCTGGATGCGCTCGCCTTGTGTGTTTAAAAAGAAAAAAGGAACTTGAATAAGTAATCAAGATAAGCCCATGACGCGAACGTGTAAAGTATAACGATAATAATCCGTGGAGAAGGAGAGGAATGGAGACAGAGGACAAACACAAATGAACCAAACAGAGCTGTGTTTGGATATTTGTGTGTGTCCTTTGTACCCCTTGTTCCCCTTCTTCAGGGATTATTTTCTTTATCACTGTCCGGCTCGCTTGTACCCTCGCACTAATTGCATCGTTATCAAGTGTAAAGGGCCATTTATTCTAGGATTTTGCTTTGGAACAGTTTCTGCTGGAAACCCCAGCAGGTGCAAAGCGTGTGGATACACTCGCATCGTGCTCCCTCGTGTATGGGTAATTTAGCGAACGGGTATATTGCTGTAACGGTTGCAAAACAGACTTCGCGCCGTCCTCGTGAATCGTATGCGTACTTTTCCGCAACATGACGCTCCGTGAGAGAAAACACCACGCTCAAAAGCTTCTAAAGGATGCGTCGCATTTTTACTTTTGTTTTTGTTATCGTTTCTTTTCTTATATACATAAAAGAGTGCATATTATAAATTCTTCTATGAGAGGCTTCACAGAGGACGCTCAAGGCTCGATTATACATATCTTGAAGTTTACCTAGTAAATTTTCCAGCTTAGAAAACAAAAGGAGATCAAACTATAGCTTCAAATATCATGCAAAAGCTTGACCCTTATCGAGGGCATAAAAGACCTCAGTAAAAATCACAATGCCAGAATGATGTGGGGTTGCTAAATAACTTTCGCAGGAGCTACTGAAAGTCAGCCACCCAAAGTGCCAGAACGTGTGCTGTCTGGGCAGCTAGTACTCAACTTCGTTTGCTCCACGTATCCACATGCTATGACCGCCCCTCTAGTTCAAACCAAGAATTGTCTCTACTTGACTGTTTGGTGACCACACGCGCCCAGCAGTGATGTAAATGTGTGCGTTCCCTAAAGGGTACCAGAACTGCGCTTCGTTGACTTTATCAGAAAGACAAGCAATAGCAACCTCTTTAACTTTTAGTTTTCTAGCGTTGATGTCTCCGTTAGGCGACAAGCCAAGGACGATACTAAGGTGGTTAACACCCTTTTGGAAAAAATATACTTAACTGATTTTCATTGAATCGCGGGACCGGGTTTAACAAAGCCCCTTGATGTATTTGTGTTTCAATTACAAGCTGAATCAAATGCACCAATGCGCGAGGCCGGCGTTCTGCGTGGCACTTTGAAGAAACTGGCGGCGCATCACTCGCTCGGGGCACCGTCTCGCGCATTTGAACAACAATGATTGTCGATATACAGTAGTTATAAGGAACAGAATCGAACGATTAGTTTTATCGAGGGACTTTAGGTTCAAATGTAGTGCCTAGAACCCGTCCCCGACTGGTGTGTTTGCCGCGACTTAAAAAGTGGTCCCCCGAATTCCGCCTGGTGACGTCATAGAAGTGTCATATTGTTGTCGGCCGTAATCTTGGCTGTGTCACAGCAGCAATAATTGATCTGACAGACGCCTGTTCTACTTCATGTCGCTTCCCATGTGACAGTCCACGGAAGCTTCAGCAGCCACCTGCTAGCACGCCGCGATGACAACGACACTCCTGTTCGCACGTACTTCTTGCCAATACTTGGAGTACCAACCGTCGGAATCGCGACATCCGACAGCATGACAAGGCGGCTTCCGTGACGTCATTTGTTGTCACTTCAAGGCGCGTTCCAGTCACCGTAGTTCAATCGCCACTGCCTGTTTCTCCCGTGCTCTCGCCTTTTTACTTAGCGCGCACCCTATCCATTAGTATGCATACCCCCGAGCCTTTTCCAACCTTCAAAATATCGCATCGTCTCCTGCCCCGCGGGTAGAGAAGATTGCACTTCAAAACCGACGACCAGTTCGCGCTCTCCACTTCCCCCTTTCCTCCTCTCTCCCTTCTACCCTGTCCACCGTCGCATGTTTCCTCCTCCCTCAGGGTGAGGGGGATCTTCTGCCTGGTAGAATCTCGAGTCTGGTGGTCGGCCTTTCAGCTCGCTGATGGCATTGCCGTTACTCCGAGCAGGGAGCCCGTACCAGTCCGAGCTGTCGGCGGCCATCACGCGACTCAAGTTTGACGGGACGCTCCAGCTGCTGCGGCAGTACTGGTGGGAGGACCACAACGTTGCCAACTGCCCGCCGGAGGAGCACGTGTACCGGCCGACGCCGTTCACGGTCCGCTTCGGACGCCTCAGCCTCGTCTTCATCTTCCTGCTCCTGGGACTGCTCATCACCATGGTCATCATGCTGGTCATCTTCGTGCGCGGCCACAGCAAGAGGGACGTCACGGCCGAGTCCATGGTACGCAATTTCTTGGTCACCTGCGCCCCCACACAGCCCCATGCTCTTGTTTTAGGGCACATCACTTATAAACGAGGATCCTCACTTTCGAGCATAATGCATAGTTTCAATAAATAAACTGATCTTAAATCTAAAGTCCGTCCCGAAGATGGCGTGACGGGCTTTATTTAAAATGTTAAACGCTTAATTTTCCCACGTAGTCTCCAGACAAATCGAGGGGAAAGAAGACAGAAATTGTAGACAGTTTTATTATAGCGTAATACGCACTAGTACAGCTTAAACTAAGAAATACCGCGGCTCGGACCAATTTTAGTTGTGCGTTCCGTAAACGTTGCCGAGGGGTCATCTCGTGCGATCTTGATTCGATTGCCAGAGCCGTATAATTCCGCGTGCTTACGGCGCCACCATGCTCTTCTAAGGATTGCAAAAAAAGTTTTCAATCATTTTATTTCAAATTAACGAGCAGCAGCTGCCTGGTCAAGCGCTTTTCCATGCGTACGGAGGCTACGAGCACGAGTGCGGAGCCACATTCGATCACGGTGCCTCCGTCAATCATCCCGTGGAAACGGCCCCTTTTGTCATTGCTACCGCTGGAAGAAACTTATGACCTACTGATGCCCATTGCACAAAAACAATTTGGGTTTTTTTTTTTTTTTTTTTTTTTTGAGAGTCGTATGTTGCATCGGAAATGAACCGTGCGAAAGAGGCTTAGCATAGATAGAGCAGATCAGTAAACATTTTCACTACGCACTCCTTCAGCTGCACGGCAATATGACTCGACTGAAGTAGGTTCCGAGAATAATTCCCCTGCTGAACACCAGGCAACTTCACGTAGCACTGAACTCCGCGAACACTACGTCGCTCATGCTGTGCCAGTCGAGGTAATCACAATCTTGAAACTCGTGCTTTCGCTGGGACCAAGATCTCGCGAGAGCTCCCGCAAAGCCCACTAGCCCGCAACGCAAAATCCCCAGCATTGCGTGCGTACGATTCGTTCGGAAAACGAGCCCTTCTATTGCGTTCCGCGCATGCGCACTCCAGGCCCAAAATATCTATGCGTACGCAGAGGTTTTGCGTACGGTCCACTAACACTGTTTAGTATTTATGGGCGGATATATAGAAATATCCCGTGTTTTTTTTTATTAAAAGTGACAAATGTTTTTTCCTTAAACAGAATTTCATTGCCTCTCTTGTCATCTTTATTATATTTTTGTTATAAAAAATTCGGCAGAGATACTTAGGACGGCTTATGTGTACGAATGTGAAAGCATTCCTACACGCAGCTCTTAAGACGGCTTACATGTAGGAATGTGAAAAAATTCCTACACGCAGCGCATTCCTGCAAGCAAAACGCCACGTACGTCTTCCTATCCCGCACGGCGCTGCGGCGGTGACGTCACGCTCCCCCCAATACGCAGGCGCGGCGAACCTTACCGGCTTTACAACGGCTTCCGTGACGAAGCATTGGGTTGCTGTGCTTTTCTTTGTGTTTTATTTCCGAGGCGCGTCCGCTTTGACCTTGAGCGCACCCACAGTCTTCCGTGACGAGGCATCTGCGTTGCTGTTCTCTTCTTTGTGTTTTATTTCCGAGGCGCGTCCGCTTTGTCCTTGAGCGCACCCACAGGCTTCCGTGGCGAGGCATCTGCGTTGCTGTGCTTTTCTTTGTGTTTTATTCCCGAGGCGCGTCCGCTTTGACCTGGAGCGCACCCATAGGCTTCCGTGACGAGGCATCTGCGTTGCTGTGCTTTTCTTTGTGTTTTATTTCCGAGGCGCGTCCGCTTTGACCTTGAGCGCACCCACAGGCTTCCGTGACGAGGCATCTGCGTTGCTGTGCTTTTCTTTGTGTTTTATTTCCGAGGCGCCTCCGCTTTGTCCTTGAGCGCACCCACAGGCTTCCGTGACGAGGCATCTGCGTTGCTGTGCTTTTCTTTGTGTTTTATTTCCGAGGCGCGTCCGCTTTGACCTGGAGCGCACCCACAGGCTTCCGTGACGAGGCATCTGCGTTGCTGTGCTTTTCTTTGTGTTTTATTTCCGAGGCGCCTCCGCTTTGTCCTTGAGAGCACCCACAGGCTTCCGTGACGAGGCATCTGCGTTGCTGTGCTTTTCTTTGTGTTTTATTTCCGAGGCGCGTCCGCTTTGACCTTGAGCGCACCCACAGGCTTCCGTGGCGAGGCATCTGCGTTGCTGTGCTTTTCTTTGTGTTTTATTTCCGAGGCGCGTCCGCTTTGACCTGGAGCGCACCCACAGGCTTCCGTGACGAGGCATCTGCGTTGCTGTGCTTTTCTTTGTGTTTTATTTCCGAGGCGCGTCCGCTTTGACCTTGAGCGCACCCACAGGCTTCCGTGACGAGGCATCTGCGTTGCTGTGCTTTTCTTTGTGTTTTAGTTCCGAGGCGCCTCCGCTTTGACCTTGAGCGCACCCACAGGCTTCCGTGACGAGGCATCTGCGTTGCTGTGCTTTTCTTTGTGTATTATTTCCGAGGCGCGTCCGCTTTGACCTTGAGCGCACCCACAGGCTTCCGTGGCGAGGCATCTGCGTTGCTGTGCTTTTCTTTGTGTTTTATTTCCGAGGCGCGTCCGCTTTGACCTGGAGCGCACCCACAGGCTTCCGTGACGAGGCATCTGCGTTGCTGTGCTTTTCTTTGTGTTTTATTTCCGAGGCGCGTCCGCTTTGACCTTGAGCGCACCCACAGGCTTCCGTGACGAGGCATCTGCGTTGCTGTGCTTTTCTTTGTGTTTTATTTCCGAGGCGCCTCCGCTTTGACCTTGAGCGCACCCACAGGCTTCCGTGACGAGGCATCTGCGTTGCTGTGCTTTTCTTTGTGTTTTTTTTCCGAGGCGCGTCCGCTTTGACCTTGAGCGCACCCACAGGCTTCCGTGACGAGGCATCTGCGTTGCTGTGCTTTTCTTTGTGTTTTATTTCCGAGGCGCGTCCGCTTTGACCTGGAGCACACCCACAGGCTTCCGTGACGAGGCATCTGCGTTGCTGTGCTTTTCTTTGTGTTTTTTTTCCGAGGCGCGTCCGCTTTGACCTTGAGCGCACCCACAGGCTTCCGTGACGAGGCATCTGCGTTGCTGTGCTTTTCTTTGTGTTTTATTTCCGAGGCGCGTCCGCTTTGACCTTGAGCGCACCCACAGGCTTCCGTGACGAGGCATCTGCGTTGCTGTGCTTTTCTTTGTGTTTTATTTCCGAGGCGCGTCCGCTTTGACCTTGAGCGCACCCACAGGCTTCCGTGACGAGGCATCTGCGTTGCTGTGCTCTTCTTTGTCTTTTATTTACGAGGCGCGTCCGCTTTGACCTTGAGCGCACCCACAGGCTTCCGTGGCGAGGCATCTGCGTTGCTGTGCTTTTCTTTGTGTTTTATTTCCGAGGCGCGTCCGCTTTGACCTGGAGCGCACCCACAGGCTTCCGTGACGAGGCATCTGCGTTGCTGTGCTTTTCTTTGTGTTTTATTTCCGAGGCGCGTCCGCTTTGACCTTGAGCGCACCCACAGGCTTCCGTGACGAGGCATCTGCGTCGCTGTGCTTTTCTTTGTGTTTTATTTCCGAATCGCGTCCGCTTTGACCTGGAGCGGCCGCGCCGTCTTCTGTGACAAAGCATCAGATGTGACGCGTCGCAGCCAATTTAGGTGCCGTTTTTCGCGGTTACAGACGCCGCCGGCTCCGCTCCATGGGACAGGTAATGCTTTCGCATTAAAAGTAATGTATGCTCAATCTTCACCACTTTGACACTGCAAAAGGAATCTCCCGCGAGCCTCCGAGTGGCTGCTGGCATTTCGTTAAGCAGACTGCGCTTTTTTAGGACCCTGGCAGAACTCCCAATGAAACGCTGCCTGCAGCTGTGATGCGTCTGTCATATTCCTCATCTAGTTATGTTATTGCTTCTGGGATGCGGGCCTCCAAGGAGCGGTTTTAACACCAATATTGTTCATACAACATTACCACTACAAGGTTACAGGTGGGTCATCTTAGCATGGTTGTCACCTTGTAAATCCCTTTTAACACGGTTCGTGAAACATAAAATATGTAAAACAAGGCTTTTGCAGTTTTCCCTTCATACATAGTAAGAACAAGGAGAGAAAGCCCCGTTCGAACAGAAGCAGAGAACTCGCTCTCCGCAGAGGACGCATTCCAGGCACCATAACTGGCTTTAGAAAAGCAGGTCCCCTACAATCACCGACAGATTAAGAATGGCACGGCGTGTCTTTCGAACGCCCGGCGTCCAGCACGCGCTCCGTGCCTTTCCTTGTGTTTTGGCTGCGCGCGCGCACCTTCCAGGTGTACAAGACGCCTAAACGTCGTAGGAGGCAGGACGCTCGCACTACAGGGAAAGTGGAAGCTCCATCCCTGCCGCTCTCACCGTGTCAGATACTATCGGCATTACCTTCGTACGTCCACTTATTTTTATATTTTCTAGATTCCTACATAATCACGCAGAAAGAAAATATAAAAAAGGTCTGACTTTTAACACACGCACATACAAATATCGGAAATATTCTACCTTGACGAATATTCTTTATCGCCCACCGGAATATAAGTTGTGAATCTTTAAATTTTTTTTAGAGCGAAGCTGATTATGGTTAGGTTTCCGTGTATTTTTTGTGTGCCTCGACGAAAACTCAGGTCCCAAATTTTTTGCAAAATCGCTTCATTCTATGCAAAAGCTTATACGTTTCATCACTTGGATATGCATTTTAGTAGATTAGTAATCAATAGGCACCATTTTCAAGATCAGTAAAGTCTCAGGTAGATAATAAAGATTTCTCAGTGGTTTGCCACTGTGCCACCCGCGTCGGCCATGTCGATGCTCGCACCGCCCTCTCTTTGTCCTCGTTCCAAGCGCTTGCGTGCCTAGTTTCTTTTCCTTCCGCTCTCCCGTGGTGGCGGTCCGGTCGCGTGTGTCTACTTTCTGCCGGGTGGCGGTCCCGTCGCGCGTGTCTAGTTTCCTCCGGTTTTCGGGGTGGCGATAGTTCGTTCCTTTGTTCAAAAATTTGTGTCACGTTTGTGTCGTGTGCTAAAGAGCTTCGCTGGTCATCTACCTTCACAGTGTGGAATGGCTCATGTTTTGCTTACCTGGAATCTTTTTTTCTTTGATTTCTTACTTGGTATATTGCCGTTTTTTTACTCGGAATCGTTTTTGCTATTTGGAATCTTTCTTCGAGTTCCCGAATGAAAGCCCACAGATTGTAGTCTTAGGACATAACTTTAATCTAAATATACGAATTGAAACGTCATCTAAAATTCTAAATAATGTGTCTAGTTGTCTAGTAAAGCAAGTGGGTGTTTGAATGCTATAACTTCAACAGTTAGAATCACTACCGAATCTACTGCTTTACTTCATATGTTTATTACCAGTCTTGGTGCGTCACAAGCGGAATATGGTGTTATAATTACTGTTATAAAAGGTCACTTTGGTATTTTCTTGTGCTTAAAGAAACATATTGTAAGAACCCATAAATAGCAGACATTACTAAAATACAAGAAAATTACGCAAGATAACCTAAGCAATTTTAGACGTCAACTATGCTACAGAGGCTGGAGTGATGTCCTTCTATGCAAATAATCCGTAAGGCGTGTTCTAGCCAAATCTTAAAAAAGTGTATGAAAGCTGTTTTTTATATAGATCACTAAGGACATCGAAGAAAACCCGTAACCATGCATTATATCAAATATTTGTAAAAACAAAAAAGGCTGAAAAACGTGTCGTTTTTAAACGTTTTTGCAACCAACGTAACAAAGAAGTTAGGAATTCTCGTGCGAAATATTTGCGTGATTTTTTCCAGGCCTGTGTAAATAGGACAGAGGTAGTATGGAAAAAGATAAATTATGTCTTAAACCGCACTCACGATTCAAGTAGAGTGGAAAGGATAAACTATGAGTGGAAGGAAATTACAGGACAAGCATTAACAAACGCATTCAGTGAACATTTTGTTAATTTGGCTAAATAAAAGGCCGAGCCCGATGCTTGCAACTTTATAAATTTCCGAAACAGTGAATCTATGTTTCTCAACCCAGGTATCGATACGGAAGTAATATCCGTGTTTTATGTATTAAAACACACTAAATGTGGTGACTATAATGGCTTGCAGATTAAATCAGCGAAATATGTCATATAGACTCTCGCTCGTTCCTAAACCGTGCAAGAGTGCTTTGCGTGACCGAAGGTTGTGGGTTCGAATCCCGCCCCAAAAAAATCTTCGAATTGATCTCGAATGAATTACTGTGAATAAATTTATAAAGCGAAATCATTTGAGACGTGCTGGTATATTTAATTCGCATTACATGTCATGTTTTTAGTCACTTTCATTCAACGCCTGACGTCACGTTTTACGTGAGCGTTGTGGGTTGTTTGAAATTTTCGCGCGAGGCCATGTGGCGGTGATGTTAATGACCCTATCGACCAACCTTGGATTTTAGCGCACGACACCGACGCCGGCTTTTCTGCGACACGGGCTCCTTGACCCTATCGCGTTAGAAGCAGATGCGGCTGGCAAAGGTATCAGTTTTATTTAAGAAAGGTAATACAAATGACCTAGGTAATTACAGACCAGTTTCAATATTTCCAGCGTTTTCTAATAACCTTGAATTATTATTTTTTTTTTATTTTACGAGTCGAAGCATAAGCAGAAAGACATGACTTAATAAGTTCATCCCAATTTGGTTTCCGTAATCAACGGTCTACAAAACTTGCACTTCTTGCCCAAAAAAAAAAATAATAATAAAAAAGATAATATATCTTAAAATTGTGAAAATGGAAAAATAACTGTTGGGTTATTTATAGGCTTTACAAAGGCATTTTGTTAACTTGATCATGACTTGCTGTTTTTAAAGTTAGGCATATGCGCCGTCTGTGGACAGGAGGCACTACTTATTAATGTATATTTCTCTTCCAGGAGGCAATACGTTAAGATGAATGGTAATCCATCCGTGACACAGTAACATTTGATCAGGCGTTCCTCGTGGAAGTATTCTGGGACTTTTTTTATTCAACATGTATATAAACGATAATGTAAACCTAAGCCAAACAATATTTATTATATATGCCGACGGCACTAGGTTATTTTGGACCGGTGGTCACGCCACGTAACTTATAAAATATGGAAATAAAACACTTAAAGGGATTGGTATCGTATGGAGCAAAAAAATGTTTTCAAAATAAACTTGAGTGAGACTAAAGGCTCTGCTATACTCCGACGTTGGGCGCAGTGAACGCAGCGTAGCGCAGGACGTGCGCCTTCCATTAACCGGCTGGAAGGAACTCGATATCTGCGACCAATCAGTACCTGCATGCGCTGCACTATGCCGCGTTTTCTACCTTCGACCTCAGAGTATTGCAGACTCCTTAAGGCAGTCCTATACTTCGGCTGAAAACAAAGCATGCTGACACAACCACGGATATACTTTTTAATCATTTTAAAGTAGAATTAGTTGCAGCGTTTAAAACCTTGTTGTTTTTTCACAAAGTTTATGTCGTGGACGATCACATTAAGTATGTTCTGTCCAAATTATCCGGTATAGTTATCTTAAGATGTCGGTACAGAAAATTTCTGCCACTTAACATGAAGTTACTCATATATTATTTATTATTTTATATGCCTATAGATTCTAATCGCATAGTATGGGGCACGACCACTGGAACGAACGTTCAAAAACATTCCATATCACAGAAAAAGATACTGCGAAGCATTCGCTATGATGCAACTGAATGTGGAACAGAAAATATCCTTATGAACTTCGTATAACGAAAATTCATGATTTGAACAAATACCACCTATGTGCTAGGTATAAAAAAAAATGTATTTATATATATGAACCGTCGCTACCTCGAAAACTTGGCTGATTGAACGAAAAAAGTGAACACATATCTGACACGAAGCACGGAACCGTGGGAAGCGCCATGTATTAGAACAAATGACATTAACATATACTCTTCCGACCATTCTGAACCAGGTTAGCGTCGGAAATATGGAAATTACTAACATGTCAGTGAGTGATGTACGTGATGTTTTCTAAACTTATCGTATAATTCAAACGGCAACTTTTTGTAGAAGTTTTTCTTTCTTTTTACGTGTTTAGTGTGCATATTTAATAAGAAAGTTGGGTTTTTGTTTTTTGGTTGTTTTTTTTTTTTTTGTTACTTGTCAAATGCATTAGTTTGTATTTGAAGACATGCTCAAGTGCTGCTGCATTTTTGGGGAGCTAGAAACCAGTCAAGCTATTTGTAAACAACTTTTTTTTCTCCTTTCTCTCCCCCAACATCGTGTTTGTTTGAAAACAAAGGAAATAATTATTGCTTTGATCGCAACTCTGGGCGCCTCCACTTCAAAACTGAAGATAACTTGAATCTTGCAGAGCACCATCTGGAACACCCTTCTGGAGGAACTGCGGTCTGCCATGATGTGCCGCAAGGAGAGGAAGCCCCAAGAAGCCACCAAAGACGGAGAGATCACCCCAACTTCTCCACCTCCTGTGACAGTGTCCCCAGCCTGACGAAGTAGACTTCAAATGTGATAGAGACACGAGTGATGCCCTACCACAAGATGGGGAAAGAAGCCCGGTGTTTTTCAGCATTCAGCAACCTTGAGAAAAAGTCCCTGCGTGTTTCTGATCTGTGCATTTCTTCGGTGTGCCCTTCACATGAATATGAGCGTGGCGGCGATACTTTGTGTTCGTAACAATACCAGCAATGTCTAAAATATGGAGTTTGTCGCAGCATACAATTGGAAAGCTATTAATAGAAGTCGTTTGTAAATGTGCAACAATATTCAATAAAGATCTCGGGGTGATTGCGTGAGCAGGTGCTATTTCATTGCGTGGGTACCCGGCGATTTTTTAGCTACCCCAACTAGCTGCAGTTTCGGAATCACCGGCCTTACCCTTTCCGGTATACTATTTAGTATCACGAAATTCAGAATAGTTACTGTGAAATCCGCAAGTGAAAATGATGCCAAAATCAACATCCAAGTATACCGGCGCTTTACAGGGCCGTGACGTCAGTGGAGGGCAGGCTTGCAGGCCGAGCGGGCAGTCTAATGCTCCATTCACACTGCCGTTCGAATGGCAACCGCGAAGCGAATCTGCTCGTTTTCATAATCAAATGCGCGTGTATTTGATGCACCTTGAAGTAACCACGTTCGCAACCCCTTTCCGAATGAGGTTCAGCCGCCAGTGTCACACTGGCGGCTGAACCGGATTCACATTGCCACTCTACCGCATCCGCGAAGCTCGCGCAGTTGATGAAAACGAGCTGATCCGCTTCGCGGTTGCAATTCGAACGCCAATGTGAATGCAGCCTAAATGCGGCGTAAAATTTTACTATGCCGAGCATTTGTTTCGTGCTGCTGGCGGGTGGTGTAGCAAGCTTCTAAAGCCTTCATTTGACACCATAAAGCTGGTTGTAATCAATTGGGAACAACGTCAACAATCTAAAAGGCGAACCCCTGCCTTCCCCCAAGTCGCTTTTTTGTAGTTGCACTAGAGAAACTTTAAAGTGCACAGTGAGGATCAAAACTGTAAATTCAACAACTTTACGAAAAAATATTTTTGAGCAATATTTGGGTTACTATTTCAGCGATGTCTGTTGGTGCGTTAGCATATTTTCAGGCAAATCGGGGACTTCAGAAAAAAACGCCAGATTATTATTTGTTTTAATATAAAATGTTCACCTTGTATTAAATGTCCACCCGTGAGCATGTCTCCAAAATATTTAATCAAAATATTCATTTCCTCTCGAGAAATTTATTTCTAAAGTTCACGCGTGCACGTTCGAAGCTGCCGCTCTACTGGCAACAACGGGCAGCGGCACTCGTGACGTCAAATATGGCATCCGGGAGCAGACGATGTTCCCTACTAGGTTGTTTGTGGAATGTGATGGAGGGTGGTGGGAATAATAACACCACGAAGAAATGCAGCAGTGGCATCTTATTGGTTTCCGACCGAGATGGTAGAGATGTTAATCATTTTAAGAATGATTTATTTATAGCCTCAGTAAGTGTCGTCTTAAGATATGATTACCGTTGTTCAAGACGAGTTTCGAAGAAATATCCCAACGTGTACCTACGGGCAATTATGCCCTAAACTTCGTTTTTTTTTTTTCGCCTACATTGAGGCATCGCATTTAAATTAACACCAGAGACAGTACATAATATTACCATCGGAAGAATAGAAAATAATGCGCTTATTGTTTTTTTTACGTTGAGGAATAATTATTAACTCATGGGGAAGATTTATAAAATTGTTCAAATTCAGCACGTCATAAAAAAAATTTTTCTCTCTCATTTTACGTTCTTGGGACGTGTTTCTTTTGGCCTGTACAAATTTTGGTAGGAGAAACTTGTTTCATAGTTCTGGGCCTCTGAATATGAAAGAATACAACACTTCCGGCGGGTTCTTGACAGTTTTTTTTTTTCTTTCCAGCTTTTTAGTTTTGCATTTATTGTTATGGTTTATTTATTGATTATTGTTTACCAATGGCACAATTATTTAGGTTGAAAAGACATAGCTTTGAACTTTCGAGCCACCGAGCATGTGACGAGTAGTGCCTTCTGACAACGAGTTTCTAACAATGACCATCTACGCGATCTTTTATGCAGTGAAGAGCGACAGTAGCTATACATATGCATAAATAATTTCAGATTAAAATAAGCTCGACCATATCCTCTTTCCCCGTGTTGTTTTCTTTAACAGTCCGAAAAATATGGGAGGGGGGGAGAGACTGGAGCCCCCCCCCCCCCCCTCCCCCCGTTTTCCCTCTTCCGACGCCACTGGTATAGTAGAACGCTCCTCGACCTCAAGTTGCGTCAGTTTCTGTGCTTTTTGCTCGGCGTTTCTTCCGCCCCAGAAAATAAACCTCCAAAGCAATTACAAACAAACAAAAATTGTTCAGGTGCAAGTGCAGTATGTTGATCATGATGCAAAATCGCGAGACTGGGAATGAAATTCGCAAGAAATTTTGTAAGAAGAAGAAAAAAAAAGGGGGACAGGACAACTTCTCAAACTCAGCTGAGTTGAGTTTGAGACGTTGTCCTGAGCTGAGTTTGCAGCTGAGTTGAGTTTAAGACGTTGTCCTGTCCGCTTGTTTCTGTCTTCTTACACTTTTTCTTTCAAATTTCCTTCCCAGAGCTGAGTTTGAGGCGTTGTCTTGTCCCCTTCATTCTGCCTTAAACTTTTTCTTTCAAATTACATTCCCAGTCATTGGCATACCAACCGGGGGGGGGGGGGGGGGGAAGGGGGGGGGGGGCGCTTGCCCCCCCAGTTCTCAGAGTGGGGGGGCAGGGTGTGTGTTTTGCCCCCCCCCCCCCCCCCCCTGAAACAGCCGCCACTGGGCAGTGCAAACACTGGCCGGCGACGCCCAAGGAATAGGCAGCCGGCAATGGCCAGGCGGCGCCACGAGAGCGACTGCATTCAGCGCCACAAGCGGAGGCGTCTCTGTTAATGGGGCGGCCAGTTTTCCCGTCGGGCCGTTGAGAGCGGCGGCGACCCCGATTTCAGCAGTCCCCGTGTGTACCTGCGTCCCTGGTTCTTTTATGCGGTTTTTTAATCGGGAGCCTTGCTAGGTCCAAGTGCTGAGAGAATATTGTAGAGTCGTCATTTGGACACCAGTTTGAGTTGTCTTCACTACTTGTGGCCGCCGAATCGGTCCGTGCTTCGCTTGCTCCCAGGAAGTGACACAATACAACAGGAGGGCAGCGGATGGGTTTATTGTACATCCCGGTTGCCCGTCTTCGAGAGCCGGCACTCCGAACCCGCCGACCCTGGTTGTCGCCCGTCGTTCAGAGCTCACAGCCGGAGCCCGTGTCCAGGCCTGCGGATCGCCCTTCCCACGCCATGGCAGTGTTGCGTAGGCTAGCTGTTCTGGGCTATCACAGCCAGAGTCTCGCTGCGGAACCACTCCGGGATGCGTATTTTGAAATCCTACCCAGTACAGGGGGGCGGAGCCAAGGAAAAAACAAAAACAAACAAAACAAAACTATGTCGGCTCCTATTGGTCCACGTGACTATGACGTCATTGGCTGTTCTCTTTAGCGGCAGCAGCTTTTTTTTTTATTTTTGTTTTGTTTTAATTACAAATTCACTGTAATAGGCAGTTGCGCGGGTTGCAATAAGGGTTAAAATAGTTCGCGATACTTTTAATTAGAAACAAAAGTCGTTGCGCTAGCAGTAAATGACGCCCAAAGATGCGATTGCACCGATTGCACGGCCTAGATGGCCCAGCCGACGTGGACAGACGTGTTTACGCTGATGTGCGCGCGGGCTTCTTTTCCAAAGGTTTGTGGTTTCTAGTTTATGTCATTGTATTTTTATAGTCTCGAGCATCTCCGCGCTTTGAAACACGCCGCACTCCAGAATGCCAGTGTCAGTTTGATGGAGGCGATACTGTTTGTATTGTACGCCGAGCTACTGAAGCCTTTAAGCCTAGCTGGAGAAAAGATGATAGACTTGTCTGCATTTAAAACGTGAAATGTCGTGTTCGGAAGGTACATACGTACAATGCCAGACCAGCTGAACCAGTCCCACACGAACAGTTGTTTAGACTGGTGCTCGACCGCGAGAAGCGCACATCCGATAAACTGCCTACGATAGCAGCCAACTTCGCTGAACTCCGAGACATGTCGGAAGGGTTCCGCACCGCGGGAGACTGCAACGCCGAATCTGTACCGCGGAGTCGCACAGGTTCGCTTGCGAAGGACCTTCACACGGTTATATGCGAAATATAAGATAGTCGCACTTTAGGGACACTTATCAAAGCTTTGGCATGCTCTTGTGAAGTATCACAAAATTTGCAACTTCAAATTTGTTTCTAGAATAATGCGGGTTGACTGCATACCTCCTGAAACAGTGGAACCTCGTTTGATTATTTCAACCTACCTAGGCCTTCACAGGCATGAAGCAGTCTCTCAACACGAACAATGACCCTCTTCTCACCATATCAAATGAGAAACGAGTTGGCTGGACCGTTATACGATTAAAGAAAGTATATTTAGAAAACGGTAAAAATATATACAAATGTGCAAATAAACTTGAATCATACTCAGTTTGTGTGGGCTTGATTTTCCGGTTCTCGTCACTGGTCTTGTCACCGTCCTGAAGCTCCGGCAAACCAGCTGTTCACCTGCTTGGTCGTCGATTCCAGCTGCTCTAACAGTGGCACCTGGATTCAGCCTCTTGCGGGCACTGACCAATCTTAAAATGGCAATGCCTCAAGCACCTGCCAGAATTAAAGATAGTTGGGTGGGTTCCTTCAAGTCGCTGCCAAGAGTTGCTCCTGCCGGTGAATTATCATTCCAGCTTCTCGTCTGCAGGTGCCCTGGGTCACCGCCGAGAATTCGCGCAAGGGCCTCGGGTCATTACTGTTTGTCTGGTTGTCGCTGAAACACTCATCTGGATTATCGTCCGAGTCGACTTGCACGGAGCACGCCAGACTCCGTTGTTCAACCCTTGCCACTAGCTGCTCGCTCCCGGTTGGTTTGCCCCTCCTATTCCTGGCTGGATCCCATACCTGCCAACTCTTCCTAATTTTTCGTAAAATGTATGAATTGGGAGTAATTTTACGATTTTACGAATCTTGCTTCAAACCTTACAAAAACCTTTTTTTTTTTTTTTTGTTTTTGTAACTCCATTGTTGGCGGTATCTTGCACCGCCACAAGAGGACGATAGGTACCGTCCACAGCAGCGTCGTGGTTCTAACTATTTGTCTATCCGGTGGCCACGGATCAAAAACCAATCCAAAGCTCAAAGCCTTGTGTTCGGCGGTGCACGCGTGCACGTTGGTTCGGCGTGCTCAGACGTTGTTGGGCCTTGTTGCTTCGGCCAGTTTCGAGGCCAGAAGTACGGCATCTGTGTTTGTTGCACGTGTAACTGTAGCATTCTCTTGGTCACTGTGGCTTTGCGGCGCAATGCCGAACTCCAAACCTCAAAAGAGGTACTTTCAGGTGTTCATGAAGACCTACACCTCGAAATTTCCGTGCTTCATGCCACCCAAAAAGCGAGAGAAGTTTGGATTCTGTAGCACGTGCACGTGTGATGTGAGCGTTTCGCACGCTGGCCAGGCTGACATTAAGCTGCACATCGCTTCGCTTCACCCCCCCCCCCCCCCGCCGCGGCTGCGGAACTTTTACAAATTTGAAAGTCCACAGGTTGGCAGGTATGGGATCCCCTTCACCGGATTTTTGTTGCACTAAATTTCTCATATGGCATGTTACGCAATCTGTACACAGTTTCCTAGTCACATCACTTTGTAGCCCTAAAACAATTATGTTCTGTGTGTGTCTTTAGGCAGCCGGAAGTTAGTCAGCCTCAGTGGGCATCAGGTGTCTCAGCTGTAGGTGAGAAATGTAGCCAGTGCAGTACCCCTGCTAGCCTAGGGTCTTTAACGACCATTAACATCCTAACAAACAATATATTTTCCTGCACAACCGTATGGTACAGCCAACAAACTCCCCATTTTGACTGTCATTAATTAACTGGAAACTTCAACCAGTATATTTTTCAGTAAAGATAAAACATGCAATCTTTCCTACCTACCAAGGCTTTCCTCCTACCGTATTGCAGCTCGGGGCACATACAGCAAAAGCTTCTGCCACACAGCAGTTTTAGCTTGTCTTGATAATTGATGCGACGAGTCACTTGCTGTAAATGATCAATTTAGCCAGTGCAGTACAACTGGTACAACCGCTAGCCTGGGGTCTTTAACGTGCATCATGCAGTAGTGATATTCGGCCGCATGCCGGTACGATACTCATCCAGATAGAAACGTGCAGGGGTGGCAATTGAGCCCAGGATACCTGGGTTCTGCAGCGCGAGCTTTCGCTCCACGTGCTCCGAGCTGGTGTGTGCTAGTCCACCGATCCCCCTTTTTTAGCTTGTCTTATTAAACTGACTGACTGCAAGCTCATTTCCATAAAAAATATCAACATGTCTTCACATTTGAGATAACAAAAACAATCTCTCATTTTAGCAGTAGCCTGCATAGCGTTCAACATCCCATACTCTTGGCTAAAATGTATGTTCTACCACTTTTGCTGTTGTACACGGTTAGTGCAGACAGGGAATTCTTTTTGTGATAGGGTTAAGGATGGTGTACTAACACATCTATCGTTATGTTTTGCGATATTCTCTGCCTCAATGGTTTCTCTCATTGAGAAATTGAGGCAGGGAATACAGCAAAACGTAACGATAGACGTGTTAATACTCAGCCTTTAACCTTATCACAAAAAGGATTAGACTACCTAGCCTTACATTAATTTTAATTTAAGTTGAGAAATCATTGAGGTAGAGAATGCCGCAAAACATAATGAGAGAGGTTTTAGTACTCCGTCTTTATCCTTGTCATAAAAAATTAGACTACGTAGCCTTACATTAATTTCAATTTGAGTTAGTTTACAGTTTAGCTTCCCATTGAAGAAAATAAGACCAATTATTTTCCATGGCTCTAGTTCATAATACAAAAAGAAGACAAAGAAAAAAGTAAATATACCAGAGTTGTTAGTCAGCACTGAGTAATTGTCTTTTTTTTTGTGTGTGGACTTGAGTGACTGTTTTGCGGGTGTGCTGTTCCCCCTGTACATAATGACCGATCAACTCGCCTGAACCTGCGTGTTAACGGGTAGTGACCCGTCTCTAATCACAACAATGACGACAATAGCCGAAGCCTAACAATATCTGGAACTTAGCACGTGTCCTGTGCTTTGCCAACCTCAGTGCGTGGCTATGATCAACATAGGTGGCACTTTATCGGCTCCAGATCTTGTGGCTGCGAGTTCAGGGAGTCAACGCTGCTCGTTTTTCAATAATTTTTGTTTTTGTGATGTTTATTGCATGGGGAGAAAAACGAATGTGTGTTTTATTGGTCATAAACGTCAGGGATTCATTTTGAGCGGTATTCATACGAAGTACAAAAATTGTTGAACTGCCCTTTTAACTTTAATCCCGGTCAAAAGTTAACCACATTTCCCTACGAGGAGGAATTTTAGGTCACGTGACTGGTACGGCGGGGAGAAATGGCGGTGGCCCTGCGAGGGAGCGTCGCTCGGTGTGGAACCAATACATCATAGTAGCTGCAATCTCAGGCGCGTTAGTCGGCAGTGAATGGTGCAGGAGGCTGCCACTTTTGATTTCGACATTCTTAAGCCTAAATGAATACGGTAATTGTAGGCATGGCAATGTCTTTGGAATACTATAGTGGATTGCCTTGACTCAATCAGCTGGGTAATGATAGCATGCAAAAGCAGACAGTGCCCCAATAGACCTTTTGCTAAATTTCCCATGCACCAGGGTGCACGCTAAAAGTGTAGTTATATGTGCTGGCGTCTGAAGTAGTAACTGTTCTAAAGCAAAAGCCTAAAACAAATTTTGCCTTGCATGTGCGTTCGTCAAAGTCTTATTATGATAATTTACTTTGAATCTTTATTATGAGAAAGGCCAGCTCGTGCGAAGCGTGGAATTACACTTTCAGCATTCTCTTGATGCTTGGGTAATTTAGTAATAGGTCTATAATCACTGAGACCAAATTACATGGTTTTCAATTTATGATGGGTTTTATATACAGTTTACATGCTGACCAACCATGCTGCCGGTGTACCACCCGCCTTTCGGTGTTCACTTGCTGATCGTTTCTAGGACTGAAGTTCATCGTCCTTTTCGAACTTAGAACGAAATTTCAACGAGGCTTGTCTTCACTTCAGACTGCGAAACATTTAGAAATTTTCCAAACAACGGTTAATTTGGTTTTACCTTATCCAATATCTGTACCACACGTAACAAAAACTGTTTCTTAAGCTGTTTGCCGCACTGCGTCGCGAAAACCCGGTAGCGCACATTCTTGGGTCCCTCCTTTTCGGGTACTTTTCCTTGAAAGCCACTTACATTCGCTACAACCAGTAGGTAGCACCAGCTACCCCCCATAATAAAATATGGAGATCGCTCATTCTGCCCTCGCCAAACTTGGCTAGGTACTTGTAAATACCTAGCAGGGAAACTTTTTACCATGGTTAAAGTTAATTAGCTTCAAGCAAATGGGTCCTGGTAGGGTGCCTCAATGTCCTGTTTAGGGTGATGCCACCCTTTGTAGTACCTGATGCCGACAGCGCGCGCTCACGGGTAAATTACAAAGAAATCAACGAAAACAAAATGTCGCCATAATACAGTCAACGCCACAAACGCGTGCAGGGCCACGCTCTTTCACGCGCTTCTGAACAAAAAATAAAAATAAACGTGTGAGACAAAATGGCGAGATGCCACCACCCTAAGCAGAGCGCACATGAAGGCACCCTAGGTCCTGGCTTCCGGTTGGGTTTTCTCTTCAAAGACCCCAGCAATGGACCTTTTTCCAGTAAGCTTCTGCGCATGCATACGCCCCCTTCCTTGTTCTTGTTTCCCGCTGTCACCATTTTGGCGGGGTATTCAGCGCTTATCGTAGCACGTATTTCATGCTTTTTGGCTATTCTTGTTCGAGTATGGGGCATAAAGGCCCGTTCTCACACTTGCGAATTTTAAGACAGAGTGCCTTCGAACCTCTTAAAATCTCTTACAACGAGAGGACACACTGACACCATCTACAGTGCAATCCACTTATAACTAGAGCCCTGCGTGGATAACAGTTTGATTAATCCGCATCCGAACCGCATCCACAAACTTTTTACATTATTGTATGCAATACGCATCTGCAGACTTTTTATCTGAATCCGAACCGCATCCGCAAAATGTGGAACCAGATCCAACTCACAATCCAAGCATTCATTGTACATCATAACATCAAGCGTAACTGAAAAAAAAAAAAAAAAAAAAAAGAGCATTTTTATGTTGTTTTTTTATTTTTGTACAAAGAAATCTTCGGGTCACCATTCAAAGGGGATATCATTTTATCATTATCAGTTTCATCATATTTATATTAAAAGCGATCAGCCTTCCCGAGACACTACGCATAGAAGGAAAAATGATCTCAGTTATGCGATCATCCTAGGAGTCCGCGAAACTCTGCCCAAAAGAAGCGCACAAAAAGGATACATATATTTATGTATTTTTTGTTTTGTAACACCTATTTTATGCAGACGCATACTTTTGAAACATAAAAGTTAAAAAAGGGCATATTAAATTATGACATTTCAGTTCCATCAAACAATCAAAAATAAAGTGGTTCATATTCGTCCGGCCACGACGCAGGGTGTTTGTTGTAGTTGGACGAATATGAACTACCAGACTTTTTGGCTAGGACGCTAAGCATACAAAAAAGAAACACACAGGCAGTTTACGGGCTGCCTATTTGCGTGCGCTGTTGATTCTGAAACTTTACAAACTGTGGCCGCCACAGGGTCTTTTGTTTTTGGAATCATGACCACACTACTCTTTGCAGAGAGGGGGACGTTTCTTCTACTTTCTTGTGACTTGTACGTTTGAGGTTTTCTTTGCCTGGAGAAAATTCTCCGTTCTTTCCCGGTCAATGTACTAGCTTTTTCAGGACGATTGATGCCCTGCATTCTTTGCTTTTTGTACAGATAGCATTTTTGATGAGATGGGACGCATTAACTGAAGCGATCTTTAGTGAGAATCAGATCTTTCTTAGAATTCCTATCCTTTCTTCGAAAAACGTTTTGTGGAAATACGTTTCATGGACAGACTGTTTGTTGTATTGTTGACAACGCATTTCTTCACTAAGCCGCTAAAAGCTAGCGTGCGATTCACTAAGGCCTGCTAACCAAACCATGCCTTCCTTTCCCCTGTAATCCAGGTGAGACGCAAAACGTTTGTTACGAAAATAACAGGGTTGTGTTTGACAAAACGTGTCAGGTTTTTCGATGAAACAAACACAGGAAGCCTTTTGATCAAACATTGCGTGTCAACGAAACGATCTGTAGATGAAACGTCAGTCGACGAACTGAGTGCAGGGGTGGAACTGCTGCGCCATTTTGCGCCAAACGCATTTGTCTGCGCCATCCTGCACCTTGTTGCAGAAACTGCGCCACAGCCAATACCTTGCGCCTTTATGCACTAAATCGCAAAACGTGCAGCAAAAAAAATTCTGTTTTGACTTGGTTTCGGTTTCTATCGACTTGACTGGCAACAATGAGCGTGTTTAGCCTGGTTGGCCTTGCAGTCGTTTGTTCTGTTTACTCTCCCTGTGTATCCCGAGTCGGAAGCGCGCGAAAAAACTGGGATTCGGGTTCCAAGCGCTACATTACCTGCTACTGGGTTGTTATTCTTCAACCATAAGCGGTTAAGCAAGTCGGCCGAGGTGAGGTCAAGTCGTTAAGCATCAGATTGCGTGAGGCTCTGCGGCCCGGGATCGGGACGTCAGCCAGTTGAAAACAAATAAGCAAAAGATTCCTTTTAGTACTTTATTGTTAAAAGTTGGAACCGCATTCACGCAAAGTAGTTCGTGATTTGGTAGAACTGAAACGTGGCCCTATTTGAAACATTACTGGCCAGCAGCACTTACGCGAACGGTAGATCTCCTCGGCGTACGTTAACCTTGCTCCTGCTTATCGCTTCGAATACGATAACTCCGTTAATCGTGGTCTGCTGCTTCGATATTGAGTTACACAACAGGATAAACTCAAAATTTGTTGCCCTGTTCCTTTGCGCAGCTGCAGGTCCGTTGCTTACACACGTCACGTGGTTCGCACATATAATAACTGTGTTGAGCACGTGTGGGTTGTGCGATAAGCATTGCAGTTTGAATTTTGAGCAGCTGAAAGCCACTCAAAAACAATCAAGGACACTGTCTTCAGAAATGTATGGTACTTGCTTTTTGGTTCTCATTAAGGCTTACAAAGTGTTTTTGCATCTGTTACACTGTTATCCCATCTACCTAAATCCCCAACCACTCATGTTATCCGTGCTGCTAAGCACAATTGAAATTTCTCCCGTGCTTGTCTAAGACACTAGCTGAAGTTCAGTGAAAACTGATCTGAGCTGCTCCTAGCCTGCTGCAGAATGTAGTCTTAGCTGCTCCCAACCTGCTTCAAAACAGCTGTTTCAGCTGCTCCAAATTGCATTTTATGAGTTCCACCCCTGTGAACGCCACCGGGCAAAAATGTAGATCCGGATCCGCAAATATCCTTATCCGCAGTCCCTGACATCCGCATCTGATCCGCAATCCGCCAAAATTTGTCTGATTTTTATCTGCTTCCGCCAGTTTACTGTGGATATCCGCAGATAATCCAAGATATGCAGGGCTCCACTTATAATGATAATTAGAAAACCTGATAATTCAATCTTTATAACCTTTTATTGTTGTATCTGGACTAGAAGCTGGGCATTTCTAGTCTTGAAACTCTAGAAACTGATCGTTATAAGCAGCACTTGTTATATCTGGTATCGTTATAAGTGGATTGCACTGTATTGGGTAGCAGGTAGATTGCGGGACTGCCAGGTGGGAACTTGGTGGTCCTGCTGCATATTTTTTATTTCTCTCGCACATCATCCTTTCTTGGCTCGGAAAAACTTTTGTCAATGTTATATACAACCTTTTCTAATAGGTATTACGCACATTTTACCTCTGAAGTCCCGCTGTGACGTACCTCGTCACTGGTTGCCTCGGTCGTACTCACACGCAAGAAATCTCTTAAACACTTTATTCCTTCGCATACCTGCGCGCAACGGTATCGCTCCTGTCTCTAACCCTCGCGTTCCGCCCGACAACTTCGTCTTCCTCACCTCGCCTCACCGCTCCCGCCCCAGAGCCGTTTATACTGAGAGAGTTTGGCCTTAAGGAGATTTTGACAGTCTGACAACCACAGCAGTGTAGTCTGACAACCGGGGGATGACTACTTCCGTCCGCCATATTGTGGCTCTGACTCATAGGAACTCTACGCGATTTCTCGGGAATGAACAAGACAAAGAAGTAACGCCATATTGTGTTATCGCGAAATCTGCTTGTTCTAGCGGCCAACAAGCTCCGCCCATCGGCCAAACTCTCTCAGTATAAACGGCTCTGTCCCGCCCGCGGCCGCTGCGCCATCTCTCGGGCTCGGCGCGAAACACAGCGGTCGCTCATGCCATTCGAGAGGTGCAGCCTATGTTACGTGCATGCATATGTGCGCTTCCCCCAACACCGCAAAACCTCCGCTCTTGTGAAATGCAATTCCAGGGTCACCGCGTAAATGCCGCTAGGCTGCCAGTGTGTTCTCTTGACTAAGAAGTTTTAAGAGATTTCAAAGCACTCAGTTGTAAGGAGTTGCAAGTGTGTGAACAGGCCTAAAAGGGCAACGAAGATCAATACAACGGCATGATGCCAATGTATTCTGGCAGGCGGAGGCAAGTTGGGCTGCCCTTCATTTGTAGTTCAAAGACAACTCCCCAGGTGGCGCTCGTTACTGGAAAAAGCTCCATTGTCGACTTTCCAAGAATTAGCATTGCCAAAGGTCGTGGCGAGCGATCCGCACAAAAAACGGTTTGCCACAAGCCCGCCGGTGAGTGTAGCAGGAGAGGGGACAGGTTTGGTAGACTTCTGCATGTACCCCAGTGACATGCCACTGTAGTTTCTATAACCGCTACACGCAGCTGCAGATTGGCCGATAATTTTTTTTTTCTTTTTTTTTCTTGCGCAGTTACGCAGCAGAATAGCAGATTTTCGGGGGAAGATGACACGTTTTTTCTCACTGGTGCTTTGATAAACAATATAAAAAATACAAACTGCAAATTATTTCAACATTAAAATCATTGCGCTACCCCCCAAGTGTTCATAATGGCTGCTTGCCATTTCCGTTGTGACCCTTCCAATTCACAGCACATGAAAGTGGTGGATTCAGAGGGGAGGTCCAGATGTCCTGACTCCCCTCTTGAATTCTGCATCTGTAGAAGTTCAGGGTCGGGAAAGGGGGGGGGGGGGGGATAATTATATGATACGCTGACCCCCCCCCCCCCCCCCCTTCGAAAATACCTGCGTCCGCCCCTGCATGAGATGTCAAGATCAATCTGGATTGACTGATTTTCTAGTCTTACTTCAGTGAAATGTTGTTCGGTCTCTCTGGTCAGCGGCAGTTGCTGGGTTCTCGCCTGGACAGACATCTGTAGCTAATCGCTCTTTGTCACTTTCATTGGGCAATTTTAAGGAGTGTTTCTTCGGGTTAAAATCAATGTATGAGACATCCACAGGTAAGGTTTTGCAATATTTAGGCTTGAAACTTGCTCTTAAGCCCCCTCACATCTGTTGGTCCTATGAACCACATTCTAAAAAGGGGCTAATGCTACATGATTCGACACATTTTAAGCTGGTGAAGCACGTGATTGCTGCATCATGCAAACGAGCTTCATTGTTAAAGTCATGTTGACATAGATGCGAGAACAGTATGCTTACAAGTCTCCAGCCTTACCTCGGTGGGTTTCCCTGTGATGACTGTTAAGGTTTGGCTGTCTCTGTTAACTGACATCCAGACCAGTGGTGATACCCTATGTTCACACCCTTTTTCACCAAGTCAAATCTTTGGCTAACAAGCAGAGTTTGCCAGTGGTCTTTTCAGTGCCGCAAACCGAGGTGGAACCCAGGACTCTCAATCTGATGTTAACCACTGCACTTCCTTTGTCCTATGTGCCACAGGTGTTGGTATCAGATCCTCCTCCCTTGTCGTAGATTGTACCATGGACAGATAAGGAGATATGTGAATGTGAGGGAGCATTCCCTTTCTTTCCGTTCCTCCCCCTCAGGCCACCTTGGGGTGCATTTCAATAGGTGTGGCTGCACCCCTTCGGTCAATGATTTGACGATCTTGGCGCGTAGCAGAAATAAGACAGGGAAATTGATAGGGCCTTTTTCATTTTATCGAGAAGGGAAGACGAATGTTTTAGCGTTCCGTCGGTATACCGGGGGGTGACGGGTTTTGTTTTATCAAGAATTATGGCAGATCTGTGTGAAAATGATATGGCATGTTAAAAATTGTTTTATGAATTGTCTTTTTTTTTCTTGTATTCTTTTTTTGGTTTTCTTGAAAATAAACCCTCAAATGAGCGTCAGCAGCGTGTCTGAGCACTTTTTTTTTTGTCCTCTGTCAAATTGCACTGTTCCCTTGCTGTTAATTGGTTGGGTTCTTGCCAGTTTTGGTCTATAAGGAGCTTTGGCCCTCTCCCACTGCCTGTAACATCCCACGGGCACCTCTGGGGCTTTGTCTTACAAGGAGGCAACTCCCTTTGTAGCCCACCGACCTGGCTGTCTTGTCCTGGTCTCAAATTGGATCGCTCTTCCTTGCTCATACTCTTTTTTATTCCCCTAATCCTCAACAATTCTCATTATTACAAGCTGTTTTGTTTTCCTATGAGAACGGGGGCTCAAGTCCAGCACTCTTGTAAGCCATGGCAAATCTGGTATGCCTTTTAATAAAAGAAGACTAGCCGAGTAGGGGAGAAAAGCATTGAAATCTAAAGAAGATTAGCCGAGTTAAGGAGAAAAGCATTGAAATTTACTGTGACGTGCAAGACAATCATGCCTATACATTTTGAACATCAATAATCATCCCATTATACTTTGTTTCAGCTTAAGTCCAGATACAGCCAATGCTACAAGCGTGCGCTCTAGGCTTTCAGTGTTTCTGCCAAGCACGCGCGCTTGTGCATTGCAAGCACTGTGCAGGACCACATGCTCACACTTGTAGCATTGGCTGCGTCTGGAGTTAAGCTGAAGCGAAGTATAGGATGTTATATAAAAATCGGATAAATTCTTAATAGCTCGAGCATTAGTAGTGTTGTTTAGTGTTGTAGGGACTTTCTATTATAATATCTACTGTAAATCATGAGTGTATGGTACCATTAAAGGGCTCTCAGGGATAATGGTTAGTACAGTGGTCCGAGATATGAGTTAAATTGTGTGAACAGCGATCAGGCAGTGCAGATTGCAGAGCCAAGGGGGTGACAAGCGAAAGCGTTGGCAGAAGTGAGCATGTTCAACTTCGTAGAAGCACCCCCTACACGCGATACCTCTCCGCACTCTGCCGAGCACTTGATAGCATTTGTATGGTGCTGTCTGTACTGCCTTATTGCAGTTTGTGCGTTCTAGCTCATTGCAGACCACTGTACCAGAGTAACGATAATGATCCCTGGAGAAAGGGGACAAAGGACTAATCTCCAAACGCAGCCAGGTGGCCGGTGCACGACTGAAAATATCCGCCTGGTCCTGGTACCGAACCAGGGGCCTCTCCATTTTCAGTGGAGTGCTCTACCATCGGTGGCCGAGTGGGCTGAAGCGCACACCCAGCTCGATGCGCGTGGAGCGAAAGCTCTCGCTGCAGAACCCAGGAATCCTGGGTTTGAGCCCCACCCCTGCCCGTTCCAATCTGGATGAGCATCGTACCGGCGTGTGGTCGTGTATCACTACTGCGTGAGCATGTTAAAGACCCCAGGTTAGCAGTCGTACTGCACTGGCAAAATTGCTCATCTACAGTTTAAACCAGTGTCGCCCCTACTGGCAGACCAACCTTACGTTGTAAAAGTCACTAAAACGTCCAATTTGCTCTACCAACTGAGCTAACCAGGGGTTAGATGCCAGTAGAGCAAATGGGTTTTATCAGTTAGACTCCCTTCTCCAGGCATTCTTATCGTTATTCTTTTCCAGCTCGCTTGCACCTTTGCATTAATGCAAACATGGTACTTAGGCATCCAAAGAAACAACTGTACTTTCTTAATTTTCAGTAACATCGCCAAGAATTACACGAGCCAGACACTTCGTTTCCTTTTTTGAAACAGCTCCCTTTTGGCGCAAATTGTGCGCAAATACCACCTTTGCAGTATATTAGCAGGGTTTTCGTTTTAGCGCAAATGGCGCAGCAGTTCCACCACTGGAACTTATCCCTCAAAAAGTTACTATGCTAGTGTGGTGGAAACACGTTCGCACTAAGAACTATCGAAAGCAGCGGTGCCTCAGAAGGGCCGATGACCCATTCCACGAAGGACAATACGGGCAAAATTGGTTTACGACAAGGACGAATTCACTAAATGCAATGGCGCAAACAAGCTGGTATATGTAAAAATAAAATAACAGTCACAAAGCCTCGCAGCTTGTGAATAAGATGAAGCGACGAAATTGATTTTTTTTTTTTTTTTTTACCTCTTTACCTAGGCTTACATAAACGTTATGCATTCAAATTTCATAAATATACTCAACATGCAAACGCCTGCAAGGGTACGTTCCATCGCTCGTCTGGAGGCAGCCATTTTTGCTTGGTGATGATGATGATGATAGACGCACGATTGGTTAATGACGTTGCTAGTTTTAACCTAAGAATTATTTGTAACAAGGTGGAAAGTTGGGCGAGTTGGTTGATGGTCATATTGAACGGGTTAAAACAGCGCAAAAAAGACTAAGGACCAGTAAAAGGAAACACACAGCGCTGTGTCTGTGTTTCCTTTTACTGGTCCTTCATCTTTTTTGCGCTGTTTTAACCCATTCAGAAAATATTTGTATCCAGTATTAGATAAATTATAATATATTTAAAGCTATAAATGTCATTTATGATTTATTTAAATAACTCTGGCGTTCACAATTCAAAATCGGTCAAAACAAGTCCCAACGGCATCAATCCCATCAACAAAATGGCGGCCTACATTGTCTTCGGGCCTCCGCTACCTCCGCGTTGATCAATCGTTCGGCGAGAAGTAGCTGCTTGAATCGCAGTTTCCACACTTGACTGACTTGGAAAACTATCATTTAAACCATCGGATGACAGTTGGTAAGTCGCAGGTAAGTGCTCGTTCCTGGGTTCTGCCATAGATTCCTGTCAGACAGTTTACGAGTACACAAGGATGACATCAGTCAGTTGTATTGTTTACCGACATTGATTATTGATTGCTTACATATTTCGTCTTAAGTTACACACGCCTTATAATTATTTGTGAAATTATAACCTGAACGAGTTTACGCTGGCGAGTCATCTTCATGGCTACTCGTCACGAGACAACACAGAATAATGACAAACACGCGAAAGTTTTCAACCGTAGCTCAGGAATTTATTGAACAGAGTTACTGGTACAGTCGCCGTTCCCCTCGCTCAACCAGGAAGATCATTTTGCCAGACAACCAGCGTCGATGAGCCCGTTTGATCTCATGGAAACAAAAAGTAACAGGCAAGCTAGAAGTAGGAATGGTGAACTTTCAACAAAATGGAAACTCGAGACTAAGAAACAGAAGCAGACGACACACCAAAGGGCCCAAACTCGGCTACGCCCCATTCGTGGTTTATAGGAAAGACCCACGACTGATCTTCACACGAACAAAGTATGTCAAGGCATGATTAAAATAGCGCAAACTTGACAAGGACAACAAAGAAGGCACATGTACAACAGGACTAGTCCATTCACCCTTAAACTGACAGTGAGGTGGGAGATACACGCTCGCAGGCACAGTCAGCTGCATCTTCTACATCACATGGCCCCGCTCTCTGCGCGTGGGTGTTGGCGGACCGAGATCCCGTGGCGACAGATGAACACACGACTGATCCAACGAGCACTAGCTTCCACCGCACTACCAGCTTAGTGGTGAAAAGAGTAGAGACTGTTTGACTAAAGGTCACCAATTGCCCTATTTTTTGGAATGTATATTTCGTTTCACCTCACAATGGACTGCAGCCGACGCCACAACTTATCGGAGCTAATACAGCACTGTGTACATACCACGTGACTATAAACCCCTCCCTAGGGTCACGCGAAACTCCCAAGGCATTAAATTAACTCCGACGGCATTTTTAAAGGTGCTGTTCTACGCTATGTGTAGTGTACAAGAGTTTGCTTTTAAAAATCACTCATTGTTAGTGCTGCTGTTGCCCAGTGTGGTTGTTGAGCAGAGAAATGGTGTGGTTTGTTTTCCCTACGGGTGGATAAACAAGAAGTTTCTTGTTTAGCCTCCATGTGGCTGAACATCAAGACCAAAGAAGGTGATCTGCAATATTACTGAGCATAATTTCCGAGCCTATCGGGCAAACCCAGGAGCACCCCCATGCCAGCCACTGCTCCTAGCGCTCTGGTGCAAAGCAGTGAAGCTCGACGCGCTTGTGAGAGGCGGTACTGAGGGATGTAGCAGACATGACAATCAAGTGATCGCATCAGGAGTACAAGACCATAGTTCTGTCTTATCACAGTAGTCGCCATCCTACTATTATGCAATGTTTTATCGGGACTTTTAGCTCCTGACATTGCCGACATCACATGGAAATTTAAACGTGGGTGATCAACCTACCAGTGCAGTGGACAAGCAATTTGTATGCTTCATTTCATCTTAATTCAAAGTGCAGCCAATGCTACGTGCCAATCGGACCAACCAAACAGCGTCAAAGCGCGGCATCAACATATCATGGCCTTAGCCCATCTTCCTGTAAGTGTTCTTTCATCGACTAAATCAAGTGCAGTGTATGTCCTGTGACTTGCGCTCTAAGTGCGTGTGTTTGTGGTTGTATATGTTCAATACTTCATTTCTGCTTTGACCTAAATTAAACTACTATACAATGGGTAGAAATGCTGTAAATTATTACTTTTGTACCATTTTTCTTTCCTCCTACTTCTCTGAATATTAGGGTCGACCAATAACATATTATGCTTAGTTTTTGCTTTCCTTAAGCCCATCTTGGCACAAATGTAGCGCAATTCTCAATGATAATGGCTTTTTGGTGCAAGATGTAGCAAGCTTTCGTTCATGGCGCAATTTGGTGCGAACGGCACAGCCCTTCCGTCACTGAGATTGCGAGCTGATTTGCCGAGCTGTGGTTTTCCTCTAGCAATTCTGTCCTCAATCTCCAGCTTCTATGTCCTCGATGTCCAGGTATATTTCAGTCTTCAAAAATATGGCAAACTGCTAGGCAATTGTGTTGCATACATGAAATGTTCTAGCATCTTAAACGTTTAGTGAAGTTTGTTTAGCAGCACGCCTAGCCTGTTCAGCGAGACGCTTACATTCCCGGAGCTCTTCATCGGATAATTTAACAAGTGACATGCATACATTTTAAATGATAAACTTGGTCATCTTCCAGAACCTTCTAACCCACTCCTGCTCTCCCACCTCAGTTACCTCTCCTCATGCATGGAACATGTAATGAGCGATAAAAGTGGGTGCCGCGCAACATTCATTGCTTGCCACGCCACGGGCGTGCCACAGTCGCATTGCGCGGCTTTGATCTGTATCGACCAGATCCGAGTGCCACGGAGCCGCACAGAAGTGACGTAGGGACGCCAGCACTGGTTGCCATGGATACTCGTGGCGCTGCCTTGCGGCACCTGTTCTTCATTGCTCATGTATTTCCTGCTTTACTCCACCCCTGGTCACAACCTCCCCATTAATGAATCAGTGTCGAGCTCCTCGCTCCTCCTCCCTCATCCGTCAACTAACCAGTGTTGACCCCCGCGGCCACGCTTTTATCCAGGCTTCAAGAAATGCTGAACACCTAGTTAAAGAATGTTTCACACTAAAAGAGGTAATTTGCATGGGCACCTGTGAAGTGCTGGCTGCTAAATTGGGAACTGTACTTGTTTTTCTGGCACAAGTGCTAATTTTTTGCGGTGTCCTGAAAATTCATGAGAAACATAATCATCAAACAGCTAAGAACTAAGTGCTATGTCCCTTCTTGAGCTACAAATGAAGACGACCAAACAAGAACCTGAAACCTAAGAAGCTGAACATTGACAAAATAAAATGACTGCATCTCCACGTGGTGAATGATGTTGATTGGGGCAAAGCTCTGGTGGTGCTGATGATACTGATTTTGTTCATAGGTAGTGCCGAGTTCCGGGTTGCGTTTCAACTTCATTATTACTGCTTTACGGTCGGTGAAACGCAGAGCCAGTGGTTCTTCTGGCGGATCAGCTTGGATCCATTAGAAGCCGTGGGAACGCATCTCCACCGCCCGAGTCAACAGTCCATGTCAGAAACAGAATGTGTGGTATGGTACGTGGTTATATACGCAGTTGAGCATTTGACTGCAGCGCCCTCTCGTGTATAAATGTTGAGCCAATGCATGCAAAGTTTAACGCGATTATATACGCATTTGACCGCAGCGCCCTCTCCTGTATAGACGTTGAGCGGCTACATGCAACGTTTCATACATGACATCCCCAGCTCTTGAGTTACTGCCACATCTCAGAGCCCCCTACTCGTCCCGCAGTCGTGGCCGAGTGGTTAAGGCGATGGACTAGAAATCCCTAGGGGTCTCCCCGCACAGGTTTGAATCCTGTCGACATCGCAAACATGTTTTTTTCTTTTTTTAAGAAGACAGATGCAATGGCAATCGATGTGAGCATGGCCGCCAGACGGGCAAGGCTAGACCCTAAGGAGCTTCGCCCCTAAAATATTTCCCAGGTTTTCACTAGCATTCAGACATTGACATCCACCAATGCAGAATGTTTGTTCTTATGCAACTTGCTGCTGCAGCCCTATTTATTTAAGTGTATAGCCTACAACACAGATGTTTGTTCACAACTTGTTTTGCTTTTCTAATAAAAAATTAGATGTTTTCTTTCTATTCTGTCATAAATTCTTGTTTCTAGTGGAATGCACTTTGCAATGCTGAGTAGAGTAGGCTTGCAATAATTGAAATTGATATTTCATGCTTCTTCATTCAAACAAATTTCAAAATTTCGGTTGTCCCGCTAAGTTTTTTTCGCTAATGTATTCATAAGGTGTTTAATTCATACGGCGTTTTGTGTAATTCCTAATTTTTTTTTTTCTTACAGCCTCGTTGAGTGTGCTTCTTTCCGAGCATTGGTGCACTGCAGAGAGGCAACACCTGCAGAGCTTGCTTCCACCAGACCCATATATAGAGAGAGTTTGGCCATTCATTGAAAACTATAGGAGGCAAATGAAGAGGTGCCATTTGCAGAAAGCGGGCTGGGCGTGTTCCAGGGCATCTACTCAAATTCGAATGTGACCAACCAGAATCCGAGAATAATACCCTGGCAGTGGTCGCAAGAATCAAAATTAGTAAGTGCGTCGGAGTAACTCTGTGACTGAAAATATGGTGCACGTGATGTTGCAATGACGGTTATGCAAAATCATGGTGGAAGACGTACAAAGATATAGAAGATATAAAAAATCTGTGCTACTAGCAGAATGATTGACGTGATCCGTATGCCAGGTGCCAAGGACCAGGAATCTGCCATTGGAGTCCGTTCGAACAAAACTGAGTTTGAGCCAGTGCCGAATTAAGATATTTTGGAGCCCTGGGCTAAGGTTGTTACGAGGCCCCTACTCGTGATATTAATAATGACCATAGTGGTGGAGGTAACAACAATAACTGCATGCAAGTTTTAAAACCTTTTGAAATCTAGATATTTTTTCATCGTATGATATTTGTCGAGCCTTTTCCAGATTTGTAGATTCAATGGAATTCATAGAATATCACATTGACAATGAAGTGGAGGGAATTTTTGATTAGAAACTGCTTTGAAACAAATCAACCGATCTAGCACATTATAGAGTAATTTTGAGGTACAAAACTCAAAATGAAATATTTAGGAAAAGATTTAGATGTATTGGTCATATCCAGCAGCTCCGTAAAGGAAACTAAAGAATTTCTGTTGAAGATCGTGACCCCGTTCACTTGTTTGACTAGAACTTCTGCTTGATTTATACAGGCAGAAAAAAATATTCCAATAGTTGAAACGGCTAAAATATTTTTCTTTCCTTTTGGGAGGGGAATCAAGCCAGTAGCACTCATTCAAAAATTTTTTCATGAAAATCGAGGAGATATTTTCGAATTCTTGTACCTACACGCTGTCTTTTTTAAGGGGGAAAATGTTTCAATCATTTTTAGTCATAATATTGTTCCTTCTAAATGCAGTAATGTCGACGGGCTGCAACTTTGCTAAAAGGTTGCAAAAAAATGTGTACCATGCGTACTGCTCGAGTAGTTTTTGACAACACTTGCTTAACTTCCAACAACCAATTGTTCGTAAACAATGCAAGAAAAAAAAAAATCTTCTGTGTTTTTTTTTTATTGAGTTTAAATTAGAAGACTTCAAGGTGACCGTCGGCGTCGACAGCTTCACCCTCCGACAAGGGGCATGAGAGGCGACCTTACTTTTGTTGACCTGGCATGCTCTTGTATAACAACCTCACAAATGCCAGCTAGTCTAAAGACTGGAACTTCATAGTATGCCCATCTCCCTGCTGGAAAAAGAAAAAGGAAGGGAACGAAAAGGCCAAAACGCCAGAGGCACTTCTTAGTGTTCCTTCTGCTCTTGGTCTGAACTGTAGTAAATTAAACACAATTTTCTTTTTACAAGTTTTAAGGTCCAGCACAGGTCTTCCCGAGAGCCCAGGGCCCAAGGTTGCAGCCCCTTTAGCTACGTACCTTAATCCAGCCCTGGTTTGAGTGGCACATTCATTTCTTAAATCTTTTTCCATGATCATAATCGAAACAACACGTGCACCATATTTTGAACAATGAAGAATTACTATATATAATTCTTACGCACTTGGCGTCCACCAGACAGATAGAGGGCTTGAAATGCCCTCTTGGCCAACCAAAAGTCAAAAATAATCCCCTAGTGGTGGTCCACTAGGAAATTATTTTCGGCTTCTGGTTGGCCAAGAGAGCATGTCAAGCCCTCTGTCTGCGTCTGGTGCACGCCACGGTTCTGTCCGCTTCTCCCATTGACCAAACTCTCTCTATATACCGCTCTTGCTTCCGCGGGCGATTCTTCCCCCAGTGCTTGGTGAGAAGCGCACTCAACGGGGCTCAAGCGGGCACACACGAGCTATTAAAACGGGCATCACACGAAAATTTCCATAGCAACTTGAGCGGACGCTGCGGCATCGCATAGGTCCACATCACAGCGTCTGTGCAAGTTGCTATGAAAACTACTGCGCGGTGCCCATTCTCATCGCTTGTGTGTCCCCTGCTTAATAGTTCGTATTAGAGAACTTCTTGGCCCAATGAACAAGCTTAATTTTGTTTTTAGTTGTCATGTGCTGTCTAACGGTCCACGACAAATAACATTTGTAAGGTATAAATAAACTATGTCATACATTTCACAAATGTTTCAATTTTGGCATACCTGCTTATGATCACTAGGCCTATGTACAGGAAATCATCAAATATATCTGCTTTCTGTGTGTAGCCATTCATACGGCAAATCATAATTTTATCTTGCATCATATTTAGATAAAATTCGGATAATTCAAACGAAAGTCGCAGCTTCCTAGAGTTTGAATTAGTGAGTCTCTACTGTATTTCTTGTGATATCACAAGTTTGGTGTTATTTACCAAAAAGAACTTGTCAAAAGGTGCTCACTGTTAAGAGTGCCTCTAAAAAGATAGGAGCTTGAACTTGCAGCATTTAGAAAGGTTTGAGGCGATTTTTATTCCAAATATATTTTCTAAACCTGCAACCACATTACTTTGTCGTCCATTTGGAAAGCTGCACGAGAGCAAAACACAACTGACGAGAAAGCAAGCTACAGTCCCCAAGTGATGGAAAACTGCAGAGGGCACTACATAAGCATTTCCCACATTTAGGAATGCACTTAAATGTGGCATACCCATGGTGAATACAAAACTCACGACTGTAATTAAAGCTTTGTAACACTTACATCTCAGTTCATGGACTTCATTCGTTATCAAGGTTGGGCCGTCTTTGTGCCTAGGACTTCAAAAATTGTTTCAAGGTTTAACGATCAAAGCTTAGCAAGTAGATTTATAAACCTATTAACATTGAGTAGTTTCTCAGTAATTAGGAATGAAGAAGTGACATGGCTCTTGAAGAATAAGGAGATATGTTAGCAGAAATTACTCTATACTCTGTTCACTCCTAAGCTGTCAGTGATGTGGGAGCTATGCGCTCTCCGAACCCATCAACCGCCTCCCTTTCATCACCTCACCCCACTCTCCGAGTGTGGGCATGAGCGAACGCGTAATTACATGGTGAAAGATTTAAATATGACTGGTCCAACGAGCATGTAGCTTGCACTGCACCTACCCTGGCACGTCACTGGTGTATTCGTGGAAGTCAACAAAACCTGTCACCCTCTCCTGCTACACTGGCCAGCAGCCCCGTGACAAACTGTCCTTTGTGTTGATCGCTTGCCACGACCTGCGGCGATGCTTATCTTTGAAAAGTCGACAATTGCAAAGGAAGCTTCTGGGGTTTGTGAGGGAGAACACAAAAGGAAGCCAGGTGGCTTCCAGAGACGTCACTTGAAAGACGACGTGAGAGTTGGTGGGCACTTTCACCTTTGATTTGTTTAATTTTTTTAAATAAAAACTAGCGCACGCAGGAATGTTCTTTATTCTATAAGTGACACAGATTATTTCTTGCAGTTAATAGGCCAAAGTATGAAAATCATTGCACCAGCCCTTTCATACACTGTTAAACCATTGCGAGTCACAGAAGTAGCGAGAGGAAATAGGAGACAAGACTTTTCAGCTGTGTTTCATGAATGTCGGTTGGCCAGAGAAACAAATGGAGATGCAAGATGACAGCGACATACATTATAAACATGATGCTTTATGCGAGGATGGCAACACAGGTGCAACACAGCACAAACAAGCAAGAGCTGGTTTTTCTAGTTCGTATCTTAAGTTGTGAGGCTGTCATTAAAACGACTACAGTATGGCGGAGAATGATCATTCAGGTAACCAATTGAAGCGGTAAATGTTTTATGCTTGCCCATACCCTGTTTGAGTAAAATGTGAAATAACACAGGTGTCCTGTCTGCACTAACAGTCTACAACTGCAGAAGTGGTAGAACATACATTTTAGCCAGGAGTATAGGATGTCGAACGCTATGCAGGCTACTGCTAAAATGAGAGATTGTTTTTGTTATCTCAAATGTGAAGACATGTTGATATTTTTTATGGAAATGAGCTTGCAGTCAGTCAGTTTAGCAAGACAAGCTAAAAGAGGGGGATTGGTGGACAAGTGGAGTAGCGCACAACAGCTCGGAGCACATGGAGCGAAAGCTCGCGCTGCAGAGCCCAGAAATCCTGGGCTCAATCGCCACCCCTGCTCGTTTCGATCTGGATGAGCATCATACCGGCGTGCGGTCGTGTATCATAAGGCGCGTTAAACACACCAGACTAGCGGTTGTACTGCACTGGCTAAATAGCTCACCTACAGCAAGTGACTCGTCGCAACTTTGAAATGGCTGACCAACTACACGCTGTATAAATATCCACACAACCCCAATCATTATTAAGACAAGCTAAAACTGCTGTGTGGAAGAAGCTTTTGCTGTATGTGCTTCGAGCTGCAATACGGTAGGAGGAAAGCCTTGGTAGGTAGGAAGGATTGAAAAATATACTGGGTGAAGTTTCCAGTTAATTAATGACATAGTCAGTCAAAATGGGGAGTTTGTTGGCTGTGCAATATTTTATGCAGGAAAATATATTGTGTTTGTTGGGATGTTAATGGTCGTTAAAGACCCTAGGCTTGCAGGGGTACTGCACTGGCTACATTTCTCACCTACAGCTGAGACACCTGATGCCCACTGAGGCTGAATAACTTCTGGCTGCCTAAACACACACAACACAATTATTTAGGGCTACAAAGTGATGTGACTGGGAAACTGTGTACAGAATGCTTAACATGCCACATGAGAAATTTAGTGCAACTAAATTCTGGTGAAGGGGATCCAGCCAGGAATAGGAGAGGCGAACCAACCGGGAGCGAGCAGCTAGTGGCAAGGGTTGAACAGCAGAGTTTGGCGTGTCCCGTGCAAGTCGACTCCGATGATCACCCTGACGAGTGTTTCAGTGACAACCAGACAAACTCTGTAATGACCTGAGGCCCTTGCGGGAATTCTCGGCGGCGACCCCGGGGCACCTGCAGACCAGAAGCTGGAATGATAATTCACTGGCAGGAGCAACTCTTGGCAGCGACTTGAAGGAACCCACCCAACTATCTTTAATTCTGGCAGGTGCCCGAGGCATTGCCATTTTAAGATAGGTAGGTGCCTGCAAGTGTATGAATCCAGGTGCCACTGTTAGAGCACCTGGATTCGACGACCAAGCAGGTGAACAGCTGGCTTGCCGGAGCTTCGGGACGGTGACAAGACCGGTGAAAAGAACCGGAAAATCAAGTCCACACAAACTGAGGAGGATTCAAGTTTATTTGCACATTTGTATATATTTTTACCGTTTTCTAAATATACACTTTCTTCAACCCTATAACGGTCCAGCCAACTCGTTTTTCATTTGATATGGTGACAAGAGGGTCATTGTTCGTGTTGAGAGACTGCTTCATGCCTGTGAAGGCCTAGGTAGGTTGAAATATTCAAACGAGGTTGCACTGTTTCAGGAGGTATGCAGTCAACCCGCATTCTTCTAGAAACAAATTTTGAAGTTGCAGATTTTGTGATACTTCATAATAGCATGCCAAAGCTTTGATAAGTGTCCCTAAGGTGCGACTATCTTATATTTCGCATATAACCGTGTGAAGGTCCTTCGCAAGCGAACCTGTGCGACTCCGCGGTACAGATTCGGCGTTGCAGTCTCCCGCGGTGCGGAACCCTTCCGACATGTCTCGGAGTTCAGCGAAGTTGGCTGCTATCGTAAGCAGTTTCTCGGATGTGCGCTTCTCGCGGTCGAGCACCAGTCTAAACAACTGTTCGTGTGGGACTGGTTCAGCTGGTCTGGCATTGTACGTACGTACCTTCCGAACACGACATTTCACGTTTTAAATGCAGACAAGTCTATCATCTTTTCTCCAGCTAGGCTTAAAGGCTTCAGTAGCTCGGCGTACAATACAAACAGTATCGCCTCCATCAAACTGACACTGGCATTCTGGAGTGCGGCGTGTTTCAATGCGCGGAGATGCTCGAGACTATAAAAACACAATTACATAAACTAGAAACCACAAACCTTTGGAAGCGTGCGAGATAAAGCCCGCGCGCACATCAGCGTAAACACGTCCGTCCGCGCCGTCTCGGCCGTGGTGCCGTGGTCTCGGCCGTGCAATCGCATCTTTGGACGTTATTTAATGCTAGCGCAACGACTTTTGTTCCTAATTAAAAGCATCGCTAACTATTTTAACTATTATTGCACATCGCGCAAGTGTCTATTAAAGCGCATTTGTAATTAAAACAGAAAAATAAAAAAGGGGCTGCTGCCGCTAAAGGGAACAGCCAATGACGTCATAGTCACGTGGACCAATAGGAGCCGACATAGTTTTGTTTTGTTTGTTTTTGTTTTTTCCTTAGCTCCGCCCCCCTGTAATGGGTAGGATTTCAAAATACGCCTCCGGGATCGTCATGGACTAGGCCAGTATGGTCAGGGTTCGCCGCTTCCGCTTCCGCCGGTCCTGATCCGAACTTCGCTGGTAGAATGCTCCCGGGAATCGCCATGGGCCAGACCAGCCAGAACGGCTCTATCGTTCCTGCCCGGCCCCAGGCACCCCAGACTCGCGCAGCACGCTCTTCCTCTTTCCTTGCCAGCTGGCCCCCGCTCGCGCCTCGCTCGGCCGTCCTCTCCTCCCGACGCCCACACACACTAGAATAAAATTTGGGTAATAAAAACCAAACTCCGCATGCCACAGAACCGTACGCACATTGCAAAGCCTGGTGTAAAATGGCGACAGGCAACAAAGTAAGAAGGATATTTACGCTTCGCATGAGATTTTCCTAAAGAAGAACTTTAGCATGCTGCTTTCTGGCAGCTGCACGCCGTCACATTTTGTTACCAGACTCAGCATTAAATCTGGTTGCTGAAACAAACAAAACTTTGTGCTACAAAAATCCACTATTCAAAAACTCGCAGGTTTGGAAGGTTTTGGTTGCGACCACGCGTGCCGAACGGCATTAGAATTGCCGGAACGGGCCGACGGGCCTTTCGCTTGAAGACCTGATCGCCCGATTCTCGACGCCGCGAAGCAACAATCGCCGCGATTGTTCCTATCGTATTTTCTTAATGTGGCTGTCAAAGCGACTCGTAATACAACTTGTATAAATATGTTATTTCGCCGAGTAATCTGCAAAATGAGTTCGTCCGACCACTTTCCAAGCCTGCACATATATTTTCGTTCACTTCCCTCGCAACAGTTTCTGTAAAATTCACTTACTTGTTGCGTCGCACTGCAGTAATCCACTTTTGTCGCCGTGTCGCTTCCCAGGAAGCTGGGGAAGCGGTGAAGCGGGTGAAGTCTGATCCTTGAGTCACCTTTGCGACTGTGGCCGTCTTTCATGCAGCAGTAGCAATGTTTATTTCTTGGGGGAACTCTAGGAGTAGGCGAGATGTCACAGGAACCCGGTGAGGTGAAATTGGGACTTACTTTTACGAAAAACGGATCCAAAAAAGCTCACGCCGATCCGAAATGCAACGTTCACACGTGGTTTCTGGATGCGCCCACCCGCAGCCCCCGCGACCCGCCGCCCGCGTAGTCCTCGCCTACCCAGTTTCTTTATTTTGCAGCCGCTAGATGGCGCAACGTGTAGCGCCAAACTGCATTGCAGGTTGCCTATACCAAGGGCACCGCCCCCGGACCCGCGGGGGCATTTTTTTTTTTTTTTTTTTACGCGCAGGCGATACGAACTCTAGCAACGGCGCTCACGCCGGATTGGCTGGTTCGTGGAGATAGGCGCTGCCGCCGTCAACATATTCAGTGTTTGCAATGCGAGTTTCCGAAGCGGTAGCGTAACTTAGTTGTAATTTGTAAGATATCTGCCTCATACGTAGCAGACCCGCGTGCTATCCACGGTGTGGGCTACTTTTTTTTTCCTCGAACATTTTGTTTTGTCGAGACATTTGGTGATATCTACGACATTTCTTCTTTTTTTTTTTTACCATTAACACTGAAAAAAAAATGTCGGCGACAAAACATTGCTGAACTAAATCGTATGGGACTCTATTTACGGATGTGCATGCATGGGGACAGCGGGGCTTGGGTTACCGGCTGCAAAGCGGCGTGTACAGGGGTAAAAGGGGGGGGGGGGGGGGGGGGGGGAGTATGTACACGGCGCTGTCCGAATCTGCAATGTAAGTACCCGCGCGTTGCCGAGCAGCCAATCCGGCGTGAGCGTCGTTGCTAGGGGGTCTATCACCTGCGCCGTAAAAGTCTCAAGTTCGGCAAAGCTCCGCACGAGCCGAAATTCAGAAAAAAAGTTCGGCAAAAATTCGGCGAATGCCTGCGCGCGCGCACGAACGCGACGGGGCCATGGATCGCAAATGGAAACCGCGCAGTCACGCGGTCACCATCGTACAGTTTAGTACATCCAGCGGTTACGGCGAGGTGTGGAGTAGGCGACACGGTAACTGTGCGTTTGTGAGCTTTTGCGACTGTGGTTCTCTTCAATACTTTGTGCTTCAAGAACAGAAGATCGACAAGTAATTTACCAGAAGCGATGAGGTGCCCTTGATCTTGAAGGAAGGATATGACATGTTCCGAGTTTGGTATTCGGAAAGGGTCCTCAATCTGTACGTTAGAGATTTGTTGCGCTAAAAACTTCGACACGCATCTATAGATGTGGAGGACATGTACTACTCCATCCCGCAAGTAATTTACGCAGTCCACTGCGCAAGTGACAAATGATGGGGTGCATTCTGGATAACGTGATTTTCATTTGACCTTTCCATTGATGAAACGAGGTAGTTGAAACATTGACTGACAACTGACAATTACGCTCAGTGTTCGCAGCCCACTGCCGTCAAACGGGGCAGTCACGAGAGCTTGTAAGAATGTATGGGATGCAGGTGGCATCCTCGTCATAATGTGATATATGTTTTCGCCCTTTTTTTCTTTCCTTTTTACGCACTTTTATATATCGGCTTTGTTTTTTCACACGCGGTGGCGGGCTGGCAGGCGCTCTGCGTGAGGGTTTTCACCTATCTGCCTAGCCCGGGCCGCACACCACCATATGAGCCCCTTCCAGTTAGTGCAAATAAAATTATTATTATTATTATTATTACTATTATTATTATTATTATTATTATTATTATTATTATTATTATTATAACAATCCTATTTTCGGCTCACAAGTAGTTTGTGCCAAAACAGAATAATATTGCTTTTTAGTTCGCGTTATTTCACGATTTTCATGTAGCTGCTTAAAACTAAACACAGAACTATCTATCATGCTCGACGTTGCACATCCGACATTCCTAACTCTCCTCGTCTTTCTAAACGTCCGTGCCTGTCCTAACACCAGAAGCTGGAACTTTAAATGTTAAAAACGGCACGTTGTGAATATGGAACGCACACTTTCATGCAAAGCAGACGTCAAGTGACTGAAATCGAAAAACATGCATATTTACAATTCTTCTTGTGAAAGCTCAGCAACCGTTGCACTCATTTTCGCGCACCGAACGGCGACTCCCAGAGAAAGTAAGAACGCAGTGATTGCCTTTATTTTAACAATGTAAACACACTTGCAGGCGCGCGCTGATCAAGTCTCAAAATCAGAACTCTGGTAGCGTGATTCGTAACTGCGCCGGCGGCGGCTACTACCCAACTTCGTTGTCACGCCACTTTCTGGAAGCAGACACTAAAATTGCAAGTAAACACACAAAAGTGATACCGATACACTTATCTTGCAGAATATCACCTTATTTAGTAATAACTGTGTCAATAGCAACTACATGTTGTATTTAAGTTAAGAAAAAAAACAGCTAAACCTTTTTTTGTGAGAAAAAACGAAATATCAACGTTAAGTCTGGAAAATAGCTAACGTAATACCTGTTCACAAAACTGGTGATCATTAACAAATAAGTAATTACCGTCCCATCTCTCATTCATTCATTCATTCAATGCTTTATTTTCAAACTTGCTTTCAAAATACACAAAAACTGTTTGGACCCATAGCCGTTCAGGCTAGTCCGGGGTCCAATCGTAATATAGGTTCAAAAAGCGGCAGAATACAATAGACTCATACAATGCGCAAAGAAACAAAAGAAATCACGTTCTAGAAAGTAATTAGCTTAACTGCATTTCATAATCACGAAAGAATCTTTTTAAGGAGGGCAGAAAGTTGTTTTCCAACTTTATAATAATAGGTATCTCATTCCAAACTAGAGCACCACAAAATTCTATCAGCCTTTGTCCGTATGCATTATGGCATGGAGGTAAATTAAACATATAATTCGCTGCAGCCCTTGTTTGTCTCCTCAAAAATCGAAATAAATTCAAAGAAAGGGGTTCATTAGACTCTATGATTTTACGAACTGTTTGAGCTATTTTTAATTTGTAAATACAACTGAATGGCAACACGTTTAGCGATTGGAAAAGAGGTCTACTAGGGTTAGTGTTTCTTGAAAATGTTACAAATCGTATCGCCCGTTTTTGCAAGCGAGTTACCGGATCTAAGTATGTAGCGTAAGTATTACCCCAGGATTCAATACAATAGACCAGCTGACTGTGGACGAATGCAAGATAGAGTATCCGCAAAATAAATAAATCAAAACATTCGCGTGCCTTTAATAATGTATATTATGTCTCTCACCAGTGTTCCATCTAAGGTCATGGAGCATATACTTTACTCAAATATAATAAACTTTCTTGACTCTCATAACCTTCTTTTTGAGCATCAGCATAGATTTCGTAAATGTTACTATTGCGAAACCCAGCTAACCGCCTTCCTTACAGATATTTATTCAAGCATCGACTCAAATATTCAGACCGACGCCATTTTCATTGACTTCCCCAAAGCACCAGACAAAGTACCACACCAACGTTTTTTTAACAAAGCTTAACGATAATAATAGTCATCCCTCTGTTGTTAAGTGTATTTCTGAATTTCTAATTAGCCATAAGCAATATTCCTCCGTTAACAACGTAAAATCTCCCACCTCTATCGCAACGTCAGATGTCCCCCTTCTGTGCGCCTGTTCGCCGACGACTGTGTCATTTACCGACCCATTCTTTCATATCATGATCATCATGCTCTCCAGGAAGACCTTGAGTCTGTAATTCATTGGTGTGAAAAATGGCAGATGACGTTAAACTTTATTAAATGTAGATCCTATCATTTTCCCGCAGTTCGCGTGCCCCACACCATTTCCGTATTACATAAATAACACTCAAGTAATAGCATGCTCATCTTATAAATACCTGGTTGTTCATCTCAACTCTGACCTATCCATGGACTACTCACATCACTTCTGTTATTTCTGATACTAACCGTTCTCTCGGATATTTGTGCCGTAACCTCAAACTTGCTACACGCTCCGCAAAACGACTAGCGTATACCACTCATATAAGATCGAAGTTAGGATACGCCTCATCTATATGGTCCCCATGGCAGTCCTGCCATGCAAATAATCTAGAACCCGTCCAAAAGAGAGCCCTTCGTTTTATTTATAACAACTACTCACTATATGCCGGCATATCAGGATTACGCCAATCAGCTAACCTTCATTCACTTTCCCTTCGCCGCCAAATATCACGCCTTTCTCTGCTCCATCGAATTTTTTATCACAATAGCCACCTCAAAGAATCACTGCTATCACCTCCCCATCGTATTTTCCCGCGTCTAGATCACCTATGTAAATTACGTCCAATTCGATCATCAACTGTTTCTCACCAGACTTCCACACTACCATTGCCCATCGAGGATTGGAATTCACTACTTCATAACATCGTTTCTGTAAGCGATTCTACTAAATTTGTTGATGCCATAACCCACTCTTTATCTAACCTACCTAGCTAGCTTACATGGTTATAATTGTGTTTACTGTTCTATATCTTGTTGTTCTATTGCCACCCTCTTGTATAATGCCCCACGGACCCTCAAGGAAAATAAATGATGATGATGATGATGAACAGTGTATTTTTGCGGAATCTTTGCCGAATCTTTAGAAAAGTTTGCCCTCCGCCAAATCCCAAGGTTCGACAAAAGTTCGGCCCATCACTAGTAAAACTATGCGACCCGAGGGGGGGGGGGGGGGGGGGGGGGGGGGGAAGGGGGAGGTGGTTTGCCCCTCCTCCCCCAGCGTGCAAGGGGGTAGGGGGG